>NC_057803.1:592693306-593026485 GCF_018294505.1 Triticum aestivum | reverse complement strand
CTGCTGTAGTTCATCAAGATCGTCACCACGCCGTCGTGCTGACGAAACTCTTCCCCGACACTTTGCTGGATCGGAGTCCGGGGATCGTCATCGAGCTGAACGTGTGCTCGAACTCGGAGGTGCCGTAGTTTCGGTACTTGATCGGTTGGATCGTGAAGACGTACGACTACTTCCTCTACGTCGTGTCATCGCTTCCGCAGTCGGTCTGCGTTGGGTACGTAGACAATACTCTCCCCTCGTTGCTATGCATCACATGATCCTGTGTGTGCGTAGGAAAAATTTTGAAATTACTACGAAACCCAACAGTGGTATCAGAGCCTAGGTTATTTATGTTGATGTTATATGCACGAGTAGAACACAAGTGAGTTGTGGACGATACAAGTCATACTGCCTACCAGCATGTCATACTTTGGTTCGGCGGTATTGTTGGACGAGACGACCCGGACCAACCTTACGCGTACGCTTACGCGAGACCGGTTCCCTCGACGTGCTTTGCACAGAGATGGCTTGCGGGCGACTGTCTCTCCAACTTTAGTTGAACCAAGTATGGCTACGCCCGGTCCTTGTGAAGGTTAAAACGGAGTCTATTTGACAAACTATCGTTGTGGTTTTGATGCGTAGGTGAGATTGGTTCTTACTTAAGCCCGTAGCAGCCACGTAAAACATGCAACAACAAAGTAGAGGACGTCTAACTTGTTTTTGCAGGGCATGTTGTGATGTGATATGGTCAAGGCATGATGCTGAATTTTATTGTATGAGATGATCATGTTTTGTAACCGAGTTATCGGCAACTGGCAGGAGCCATATGGTTGTCGCTTTATTGTATGCAATGCAATCGCGATGTAATGCTTTACTTTATTACTAAACGGTAGTGATAGTCGTGGAAGCATAAGATTGGCGAGACGACAACGATGCTACGATGGAGATCAAGGTGTCGCGCCGGTGACGATGGTGATCATGACGGTGCTTCGGAGATGGAGATCACAAGCACAAGATGATGATGACCATATCATATCACTTATATTGATTGCATGTGATGTTTATCTTTTTATGCATCTTATCTTGCTTTGATTGACGGTAGCATTATAAGATGATCTCTCACTAAATTATCAAGAAGTGTTCTCCCTGAGTATGCACCGTTGCCAAAGTTCGTCGTGCCCAGACACCACGTGATGATCGGGTGTGATAAGCTCTACGTCCATCTACAACGGGTGCAAGCCAGTTTTGCACACGCAGAATACTCAGGTTAAACTTGACGAGCCTAGCATATGCAGATATGGCCTCGGAACACGGAGACCGAAAGGTCGAGCGTGAATCATATAGTAGATATGATCAACATAACGATGTTCACCATTGAAAACTACTCCATCTCACGTGATGATCGGTCATGGTTTAGTTGATTTGGATCACGTAATCACTTAGAGGATTAGAGGGATGTCTATCTAAGTGGGAGTTCTTAAATAATATGATTAATTGAACTTAAATTTATCATGAACTTAGTACCTGATAGTATCTTGCTTGTTTATGTTGATTGTAGATAGATGGCTCGTGCTGTTGTTCCGTTGAATTTTAATGCGTTCCTTGAGAAAGCAAAGTTGAAAGATGATGGTAGCAATTACACGGACTGGGTCCGTAACTTGAGGATTATCCTCATTGCTGCACAGAAAAATTACGTCCTGGAAGCACCGCTGGGTGCCAGGCCTGCTGCTGGAGCAACACCAGATGTTATGAACGTCTGGCAGAGCAAAGCTGATGACTACTCGATAGTTCAGTGTGCCATGCTTTACGGCTTAGAATCGGGACTTCAACGACGTTTTGAACGTCATGGAGCATATGAGATGTTCCAGGAGTTGAAGTTAATATTTCAAGCAAATGCCCGAATTGAGAGATATGAAGTCTCCAATAAGTTCTATAGCTGCAAGATGGAGGAGAACAGTTCTGTCAGTGAGCATATACTCAAAATGTCTGGGTATAATAATCACTTGATTCAATTGGGAGTTAATCTTCCGGATGATTGCGTCATTGACAGAATTCTCCAATCACTGCCACCAAGCTACAAGAGCTTCGTGATGAACTATAATATGCAAGGGATGAACAAGACTATTCCCGAGCTCTTCGCAATGCTGAAAGCTGCGGAGGTAGAAATCAAGAAGGAGCATCAAGTGTTGATGGTTAACAAGACCACTAGTTTCAAGAAAAAGGGCAAAGGGAAGAAAAAGGGGAACTTCAAGAAGAACGGCAAGCAAGTTGCTGCTCAAGAGAAGAAACCCAAGTCTGGACCTAAGCCTGAAACTGAGTGCTTCTACTGCAAGCAGACTGGTCACTGGAAGCGGAACTGCCCCAAGTATTTGGCGGATAAGAAGGATGGCAAGGTGAACAAAGGTATATGTGATATACATGTTATTGATGTGTACCTTACTAGAGCTCGCAGTAGCACCTGGGTATTTGATACTGGTTCTGTTGCTAATATTTGCAACTCGAAACAGGGACTACGGAATAAGCGGGCACTGGCAAAGGACGAGGTGACGATGCGCGTGGGAAACGGTTCCAAAGTCGATGTGATCGCAGTCGGCACGCTACCTCTACATCTACCTTCGGGATTAATATTAGACCTAAATAATTGTTATTTGGTGCCAGCGTTGAGCATGAACATTATATCTGGATCTTGTTTAATGCGAGACGGTTATTCATTTAAATCAGAGAATAATGGTTGTTCTATTTATATGAGTAATATCTTTTATGGTCATGCACCCTTGAAGAGTGGTCTATTCTTATTGAATCTCGATAGTAGTAATACACATATTCATAATGTTGAAGCCAAAAGATGCAGAGTTGATAATGAAAGTGCAACTTATTTGTGGCACTGTCGTTTAGGTCATATCGGTATAAAGCGCATGAAGAAACTCCATGCTGATGGACTTTTGGAACCACTTGATTATGAATCACTTGGTACTTGCGAACCGTGCCTCATGGGCAAGATGACTAAAACACCGTTCTCCGGTACTATGGAGAGAGCAACAGATTTGTTGGAAATCATACATACCGATGTATGTGGCCCGATGAATATTGAGGCTCGTGGCGGATATCGTTATTTTCTCACCTTCACAGATGATTTAAGCAGATATGGGTATATCTACTTAATGAAACATAAGTCTGAAACATTTGAAAAGTTCAAAGAATTTCAGAGTGAAGTTGAAAATCATCGTAACAAGAAAATAAAGTTTCTACGATCTGATCGTGGAGGAGAATATTTGAGTTACGAGTTTGGTGTACATTTGAAAAACTGTGGAATAGTTTCGCAACTCACGCCACCCGGAACACCACAGCGTAATGGTGTGTCCGAACGTCGTAATCGTACTTTACTAGATATGGTGCGATCTATGATGTCTCTTACTGATTTACCGCTATCATTTTGGGGATATGCTTTAGAGACGGCCGCATTCACGTTAAATAGGGCACCATCAAAATCCGTTGAGACGACGCCTTATGAACTGTGGTTTGGCAAGAAACCAAAGTTGTCGTTTCTTAAAGTTTGGGGCTGCGATGCTTATGTGAAAAAGCTTCAACCTGATAAGCTCGAACCCAAATCGGAGAAATGTGTCTTCATAGGATACCCAAAGGAAACTGTTGGGTACACCTTCTATCACAGATCCGAAGGCAAGACATTCGTTGCTAAGAATGGATCATTTCTAGAGAAGGAGTTTCTCTCGAAAGAAGTGAGTGGGAGGAAAGTAGAACTTGACGAGGTAACTGTACCTGCTCCCTTACTGGAAAGTAGTTCATCACAGAAAACTGTTTCAGTGACACCTACACCAGTTAGTGAGGAAGCCAATGATAATGATCATGAAACTTCAGATCAAGATACTACTGAACCTCGTAGATCAACCAGAGTAAGATCCGCACCAGAGTGGTACGGTAATCCTGTTCTGGAGGTCATGCTACTAGATCATGATGAACCTACGAACTATGAAGAAGCGATGGTGAGCCCAGATTCCGCAAAGTGGCTTGAAGCCATGAAATCTGAGATGGGATCCATGTATGAGAACAAAGTATGGACTTTGGTTGACTTGCCCGATGATCGGCAAGCAATTGAGAATAAATGGATCTTTAAGAAGAAGACTGACGCTGATGGTAATGTTACTGTCTACAAAGCTCGACTTGTCGCAAAAGGTTTTCGGCAAGTTCAAGGGATTGACTACGATGAGACCTTCTCACCCGTAGCGATGCTTAAGTCCGTCCGAATCATGTTAGCAATTGCCGCATTTTATGATTATGAAATTTGGCAGATGGATGTCAAAACTGCATTCCTGAATGGATTTCTGGAAGAAGAGTTGTATATGATGCAACCAGAAGGTTTTGTCGATCCAAAGGGAGCTAACAAAGTGTGCAAGCTCCAGCGATCCATTTATGGACTGGTGCAAGCCTCTCGGAGTTGGAATAAACGTTTTGATAGTGTGATCAAAGCATTTGGTTTTATACAGACTTTCGGAGAAGCCTGTATTTACAAGAAAGTGAGTGGGAGCTCTGTAGCATTTCTGATATTATATGTGGATGACATATTACTAATTGGAAATGATATAGAATTTCTGGATAGCATAAAGGGATACTTGAATAAAAGTTTTTCAATGAAAGACCTCGGTGAAGCTGCTTACATATTAGGCATTAAGATCTATAGAGATAGATCAAGACGCTTAATTGGACTTTCACAAAGCACATACCTTGACAAAATTTTGAAGAAATTCAAAATGGATCAAGCAAAGAAAGGATTCTTGCCTGTATTACAAGGTGTGAAATTGAGTAAGACTCAATGCCCGACCACTGCAGAAGATAGAGAGAATATGAAAGATGTTCCCTATGCATCAGCCATAGGCTCTATCATGTATGCAATGCTGTGTACCAGACCTGATGTGTGCCTTGCTATAAGTTTAGCAGGGAGGTACCAAAGTAATCCAGGAGTGGATCACTGGACAGCGGTCAAGAACATCCTGAAATACCTGAAAAGGACTAAGGATATGTTTCTCGTATATGGAGGTGACAAAGAGCTCATCGTAAAAGGTTACGTTGATGCAAGCTTTGACACTGATCCGGACGATTCTAAATCGCAAACCGGATACGTGTTTACATTAAACGGTGGAGCTGTCAGTTGGTGCAGTTCTAAACAAAGCGTCGTAGCGGGATCTACATGTGAAGCGGAATACATAGCTGCTTCGGAAGCAGCAAATGAAGGAGTCTGGATGAAGGAGTTCATATCCGATCTAGGTGTCATACCTAGTGCATCGGGTCCAATGAAAATCTTTTGTGACAATACTGGTGCAATTGCCTTGGCAAAGGAATCCAGATTTCACAAAAGGACCAAACACATCAAGAGACGCTTCAACTCCATCCGGGATCTAGTCCAGGTGGGAGACATAGAGATTTGCAAGATACATACGGATCTGAATGTTGCAGACCCGTTGACTAAGCCTCTTCCACGAGCAAAACATGATCAGCACCAAGGCTCCATGGGTGTTAGAATCATTACAGTGTAATCTAGATTATTGACTCTAGTGCAAGTGGGAGACTGAAGGAAATATGCCCTAGAGGCAATAATAAAGTTATTATTTATTTCCTTATAATCATGATAAATGTTTATTATTCATGCTAGAATTGTATTTACCGGAAACATAATACATGTGTGAATACATAGACAAACAAAGTGTCACTAGTATGCCTCTACTTGACTAGCTCGTTAATCAAAGATGGTTATGTTTCCTAACCATGAACAATGAGTTGTTATTTGATTAACGAGGTCACATCATTAGCAGAATGATCTGATTGACATGACCCATTCCATTAGCTTAGCACCCGATCGTTTAGTATGTTGCTATTGCTTTCTTCATGACTTATACATGTTCCTATGACTATGAGATTATGCAACTCCCGTTTACCGGAGGAACACTTTGGGTACTACCAAACGTCACAACGTAACTGGGTGATTATAAAGGAGTACTACAGGTGTCTCCAATGGTCGATGTTGGGTTGGCGTATTTCGAGATTAGGATTTGTCACTCCGATTGTCGGAGAGGTATCTCTGGGCCCTCTCGGTAATACACATCACATAAGCCTTGCAAGCATTACAACTAATATGTTAGTTGTGAGATGATGTATTACGGAACGAGTAAAGAGACTTGCCGGTAACGAGATTGAACTAGGTATTGGATACCGACGATCGAATCTCGGGCAAGTAACATACCGATGACAAAGGGAACAACGTATGTTGTTATGCGGTCTGACCGATAAAGATCTTCGTAGAATATGTAGGAGCCAATATGGGCATCCAGGTCCCGCTATTGGTTATTGACCAGAGACGTGTCTCGGTCATGTCTACATTGTTCTCGAACCCGTAGGGTCCGCACGCTTAAGGTTACGATGACAGTTATATTATGAGTTTATGCATTTTGATGTACCGAAGGTTGTTCGGAGTCCCGGATGTGATCACGGACATGACGAGGAGTCTCGAAATGGTCGAGACGTAAAGATTGATATATTGGAAGCCTATATTTGGATATCGGAAGTGTTCCGGGTGAAATCGGGATTTTACCGGAATACCGGGAGGGTTACCGGAACCCCCCGGGAGCTATTTGGGCCATAGTGGGCCTTAGTGGAAAAGAGAAGGGGCTGCCCTAGATGGGCTGCGCCCCCCCCTTCCCCTAGTCCTATTAGGACTAGGAGAGGTGGCCGGCCCCCTCCTCCTCTTTTCCCCTCCGAGGAATCCTAGTTGGACTAGGATTGGAGGGGGAATCCTACTCCCAGTGGGAGTAGGACTCTCCTGCGCCTCCCCCCCTTGGCCGGCCAGCCTCCCCTCCTCTCCTCCTTTATATACGGAGGCAGGGGCACCTCTAAACACACAAGTTGACACAAGTTGATCCACGTGATCTATTCCTTAGCCGTGTGCGGTGCCCCCTGCCACCATATTCCTCGATAATACTGTAGCGGAGTTTAGGCGAAGCCCTGCTGCTGTAGTTCATCAAGATCGTCACCACGCCGTCGTGCTGACGAAACTCTTCCCCGACACTTTGCTGGATCGGAGTCCGGGGATCGTCATCGAGTTGAACGTGTGGTCGAACTCGGAGGTGCCGTAGTTTCGGTACTTGATCGGTTGGATCGTGAAGACGTACGACTACTTCCTCTACGTCGTGTCATCGCTTCCGCAGTCGGTCTGCGTTGGGTACGTAGACAATACTCTCCCCTCGTTGCTATGCATCACATGATCCTGTGTGTGCGTAGGAAAATTTTTGAAATTACTACGAAACCCTACAGTTGCATTAAGGATCTACCCTTCAGGAAAGTACCTCGCCTTCAGCACTCGGCCACACAACGAGTTTGGAACTTGAAGCAATCGCCATGCTGCTTTGGCAAGCATCGCTTGATTAAAGGCTGTCGGATCCCGAAATCCCAGCCCTCCTTCATGCTTGCGCGTGCACATTTTATCCCAACCAATCCAGTGCGCCTTCTTATGACCATCCGTTTCACCCCACCAGAAGTTTGAAGCAATAGATGACAGGTTCCCGCACATTTTCTTGGTGAGTTGAAAATAGCTCATGGTAAAAGTTGGTGTGGATTGCAATCCGGATTTGACTAAAACCTCCCTTGCCATTTTTGATAAGCCTTGACCCTTCCACCCCGATACTTTGCCCTTAGCACTATTCGTGACGTACTTAAAAGTACTATCCTTAGATCTCCCCACCACCGTAGGGAGACCTAAATAACGTTCACTCAGAGCCTCCTCCGTTACTCCTATCACTTGTTTGAGCTCATTTTTGTCGTCATCCGGGGTGTCTCTACCAAAAAAGATAGCTGATTTATGGAGATTGACTTTCTGCCCGGATGCAGCTTCATAGTCACTTAAAATAGAGCGAAGAGTCTCAAAGTTTGCCCTTGAACCCTCCACAAAAACCACGCCGTCGTCAGCTAACAGAAGGTGGGTGACCGTTGGTCCGCCTCCTCCAAACGACACCCCCTTGATATTTCCAGCCTCCTTCAATAAAGCAGAGAAGCCCTCCACACAGAACAAAAAAAGATATGGGGAAAGCGGATCCCCCTGTTGAAGGCCTCTGGTGGGATCAAAGCTCTCAGAGAACCCACCATTAAGTTTCACCCTGAATTTTGTAGATTTCACACATCTCATGACCATCTCTGTCCAGTGACCGGAGAAGCCAAATTTTAACAACATCTGTTCAAGAAAGTCCCACTCAACTCTGTCGTACGCCTTCATCATGTCCAACTTGACCGCGCATATAGGTTTCCTCCGTTTCCTCTTCCTAATAGCATGGACACATTCATAGGCCACGAGCACATTGTCAGTTATAAGTCTGCCTGGCACAAACGCACTCTTCTCCTCTGAGATCATGAAAGGTAGGACAGCCTTCAAGCGATTGGCCAGTGCCTTCGCCACAATCTTATAGAGGACATTACATAAGCCGATAGGACGGAACTGCGCCATTAACTCAGGTGAGTTTATTTTCGGGATCATTACAAGTATCGTGTCGTTAAAACCATCGGGAGCCGCTGTGCCAGCTAGGAATTCACGCACCGCGGCACACACATCGTCCTTAACAAGCGCCCAGTGGCGTTGGTAGAACATGGCCGGGAGGCCGTCCGGTCCCGGCGCCTTCGTAGGCCCCATCTGAAAAAGAGCGACCTCAATCTCCGTATCAGTGAAAGGAGCATCGAGTTTTGCATTCATCGCCTCCGTTACCGATTCCTCTATATGTTGCAGGACTTTGTGGCCATCCCTCGAGCCCTCAGAAGCAAATAAGTGTGCATAGAACTGCGCCGCCATCCTCCTCATCCCTTCATCATCCGTGCACTTCGACCCATCCTCTCGCCTAAGTGCCTTAACTGTGTTCTTCCGTTTGCGGTGTGAGGCACGATTTTGAAAGTATTTTGTGTTCTGGTCGCCTTCCTGCAACCAGTCGACGCGCGAACGTTGTTTGTAAAACACCTCCTCTCTCTCATACATCTCATGTAACTGATCCTCGATCTCCTTGATCTCCTGTCTGTAGCCTGTCCTTGTCGCCCTCTCTTTTGCGTCGATTAATTGCCCTTTGAGATGCCCAATCTGCCTCCTGATAGACCCAAAAACCCTTCGGCTCCACTCCTGCATGTATTTCGTGGCCGCTCGCAGGCTATTGCATGTCGTCGCAAGCCGGCCTCCTCTCTGATTGGCTGCATGTGCTTCCCCCCATGCAGCCGCCACCATTGTTTCATACTGCTCGTGACGCGCCCACGCAGCCTCGTACATAAAAGGTCGCAGCCTGCGCACGCCTTTGTCACCGCTTACTTTCAATGCTTTTATAACAAGTGCCTGATGGTCTGATTCCTCGGTCATCACATGCAGCACTTCAGTTGCCGGAAATAGCTGAGCAAATTCCGCATTACTCGTCGCCCGGTCCAGCCGCACTTGTATATTCTCTGCACCCTCCCTCTTATTATCCCAAGTAAACATGTATCCCGAGAAGCCGAGGTCGGCCAAACCGCAGTCGGTCAGGCAGTCATCAAATAGTTCCATCTGACCTATGTTTCGCTGGTTCCCACCAAGTTGCTCGTCTTGCCGTCGGGCCTCATTGAAATCACCTGCGCAAAGCCATGGCAGGTTATCCTGGGTGCGAAGGAATCGTAGTGCATCCCACGTCCTTGCTCTTTTATCCACACAAGGCTCTCCATAGATTCCAGTGAATCTAAAGGAGGCACCATCAGACACGATCGTAGCATATATGTAGTATTGGCACCACGGCTTAACTGTGACCTCAAGATGGTCCCTCCACCATAGTGCCAATCCTCCGATTTTGCCTTTGCAGTCCACCGCCACCCCTTTTGTGAACCCCAAACTCCACTTGAGTCGCTCCATTGCTCCCGCTCTCTTTTTTGTTTCTGATAAAAATACCACCTCTGGGTTGTATGACCTAATCAGGTCCCGTAGTTTGCCAACCGCCGAGTCCAACCCCAAGCCTCGGCAGTTCCAAGCCAAGATGATCATAGCTCTCAGCGGCCCCGCCCCGTGGCAGGGTCCGCCATTTCCTTGTCTGTCTCTTCAATCCGATCAAACACCGAGGATGTCTTCTGTCTAGTATCACTGACAAAAGATTCATCTCCCTCATGCCTATCCCCATCTGCTTTTGGCACCCACATCTGGCGCGGGCTTCTTTTCCTTGAGCTAGGTGTGCCTTGTGGGCTGTCCCCCCTCCTCCTTCTGTCATCAAAATCTTGACGAGGTTTCCAGACATAGTACCCCTTCTTCCTTTCGTGTGGGTACGCAGCATGGTATCCCTGTCTGTTCTCGCCACCTCTGCTCGAGGACCCCCTCTCCCGATAGCTCCTCTCCTCATATTGCTTGCGCTCATACTCCCTTTGCCATTGTTGTGCCTTGAGCTGTTCCCTGAGGTCCCTTTCCTTCTTTCTCTCGATCTCATGTCTCAGATCCCTCTCTTCTGGCCAGCCGCCCCTAAACTTCTCCTTATTTGGGGAGATAACTTCCCCCTTCTCTCGCCGGTTCTGCCCACCAGTGCGGGCATCCCCGGGATGATCAAATTGCGCATTCAGACTGCGCTTCACTGGAACATTACGAGCGCGAGCATGGCTGTCCTGCTCCCTATTGTTGCCATCAGATTGTGAACTCATAAAACTGCTAGTGCTGGCATTATTGTTTTTTCCTCCTTTAGCCTCCACCTTGGAGCCAGTGCTCCTCCCCGGTGATGCTCTTAACCAGCCCCCCATTGCGCTGCTTTGTCAACCAGAGGCACACAACGCCCGTTTTCATGCGCCCGCACTCAAAGCAGAAATGGGGGATTTTTTCATAGTGAAAATCGTACCAAGTACCCACTTTGTCCTCTTGAGACTTTTTGAGGAGGAAGCCACGCACGAGAGGCTCCAGAAGCATGATCCGTGCTCTGACACGCAGCTGGTTTCCTCGAGCCATGCCGTCCTTGTCAACATCCACCTTCACGACTTCCCCTAGCCAATTGCCCAAAGCCTTGCCGAACGCCTCCGTCCTCTTGCCCGGTGGTAGATCAGCAACTTTTACCCACACATCTATCCGATCAAAGACCATCTCCGATGGCCTGACATTGCTCTCATACTCCTTCAAGGCCAGGACATTGAAATCATATTGCCAAGGGCCATTATTCATTGCATGCCTCCAATCCCCTTCACTACCAAAGTGCACGACGAAGACGTTGTCGCCCATGTCCCAGAACCGAGCCTCGTGGTGAAGACCCCAAGCCCTCTGCATCATTTTCTCTAGCACAGTCCTGTTAAGCGGTCGCGGAGAGAACGCCTTCCCCACCGCAGACCACTTCATGTTCTTGGGCAAGATCTGATCTGGTTCCTCAAAGACGAAACCCTCCGCCTCCTTGTCCAACAACACCATCCCTCCCATCCTAGCTGAGAGGCTCGCGGTCGGATCCGGCGTTTTACATGTGATCGGGGAGCTAGAAGAGCCCCCGCTCGTAGCTTTGCCCGGGGTCGCTGTCGCCGCCGGGTTTGCCTTTGTCGCCAGGCTCGCCGCAAGGCGCCCCTTCGCCTTCTCCGCCATGGCTCGCACCTTGAAGGAGGAAGGCTACACCAGTCCGCGCCGAGGGAGACGCAGTCGCCGCCCCAGGCACCACCGTAAACTCACCACCCCCGTTACCAAAACCCTAACCCTAGCGCCGTCTAGGAGATCGCCTCGCGATCGCCCTTCAGTCGCCGCTTAACGTTTCGTACGTGGTGGACCCAAATGCGCGTTGATGTTGACTTAACGTACAGTGATGGCACGCTTGGTGGTCCGTATCATCACCTTTCCTATGGATGGAGAAAGGTCAGCCGCAGTCAACGGCGCGCACGACCCCCTCATTCCGCACGGCCAAACGTGCCGCACCCCGTCCCATCACATCCCCACCGTCCGTGGAGACACGCGTCGACCGATCCACCGCGTCGCGGGCTTCTCTCTCCCATTTCCCTCGCCCTTCTTCCGCTCCTTCCCACCGAAGCCACCACCGCCCACCCCTAAACCCGACCCTCCGCCCGCTTCCAGACCCTTCTCGAGCTCGCTCCCGCCTCTCGCCATGGGGAAGGGGAAGAGCCGCCGCGGCGCAGGGGGAGGGGCGAGGGGGCCCGCGCCGGCGGCGAGCGCGAGGGACGTCCAGCGAGCCGCGGCGGCGCTCGCCCTCCACGGGTTCGAGGTCACCGACGTCGGTACGTGCCGCGCGCCGCGACCGACCCCCCTCTCTCTGTCCCGTTTCGCGCCGCCATTTCGGGCGAGATCCGCTCCGCGATCCTCCATCTCCCTGACGGCGGCGTGCGTTCCTGGTTTAATTTCCTGCTCGTCGCGCGCCCAGGTACCGGCGGCTGGTCGCCGCAGATGCAGTTCCTCCTCGCGTGCTCGCAAGGCGACCTGCGCCGGGCCAAGGGTACGATCCTCCTCCGTGATGGCGTTGTTCTGGATAGGGTTTTAGCCGTGGTTGGTTGCTACTTACAGTTGCAGTATATGATATGTAAGTTGATGGTGCTGCTATGTGCTATGTGATGGCCTGCTCGCTTTAGTTGATTGATTTTCCTCTTGTGGGGGTTGTTTTCTGTACATTTCACCATCCGTTTACTGAGCGTCTTGATCTTGTTTCATGCAACATTCTTGTCGGAAATTGGATCATGTATGAGGATGTGCCTTAGTTAACGTGGTTCTGTTGAAATCTGGGTCGCCCTGAAGCCTTGGTAAATGGCATGGACAAGGATGACAGGGAGTCGCTTGCATCTGTGAGGGTCGAGGGCTGTGGGGCGTTGCATTCCGCAGCAGGCGCGGGTGATATGGCCATCTGCAGGTACCTGGTGGAGCAGCTTGGATTTGATGTCGACTCGGATGCTAGCTCTGGTACGTACGCACGCCTCTCTGAAATACTAAATCAAATGCTCCAATGTTTCTTTCCAGTTCTTGTTTCTGGGAACCAAGCTACTGCTACTTAATACCATACGATGCAATTCGTAGATGGAATGTGAATTATTGGCATTAGGAATTTCCTTATTTGTTCATCTCTCATGCTCCGTCCATCTGCTCGTGCTAGGGCCAGTTAATTAAATTCTTACTGTTCAAAATTCAGAAGAAAAAAAAAATCTTACTGTTCAGTTTATTACTTCGCTTCATATATTTTTGTTGCATAATATTAGATTATGATAGCGAGACCTGATGACTATAAGATTTCCTTCTAAACATGCTTGTGAATGCAGTATTAATTATACCATTTTGTTTATATGCACCTGCAAATGTGTGTGTCTGAGATTTCAGTCTTCAGTATTGCTTGTGATATGATGCTGAGGAAGTGCAGACAATGGCAGTAGATTTCTTAGGCCCAACCGGTTGCTATTTGACTAAAATTGCTTGATTGTAATTCTCTTGGCAGGTTCGACACCCTTGTCTTTCGCGGTGGCGCATGGGGAAATGACTGCTGCGAGGTATTTTCTTGAAAAAGGTGCTAATCCCAACACAAAAAGTTCCTCCACCGGCACGACTCCTCTGCATGAAGCAGTAGCAACAGGTGTCTATTTCTTCACATTCTGCTCTGTAAAAGTTTGTTGCATATATATGATGTCATATTTCTCTGTTGAGTTGCTGTCCGATTGTGTTATGAGGTTGACCGTCCCAACTTTTATGATTGGGATGCAGCCCGGGAGTGATAATACAGAAGTGATGGTTCCACTACATGACTTCTTTAGAAAAAAAGTCCCAAAATGAATTTGTCCAGCAATTGAAAACCTTCTTGTCAACATGTTGTGAATACTGATAGGATATAACTATTTAAACGGTGTGGACGCCTCCTTTCTTGCTAGGCTGTGATGAAATTACACGACTGCTGCTACCGAAAGGAGCTAATGTTGAGGCACCTTCTCCTCATGGGACACCTCTAGTTGCCGCTGCAGCCCATGGGAAGTTCAATGCTATGAAGATTTTGCTGGAGCACCATGCAGATGTAATTAGTAAATTGATGTTCTTCCACTTGAGCTTACTTCTTTTTCTGCATAGCTCAAGTTTTGATGCGTATACAATCCCTAGAATCCTATTTGTTCAACATATATGGGACCTGGGAAGTGACTTGTATTTTTTCAAAATAAAATTGCAGCTGAACAAAGTCTCATGGGACTTTGGTACACCCCTGACCACAGCACTCTATGCTACTCCTGACAGAATGAATGAGTCCACTTGCTTAGAGTGCGTGAAACTTCTTGTCAAGGTGTGTGTGTGCAATTCACATTCTGCACATTTTGGTTGCTTGATGGAATCTCATGTCGGAAGATACTTTTTCATATTCTCCACGTGTTTTATGTTATATCTGTTCACCCACAGGCTGGCGCGGATGTCAATTGTACAATTCCTGAAACTCCATTGGCAATAGCAACTAACAATGGTTTAACCACATGCTTTAAATACTTGTTGGAGGTTGGCGCCAATATCAATGTTCCAGCTAACCAGGTGAATTATTTTTCTAATGTATGTTTGTTCTTAAACCTTGATACTTGATGCTCTAACACCATTGTTGTTATCTCTGGCACTTGTTGCATAAACTTGTCCTGGTGATGAATATTATGTGATGTCTCATGGAAATCTTGGAGTGCACTCAAATCATATTTCTTGTTTACTGCTCCTTCAGTGCATATCGTAGTATTCAATATGTGAGGTTCAGTGACGTTGAGACAAAATCATGGAGAGAAAATCAGTTTAGAAGCCCCAGTAGTCCTATCCAAAAAGTAGGTGCTCACGATTTCCAGCACGGAGGTCATCTGGACGTAATGATCCTATTGCTTAGATCTGTTGCTGTTCCATTGTATCATTCATGACTTCACTTTTTAATATTTGCAATTTCATGTTTAGCTTAGTGTTAGAATTGTAGGCGCCCAATGATGTTACGTTTTTACTAGTTCCATGCGAAATTTTGGATCCAGACATATCACAAGCCCAAGAACTGTTTGCTTTTGCTCACACTAGTTGTCTGTCATGACATTATGTTATAGAGGAGATTGCATAAATTATATATCTTTGATTTTTGCAAAAATCTTCTCGTGTCATTTTTTTGCACTCACAGCCCCTGTATTTTCCTTTTTTGTATCCTCCATACACTGACCTGCTTGGGAAACCCCTCTCACACACACATATGGACATTGAAGTGATGGAAAACAATAGTGAAGGGTTATTGCAAACAAGAAACTGTCAGCTGGGAGTTTCCGATGTAGGAGTGACAAATGGGGACATTAATTTATGTGTTCGTTTTTCTTTTGGTATAAAGTATAAACTGGTATCAGCCTATCAGGTGTCTCTGGTTGCCAGAATTTGGATGGTTGGCGACAAGTCTATACAAGAAGACGCAATAATCAAACTCTACTCATCTCTTTGATGAATAGATAGAGCACTTTGATCCGCTTTCAAAAATAATAGTCAGAAAGCTAGATAGATAGTTTCCTAGATCCTTCCATTTTTGGGACATAACTATAGGATGGAAAGCTAGATATGAGATTTGATCCATCCATCAAAGTAGCCACACCTTTCTGATAAATGGGGGACATTTGGAATCATTTCATCGAGAACTGGGAAATTTACTCTGCATATTAAGAGTGGGTAATGTACAGAAGTAATTAGTATCCTTGTGTTAGAATGTCATCTTAGTTCTGTACAGTTAATATGTCATCAGCTGTTTCTATTAATAGGAGAAATAAGACAGGTTATTCTGCCTTGGTACAGTTTTGCAGCATCTTAATATAAGTTTTGTTTAATGATTTAGGTTAAGAAAAGTGACAGTGATAGCAAAGCTCCACTGAAATCAAGCAGTGCAAAAGCTGTTAGGGGGAAGAACTATGTTGCTGCATCAAGATTGTGTTCTGAGGTATATTGTTGTGCAATCATTTTCAATGGCCCTCTTACTGAACAAGCTGTTGGGAGAGAACTGTTATTTTATATTGCTAATACATCACAGTCATGGACATTAGATGAGAATATAGCACTTGGCATCCTATGAATGTACATGTTCCCACTACTGGTTACTGATTCCCACATCTAAGAACGCCTTGTTGTGCTTCTAAATAATTGACCTGTATAGCTGCATAGGGTCGGGAGTTAATATACCAGCAAATCCAAGTTACTGTTGATTTGTGTCTTGTGTTTTGACTAATCTTTATAACCACTTTTTAAGTGTATATCATTAATTTTTAACAATATTTCATTACTAATAAAGGAATGTATTTATTTTAACTGGTTCACTTGACTACTATCCTATTTTCGGCCAGGTTTCAGCTATTAACTTTGATCATTCTGAAGTTATAAAATTGAGCTGGGTTGGCTCCCTAGCTCACATGCACCCAGGTGAAAGTAAATTGAAAAAAATAGAAAAAAAACGAGGAAATCTAAATTTTTGTGTGAAGAACATGTTATAGCTGTGTACCTTTTTGTGATAAAAAAATGACATTTGAGTTTTTTTTTTGTCTGTGTGTGTGTGGGGGGGGGGGGGGGGGGGGGGGGGGGGTCAGTGCTATAGAAAGGCTATTTTGCATGTTTTTTGCTGAAGTAGGCAAGGCCTTACGAAAGGACGGTACAATTCCCATCCAAGGTTTACATTTATAGTGAAAGCTCTGCCCATTCATTTGGATTCGAGTATATCTTGGCATGTATCCTGCTGTTTGAAGAAAACCATGTTTTTTGAACTAGTTCGGGAAATAAGACATCCGTTATTCCGGCATTTTACAGCCTGTGGCATCTTACTTTTCTATTTAATCTTGGTACAAGTTCTCTTAATAATGTAGGGCAAGTCAAGTGACAAAGATAGGAAGGCTCGGCTGAAATCACAAGGTGCAAAAGCAGTTGAGGGCAAGGACTATGCCGCCGCATCAAAATTCTACACAGAGGTATATTTTGAGGCAGTTATATTCAAAAACGCTGTTACTGAAAACCCATTGGAAAACACTTTTATTTCTGTATTGCTAATGTAATACTGTATCATTAACTAGTTAACACAAATGGAGCAGATCATGGTTCTTGTTTTACCCCGCAATAAACAGGTTGTGCTTCGTGGTCTTTTAACATTTGGTTTGGTGCAGGCAATCAAGCTGGATCCGGCTGACGCGGTGTTGTATTCGAACAGGAGCCTTTGCTATCTGAAGTGTGGTGAAGCACATGACGCTTTGATTGATGCCAATGCTTGCATAAGTCTGGACCCTAAGTGGCATAAAGGTTACTACCGGAAAGGAGCCGCCCTTATGTCTCTTCTGGTAAGAATAAATGTTTTTTTTGCTGCTTTATACATCACCTCCGGCCCTGTAGAAAATCTTTGAACGATGATTTCATTATTAGGAGTACAAAGAGGCCTCTGATGCGTTCTCGGCTGGAATGAAACTGGAGCCTAACAACAAGGAGATGCAGGAGGCGCATAGGTACAATCCAGTTCATTCCTTCTATAGCTATTCTTCAACGGTTGATTAATTAAATTACCTTTAAACAGTAGTGATATTATGGACCATGTTTTATGAACCTTGGTGCTCGTATGATGGTTTCACATTTTATGAAAGTTAGTGTTACGTTGCTGGCCGTATGTTTGTGCATGCTGTACTGTGGCATATCATTCCTTTTGCGACAAAAAATAG
Organism: Triticum aestivum; assembly: GCF_018294505.1. Taxonomy (NCBI): domain Eukaryota; kingdom Viridiplantae; phylum Streptophyta; class Magnoliopsida; order Poales; family Poaceae; genus Triticum; species Triticum aestivum. The sequence goes on along the minus strand of NC_057803.1, from coordinate 593,008,851 downwards.
CATTCCCGTCTGATTTTCAAACAAAGGGACTACGAAATGGTTGTGTGAAGATGGAACAACCTGGAGCATTTATAATCCCATTGGCATCGTGTCGTGTGAAATGATTGAGATTTCTACTCGTTTCCTGTTGGCAATTTCAGGGAGGCAGTTGAGGCAATGAGGAAGGAACAGTCTGAGCCGAGTCTCTACGCACTGGATTAGTTCTTCAGGAGTGCTTCTGCTTCCACAGTAGTCTTTTCTGAATGTTCGTTCTGTGTATATGTACCTGTAAAAAGGTAGAACGTACTTGTGTAGTGGTTTTGCATGTTACGATCCAAAACGCTCTTTGGATGCTGGGAGCTCTTATCAGCACATGAAACTGTTACCAAATGCCGCTCGGCAGTCGGCATGTCTTCTTTTTTCTGCGTGTTTGATGCAGTTTGGATGTTTTCATTGGTCCTCCGCTCAGGGCTTGTAAGAGCAACTCTAGCGGATCCTGCAGAATTTCGATTGCCATAAGGACATTTGTTGGGTGTGTCTAGGGCACATCTAGATGGGCTCTAGTTATTGCACATCTAAGTGAGTGAATCAAGCATAAAGAGAAGGAAAAAAGAGAAAGAAAATATTCACACGAATCTCAATGTAAGGTCAATGACATATGACTTAGATGTGTAATACTTATGGCACATCTAGATGTGCTTTAGCAAAACTGACATTTGTTAATATTTATGGAGGCTAAAACGGTTGAAGGCAAACACAGCTAACAAGGTAGAATCTGGTGCTACATTTTCTTTCGGTACTGCTATAATTGTATTTTTTGGGGGAGCAAAATCAGCTAGGCTTTATTAAACCGAGGTAATGTTTACAGGTATTACATATGGATCATGAGGAGGACCTAACCACAAATGTCTACTCTGTGGAAGGGAAACACCTAGCCTAGACAACTTATGAGCTTCAAAATTAGAAGCTCGAAATTCATGAACAAAAGAGCATGAAATAAAAGATTTCTCCATCTCCTTAATCTCCTTGACGACGACACCATAAGATCCTCTAGCCACACAATTGATATTTTTCACCACTTGCAATTTCATGCAATATGAAGATGGCGCACCCCCAAGTCTTCAGCCGACGATAGAGCATGCAATCGTCTTAGTGAAGTAGGATCCACCGATCCATGAGTGACCAGGACTGATGACTCTAAAGCCTAGTTTTTTGCCAGAATCTGAGGATTCTCCCAGAATTCGACCCTTATCCAGTTTTTTTCAGAATTTTTGAGCCCTATTTGTTCTACAATCCTATCTAATTAGACCCTAACTAGATAGAATTGTAAAAAAAAAATGGGACTTAAAGATTCTGAGAGAAGTTGTGTAGGGGTTGGATTATGAAAGAATCTCTAGATTTTGGAAAAGAACTGGGCCTAAATATGTGCCATCTCTGTCACGGCAAATTGCTGCAGCCACCCCAATATTATGGTTCACAGATACTCCCGCGTCAACATTCATCTTAACACATCCAACAGGATATGGCATCCATCTCTTCCCCCCCTGATTTGCAGGGCCAATGTTTGGCGTCAGCAAAGGGATAACTTGATCAAGTTGTGAAATAGAACTCGTCACAACAAGGTGAGTGGAAAGGGGGCTTTGATGTATACCCTCATGGATGAGTTTTCTTGCCGTCCAGATTATCCACAACGTTACCGTCATACGAGTTAGCTCCTCATGCGGCAGAAGCTTCATCATGGAGAACAACCAATTTCATGCGAGTGGTTCCGAAGTGGCTATCATATGTTCCAATAGCACTGGATCGACCAGAGACCACGCACATCTTGCCATCGTGCACTCGATGAGATTGTGACGCCATGAATCTTGCATACCACACACGCAGCAATTATTGTTCTTATGTTTCCGAACATCTTCCGTTCGAACGACTAAGTTCGATTTTTCCGCGTCCTGGGGGCGTGACTGGAAGCTAGGTCGCCCCAGGGGCCGAACTAGCGCCGGTTCACCCCCGGACCGTTATTTTTTAGCGTCCTGGGGGCCGAACGGCTGGAGATGCTTTTAATTTCAGATTTATCAACTCCGGCTATACACACACAAGCTGTCTCTGCTACACTTATTTTGGGCACACACTCGATGCACCCCAACCCCACTGCATGCGTTGAAGTGATAGCTGCAGCAGAAGCAGCTCGACATCACTCGGCTCACCCAGTGGGAAGCACCAACACATGCCACTATGGAGATCGTCACGCCTCCCCGGATTCTCCGTCGTCATCCGCAGTCAACGGCCCTCCCACTGGCGCCTCCGCACCCCGCCCGTCCCGTCGCATCCCATCCATCCGTCGCAGCCTTCTCTCTCCCACACAGAGGCCTCCTTTCCTTCCCATAGAAGCCACCGCCCCACCGCTAACCCCGACCGTCTGCCCGCCCGCTTCCAGGGCCTTCGCGAGCTCTCTCCCGCCATGGAGAACGGGAGGATCCCTAGCGGCGCCGGAGGAGGATGCGCGAGCGCGAGCGACGTCCAGAGAGCCGCGGCGGCTCGCGCCCTCGCCGACGTCGCCGCCCGCCTCGGCCTCCAGGCCACCGTCACCGACGTGGGCACGTGCGCGCACGCGACCCCCTCCGCTCTGTCTCGCCTCACCATTTCGGGCGAGTTTCATTCGGTCTACCATGGCCCCTGACGTGTTCCTTCCTGGCCTCCCGCTCGTCGCGCGCGCGATCTGGGTAGCACCGGCTGGCAGTGGCCGCCGCAGGAGCAGTTCCTCTTCGCGTGCGAGGACGGCGACCTCGACCGCCTCAAGGGTAAGACCCTCCTCCGTGATGGCATTGTTCTGGATTAGGGTTTACCTTAGCCGTAATTAACGTGGTTCTTTTGAAATCTGGGTCGATCGTCTTGAAGCCGTGGTAGATGGCATGGGCGAGGATGACAGGGAGTCGCTTGCCTCCGTGAGGCTCAGGGACGTTGGGGCATTGCATGCCGCAGCATCCAAGGGTGATGTGGGGATCTGCAAGTACTTGGTGGAGGAGCTTGGATTTGATGTCGACTCCGAGGCTGCTAATCCTGGCTCTGGTACGGCCGGCGCCTCTCCCAAATACTACTACTGAATCAAATGCTTCTGTGTTTCAGTTGAGTTCTTGTTTCTGACTGGGAAGCAAGCTAAGCAAATACTACTTCATACGGTACAACGCAATTCATGAATTATTGGCATCCATCTGTAGGAATTTCCTTTCCTCATTTGTTTCGTCTCACATATGCGGGCCAGTCAATTAAATTCTTACCATTCCGATTATTACTTCGTTTTAACATATTTTTGTCGCGTAATATAAGCTTGTGCTAGTGAAACCTGGTGATTATAAAATTTCCTTCTAAAAAGTAAAAACATGCTTGTGAATGATGTTTTGTTATGCAGTATTAATTATACCACCACTTGTTTATGTGCACCTGCAAATGTGCGTATCTCTGAGATTTCAGTCTTCAGTATTGCTTGTGATATGCATCCCTTCATATGCTGAGCAAGTGAAGAAGACGGCAGTAGATTTCTTAGGCCCAACCGTTTGTTATTACGGTATGGCAGGGTGTCAATGTTTGACTAAATTGCTTGATTGTAATGCTTTGTTGGCAGGTGCGACGCCTTTGTCTTTTGCGGTGGGGCATGGGGAAGTGAATGCCACAAGGTATTTTCTTGAAAAAGGTGCTGATCCCAACATAAAAGATTCCTCCAACGGCACGACTCCTCTGCATGAAGCAGTAGCAACAGGTGTCTATTTCTTCACATTCTGCACTGTAAAAAATGGTTGCATATGATTTCATATTTCTCTGTTGAATTGCTGCCCGATCTGGTTATGAGGTTGACCATCTGAGTGATAATACGCAAGTGATGGTTCCACCACATGATTTTTTTAAATAAATATCCCAAAATGAATTTGTCCCGCAATTGAAATTCTTTTTGCCAGCGTGTTGTCTATACTGATAGTATATAACTATTCAAACTGTGTGGATGCCTCCTTTCTTGCTAGGCTGTGATGAAATTGCACGACTGCTGCTATCGAAAGGAGCTAATGTTGATGCACCTTCTCCTCATGGGACGCCTCTAGTTGCCGCTGCAGCTCATGGGAAGTTCAGTGCTATGAAGATTTTGCTGGAGCACCATGCAGATGTAATTAGTAAATTGATGTTCTTCCATTTGAGCTATTTTTTCTTCATAGCTCAAGTTTTTATGCATATACAATCCCTAGAATCATATTTCTTCAACATATGTGGAACCTGGGAGGTCCCTTTTGTTTTTCAAACTAAAATTGCAGCCGAACAAAGTCTCATGGGACCTTGGTACACCCTTGACCACAGCACTCTATGTTACTCCTGAAAGAATGAATGAATCCACTTGCTTAGAGTGCATGAAACTTCTTGTCAAGGTATGGTGTGCTGTTCACATTCTGCACATTATGATTGCTTGAGGGAATCTTATGGTGGAAGATGCCTTTGTATTCTCCATGTGTTTTATGTTATATCTGTTCACCCACAGGCTGGTGCGGACGTCAATTGTACAACTCCTGAAACTCCATTGGCGATAGCAACTAACAATGGCTTAACCACATGCGTTAAATACTTGTTGGAGGTTGGCGCAAATATCAATGTTCCAGCTAAGCAGGTGAATTATTTTTCTAATTTATGTTAGTTCTTAAACCTTGATACTTGATGCTCTTAACATCATTGTTGTTGTCTCTGACACTTGTTGGATAAACCTGTCCCGGGTGATGAATATTATATGATGTCTCTTGGAACTCGAGTGCATGCAAACCATAATTTTTGTTTACTGCTCCTTTAGTACATCTCGCTGTATTCAATATGTGAGGTTCAGTGACGTTGAGACAAAATCATGGAGTGAAAATCAGATTAGAAGCTCCAGTCGTCCTGTCCAAAAACTAGGTGCTGACTAATTCCACCATAAAGGTCATCTGGACGGAACGATCCTATTGCTGAGACCTTGTATCATTCATGATTTCACTTTTCAATATCGGCAGTTCATGTTTAGCTCAGTGTTTGTAGGCGCCCAATGATGTTACGTTTTTACTAGTTCCATGAGAAATTTTGGATCCAGACATGTCACAAGCCAAAGAACTGTTTGCTTTGTCTCCCACTGGTTGCCTTTCATGACATCATGTTATAGAGGAGATTGCATCAATTATGTATCTTCGTGTTTTTGCAAAAATCTTGTCCCGTCATTTTTTAACTCACAGCCCTTGTATTTTCCTTTTTTGTATCCTCCGTACCCTGGCCTGCTTGGGAAACCAAGCAACCCTCTCTCTCACACACATGGATATTGAAGTGATGGAAAACAAATGGGGACATTTATGCAGTGTTTCTTTTTGTTGGTATAAACTGGTATCAGGTGCCTCTGGCAAGTCCATGCAAGAAGATGATGCAATAATCAAACTCTACTCATCTCTTTGATGAATAGATAGAGCACTTTGATCTGCTTTCAAGAATAATAGTCTGAAAGCTACATAGATAGTTCCCTAGATCCATCCATTTTTGGGTGAAGACTATAGGATGGAGCTAGATAGGAGATTTGATGGATCCATCAGAGGTATACAGTGTAGTAAACGGGGGATATTTGGAATCATTTCATTGAGAACTGGGAAACTTACTCTGCATATTAATAGTTGGGTGATGTATGAAAGTAATCCATATCATTGTGTTAGAATGCCATCTTCAGTTCTGTACAGTTAATATGTCATCAGCTATTCTTATTACTAGAAGAAATAAGACAGGTTATCCTGCCTTAGTACAGTTTTGCAGCATCTGTAATTTTTAACATATCTTAACATAAGTTTTGTTTAATTATTTAGGTTAAGAAAGGTGACAATGATAGCAAAGCTTCACTGAAATCAAGCGGTGCAAAAGCTGCTGAAGGGAAGAACTATGTCGCTGCATCAAAATTCTATTCCGAGGTATATTGTCATGCATTCATTTTCGATGGCCCTCTTACTGAACAAGCTGTTGGAGAGCACTGTTATTTTCATATTTGCTAAGACATCACTAAGTGGCAGTCTTAAGAATATAACACTTGGCATCCTACGAATGTATGTGTTCACACTCTACCGGTTACTTATTCCCACATGTAAGAATGTTTTGTGCTGCTATAATTGACAGGTATAGCTGTGTAGGGTCAGGAGTTAATATACCAGCAAACGCAAGCTACTGTTGATTTGTGTCTTTTGACTAATATTTCTATCCCTTTTTAAGCAGGTTATTAATTTTTTACAATATTTCACCTTGAGCATATCTATGCATGTATCCTGCTATTTGAAGAAAACCATGTTTTTTTGTACTAGTTTGGGGAATAAGACATCCGTTATTCGGACATTTTACAGCCTGTGGCACCTTATTTTTTTGATTTAATGTTGGTACAAGTTCTCTTAATAATGTAGGACAAGTCAAGTGACAAAGATAGGAAGGCTCGGCTGAAATCACAAGGTGCAAAAGCAGTTGAGGGCAAGGACTATGCCGCGGCATCAAAATTCTATACTGAAAAACCATCGGAAGACACTTCTATTTCTGTATTGCTAATGTATCATTAACTAGTTGACATTAGCTGGGAACTGATTTTTAAACATCCTTCCTAACTTACATGTCTGCGCCATGTACTTACTAGTTTCACACAGCTAGGTTACAGCTTAATTAGGATTTAGGAATCAGAAGTTGGGAGTGATTTTTCCCGCAAACAGAAAATAACTGAAATTCTCCGAATTGGATTTCATACTCCACCAAAGGGAAACAGTCATGGTTGATTTATCTGTTTTGACTTAATTTTTATTTTTCGTAAGTGCGTAAATCATTATTTCTTCAAATAAATTTGGATAACATTTATAACTGATAAAATCTCTTTCTTTTGTGCAACACATTCTATCTGACGCTTTTAACTGGTTTAGTGAGCTGTTTCCGTTTGATTTCTGAACTAGGTTCAGTTCTAAAACTGTAACCGTGCCACTTAGGTTTCCGATCACACGCTAGTTTAGCTTCACTTATCGTACTAGGTTCTTGTTTCATTCAGGAATAAACAGGCTGTGCTTCGTGGTCTTTTAACATTTGGTTTGGTGCAGGCAATCAAGCTGGATCCGGCTGACGCGGTGTTGTATTCGAACAGGAGCCTGTGCCATCTGAAGTGTGGTGAAGCACATGCCGCTTTGGTTGATGCCAATGCTTGCATAAGTCTGAACCCTAAGTTTCCTAAAGGTTACTACCGGAAAGGAGCCGCCCTCATGTCTCTTCCTATTGCGGCAACAAAAACATAGTTTATAGCTTTCTGTTCAAACAAAAGGAGGACTATGAAACGAAACCGGACGGAGCATTTCTAGTCCCATTTCATCGCGTTTAAATGACCGGCATTTCTAATCGGTCCCTGTTGGTTGGCATTTTCAGGGGGGCGGTTGGGGCGATGAGGAAGGAACAGTCCGAGCCGGGTCTCCGCGCACTGGATTAGCTCTTCAGGAGTGCCAGTGCTGCTTCCACGGTAGTAGTTCTTTTCGGAATGTTCGTTCGTTCTGTGTGTATATACCTGTAAAAAGGTGGTAGAATAGTGTACTTTGTGTGTTAGTGGTGGTTTGCATGTCACGATCCAGAATGCTCTTTTGCTGGAACCAAGCAGTTATCATCGATGCCTGAAACTTTTACCAAATGCTGCTCGGCAAGTCTGTTGGTTGGCAGCTCGCTTTCCTTTTTACCGCTTGTTTGATGCTGCAGACATGCCGTTTGGATGTTTTCATTGGTTTCCCGATCAGGCTGTATTGGTCCTCCTCTCAGGGCTTCGAAGAGCAGAGCAGCTGTAGCGGATCCTGCAAAATTTTGATAGACCGATCTAGCTGCTCGCTAATCGTCCCGAGCGGCGGTCTAAAATAGACAATGTTGGTCCCTAATCCAAAAAGGTAATAATTAGTCCCTTCTAATTGATAAAACAATTCTAATTAGAAAAAGTACCACAAAGCATACATGTGAACAGATATGAACACATTTAATTTGAGTTTTCAAATTTTTAAAAAGTCATAATTTTTAAATCGCGCGTCGGAATTAAGATCCGTTTTCACAGTTGTAATCCTCGCGACGTGCTCTTCGAAAATAGATCCCGCATGGGGATGTTTCGACGAACTAGTTTTCCTGTCAATTAAATATCAATGTGTGTGTAACTAGACTGCATTGCCGCGCCTACTGAGCGTATGTATATGCCAATATTTCATCACACGTCGCGCCCGGCGTCGCCCTTGACCCTCCATAGATGCTCTATCAGATCTTGCTGCAGTTGATGATGCACATGTGGGTCTCGGATCTCCTGACGCGTACTGAGATAGGCAGTCCAGGTTGCCCGTAGCTAGTGATCAACTTCGGCTAGAGGATCCTGCCTATAGTATGGTTCAGTGTCAAACACTGGGTCTTCTTGCTCGCTCTCGATGATCATGTTGTGCAAGATGACACAGCAAGTCATAATCTCCCATATTTGATCTTTCGTGCAGGTCTGAGCGGGGTACCGGACAACAGCAAATCGAGATTGGAGCACACCAAATGCCCGCTCGACATCCTTCCTGCAAGCCTCCTGAACCTTCGCAAACCAGGCGTTCTTGCCTCCTGGCACAGGGTTTGAGATCGTCTTCACAAATGTCGACCATCTCGGATAGATGCCATCAGCTAGATAGTACCCCTTGTTGTAGTGCCGCCCATTGATCTCGAAGTTCACCAGAGGAGAATGACCTTCAACAAGCTTGGCAAAAGACAAGAGAGCACTGCAGCACGTTGATGTCATTGTGAGTTCCTGGCATATCAAAGAAGGAGTGCCAAATCCAGAGGTCCTGTGTGGCCACCGCCTCAAGCATCACACTGCAACCGCCTTTGGCGCCTTTGTACATCCCCTGCCAAGCAAATGGGCAATTCTTCCATTTCCAATGCATGCAGTCGATGCTTTCAAGCATCCCAGGAAATTCTCTTGCTGCATTCTGTGCTCGGATTCGAGCAGTGTATTCCGCATTGGGTGTTCTCAAGTATTGTGGTCCAAACACTGCCACCATTGCCCGACAGAACTTGTAGAAACACTCTATGCTGGTGGACTCGGTCATGCGCCCATAGTCGTCGAGTGAATCACCGGGAGCTCCATATGCAAGCATCCTTATAGCTGTCGTGCACTTCTGGATGGAGATGAATCCAAGAGCGCCGGTGCAATCCATCTTGCACTTGAAGTAGTTATCAAACTCCCGGATGGAATTCACAATCCTGAGGAAGAGCTTTCGGCTCATCCGATAACGGCGCCGAAATGTTTTCTCGCCGTGAAGTGGAGCATCGGCGAAGTAATCAGAGTAGAGCAAGCAGTAGCCTTCGAGACGATGCCGGTTCTTTGCTTTCACCCGCCCAGGCGCCGAGCCACCTCGCCACGGCTTTTCATTGCTCGCCAGCAGCTGGGCGAGGGCGGCGAGCACCATGAGATGCTCTTCTTCCTGGACGTCGGCCTCGGCTTCCTCCTCCAGCAGCGCGGCGAGCGCTTCCTCGTCATCCGAGTCCATTGCCGAGGCAGGCAAATCGCCGAACACCTTGCGCTCAATGAGCGTGTACCCGCCGTTAAACCGCGCCTCCGCGGCCGAAAACGCCCAGCTGCTGTTGGAGGGGCTGCCACGGTGAAGCGCTGCTATTTTTTCGGCGGGGAATGGCTATCTAGCGGTGTAGGGCGGTGGGCGGCGCCGGGATATAGCTACTGGTGGCCGAGGGCGCGGGGGGTGGGAGGCGAGTCGGGGAAGAAAACCTTGACTTTTCCCCTCACGGTGTGTGCCAGCCACGCTTTTCCCTTGCGTCGGAGCCCCCAACTGCTCCCCAGTGCGCCGGGTGCGGCCTGTGACCGCCGAGCGGAAAAAAGGCCGAACCGGCGATTTTCGGCGTCCTGGGGGCGCGACTAGGCCGTTTTTTTTACGTCGGCGCCGAAAAAGTGGCCTGGGGAGGCCTATTGAGGGCGCGGCTGGAGATGCTCTAAACATCAATGTGTGTACAATTAGACTACATTGCCGCACCAACTGAGCATATATGTGTATAACTAGTCCTGCTAATTAAATATCAATGTGTGTGCAACGAGACTACATTGGCGCGTCAATTAAGCATATATGTGTGCAACTAGTGTTCTGCCAACTAAACATCAACGTGTGTGCAACTAGACTATATTACAAACCAACTAAGCATATGTGTGTGCAACTAGTCTTTTTGCCAACTAAACATTAATGTGTGTGCAACTAAATTATATTACAAGTCAACTGAGCATATGTGTGTGCAACTAGTCTTCCTGTCAACTAAATATCAATGTGTGTGCAACTAGACTAGTCTTCCTGCCAACTAAATATCAATATGTATGCAACTAGATTATATTACAAATCAACTGACTATATGTGTGTGCAACTAGTCTTCCTGCCAACTAAATATCAATATGTGTACAACTAGATTATATTACAAATCAACTAAGCATATGTGTGTGCAACTAGTCTTCCTGCCAACTAAATATCAATGTGTGTGCAACTAGACTAGTCTTTCTGCCAACTAAACATCAATGTGTGTGTAACTAGACTATATTACAAATCAACTGAGCATATGTGTATGCAACTAGTCTTCCTGCCAACTAAATATCAATGTATAAACTATATTACAAGCCAACTAAATATCAATGTGTGTGCAACTAAATTATATTACAAGCCAATTAAATATCAATGCGTGTGTGGGCGATGCTTACACAATCGAATCATAGCCCCGGCCAACTATTTGGCAGTCGATGTGCAACTCCGAAAGTATAATTGTGCAACTCTTTCATGGTCAGACGGTTGGGCATGCGGCTTCACATTCCAACAAACTCTCTCTAGTGAAAAAAGCGCCGACGGCCACCCCGGCCTTGCCGTCCACCGCATGGAGTCCACCCCCAGCCACCGGCGGCCACAACCGCGTGTGACGCTGGCTCGACGACAGCCCGTCCTCCGCGGACTCTTCCTGCCGGCCCTCCCAGCCCAGCTCCTACCGCAGCGCGCTGTGTGCGGCGACCACCTCGTGTCCTCCGAGGCCGGTTCCCCGCTTCCTGCCCCGCTGGGGTCCGTCCCTCGCGCCGCCCCAAGATCCGAGATCCATCGCGTGTGCGACGCCCTCCCGGAGCCGTGGGTGCAGGTCCGCGGCGGCAAGCGGCCTCGCAGCCCCCGTCTCCAGCGTCCTCCGGCCGGGTCTTCGCGCCGCCTCCCCAGGCTCCCGGGTGCGACAGTATTTCAGTGTGCATCAATAGTTGATCAAGCTTACAATGTCGCTCGTCTAGCTATATTTGAATAAGCAATGCAAACGCGAGACATCATCTAACCATCTTTGTATTGTCGTGTTGTGCAACTTTTTAATAATCGTATCCAACTGCGAACTACTATGTGCGCAACTACAGCTACCGTGGATGCCAACTATGCTGACAAAAATGTGCAACTACCATAATCATGCATGAGCTATTATGTCGACAAGAGTGCGCAACTCCTTCACCATCTCTCGTTACAGTAGGTCATGAGCAGAAGATATTCTAATCGGTAATCATGAGGGTTGAGACTTGAGAGCAAAGTTTATGTTCATCCAAAGAATTCATGCACGTAACACCGTACAGTAAAATCAATTCCAAAATGCACGAACTGGGGTTGCAAGACTTGTTCCTCATTGGGCCGATCACCGTCAGGCGCTATTGTCATCTGGTGTAGAGCCAGGAGCCCAGGACCCAGTAGGGTGTCGAGGAGGAGGCCCTCATCGAATCCCCAAGGAATGAATCGCAGGATGTTCAGCTGTCGCGCCGTCACTTCTGGACTTGTGGCCGGTGACAGATGGACGTATTCCGGGAAAACCTCACATGGCGCCCCGACGGCTTGCCGAAAACCTCACGGCCAAGGCTATGCTGTAGGCCCCTGGCGCATCCATGGACATGCATGGGCCGCTGCCGCTGCGGCAGGCTCAGGGTCGGGCCCCCACTTTCCCTGCCCGTGTTTCAAGCGCCCATGGTTGAGCCTGCCGCTCCGGATCCGCAGCCCAAGTTTGCCGCTGACCACCACCTTGGCTGGTGCTACTCCAGAGGCCAGACCACGGGCCGAGCGACGTGCAAACCAGCCCGCGTGGACGCAAGGGTCGCTCCGACCAAGGGAGGCAACTATGTCCAAGGGGGAAGTATCTCTCAAATCTAGGTTGCCGGCTCAGTCTCTCAAATGTGCTCATAAGGGTAGAGTGTGTGTACACGTGCATATTTGATGAGTGTATACATGTATGTATATGAGCGCTTGCGTTTGGACTGTGTTCAAAAGAATATATTCCAAATCGCTCCCTTAGAGCATCTCCAACAGGTATCTGATCCTTGATGAAATCCAGATATTGGGGAGTTGGGTCACAGATGGCGCAACAAAAAAAAATCTCACCTTCGAATAAGTTATTAGGATGTCCCAGTGAAACACCTTGTCTTCGCAGTATATAGTGACATTTGGCCTTGTCCCAATACATTTTTCCAGTACTTGGCATGTGAACACGTTACACACGGCCGCCGCCGTACGTCGATGCCTCATTGCTGCATCCATCCTCATGTCGGTGTGTGGGCACGTCCTCTCGGTGATGTGCATCCCCACACTAGATGGTGACACATTTAGCAATGACCCATATAAAAAATGGACGACGACACACGAGAAATATGAGAGGGGCAGGGGAGGGGGAGGCGATGTCGTTTTCATTCCTCGGCGATGATGGCCGGCGAACGGTACATGGCACAGTCGTGGCCTCCCGACCCGCGACCATAAATTACGACAAAACATGAGGGAGGCGATGTTGTTTTCATCCCTTAGCGATGATGGCCGGTGAACACTACAAGCCATATCCATGGCCTCCCAACACACGACCATAAATTACGACAAACAGATGGAGGAGAAGGAGAGAGGGAGGTGAACTCGCGGACGCGACAAACCGATGGCCGTGTCACCCACGCATAGAAACGACAGGGTGGGGAGGCATGGTTGCCGCCCACGGGTAGAAGCCGCGGGAGGGGGGGGGCGAGGGAGAATGGTTCACCCAAACCGGGTTGAAGCTTGGAAGTTGACAAGCCGTGGATGTACGCCTAGCATTTCCATTTCAAAACCCCCGAGCAGGAGCCACCACTCGGGTGCCGCATAGCGGATACGCCTCCCCCCACCTGCTCCCGGCTCGATCACGACCGTCGGATCGGAGACGTGGCGCCCGATCCCCCGCATCCCGCGCTCCCGAGTCTATCTCTCTCCCACGTTCCCGCCCCTCCCATCCCATCCCATCCCATCCCATAAAGCACGCAGCGGCAGCGGCAGCGGCCACCTTCCCGAAGCTTCCGCCTCCACACACCGGAATCAATCCCACCTACCCAACCCCAACCCCAACCCCACTCCCACTCCCTCCCTCACCGCCGCTAGGGCTCTGCTCCATGGCGACGGGGAGGCGCCGCGCCGTCGGCGGCGGCCGGCCCCGCGGGGGCGGGTCGGCGGCTGCGTCGGGGAGCATGGGCTACATCTCGGCCGGCGTCAACCTCATGGGCGCCCACCTCGGGATGCGCCGCATGAGTACGTCCGTCGCGCCACCTCCGTTCCGTCGCCCTTTCCCTCCCTCCGATCTGTCCGAGTAGAAGAGGTCTCTAACGGCCGGCGGTGGCCCCTTGTTTTTTTTTTCTTTGCTTCCAGACAGCGAGCAGTCGGAGGCGATTAAGCGCGTCATCGAGTCCTCGGACGTCGTCGACCCCGACCGCGCCATGAGTGAGCACCCCCCGCCCCGCCCCCGCGAAATGCCCCTCCTTTTCTTCTCCTTCTAGCTAGGGGTTTGGGTTTTCCCAGGGTCCTCGCCCAACATTGTGCGGTCAACTGTTGGTCCCTGTCTCCTGGGTCCCTTGATGTTTGCTTCGGGGCCCACGACTCAGTCATGCGAAATCGTGAAAAATGCAAGATTTACATCTTCAAAAAAGTTTGTGCCTTGACGTTGCTCTTTTGGGAAACCTGGGTTTTGTAGGGATGATGGACAATGTGAATGCGAGCGACAGTGATTCGTCGGATAACAACGAGGAGATGGAGGACTATGGGCCGCTGCACGAGGCGGCCGGCACGGGGAGGATGGACACTTGCAAGTACCTGGTGGAGGAGCTTGGGTTCGACATCAATGCTGATGCCAACAATGATTCGGGTATATGCCCCTGCTTCCTCAAGTGCCAGATTAAATGCTGTATTTTGTGGGCTCATCTCTATATGTGAATTGTTTGCTGTACATGTGTAACATACACTGCATGTTCTTAATTTCGTGCGTGCATTTTCTCAGGCGACTTTGCATCTTGCACAGCTAAATGAATGCCCATATGTTAAATTAGTAATATGCTAGCTTTTGAATGGCAATTTTATTGTTAATAAGCAAAGTAGTGCCTTGTCCATATACAGCTGCGGTGGTTTCTGCTTCTAATATTGCCTCAGATATGCATTTCTTGTAAATTACTGATGGATAAAGGTCCATTTTGCAATGAAAATATATTGTGCTGATGTGTGGATTGTTATATGTTGAAGTTGTAGTTGCAGTCCAGTATGCGATGGCGCATTTGTAGGACTTTTATGCCTCACTCACATTATGTTGTGTTTGTCTGCCAAAGATGTCTTATCTGAGTTATTTGAATGCTCTGGCAGGCATGACACCCTTGGCTTGTGCGGTGGCGCGTGGTAAAGCAATTGCTGTGAGGTATTTGCTTGACAAAGGTGCTAATCTGAATAAGCAAGACAGCGTAGGCTTTTCTCCTCTGCACTATGCTACAAAGAAAGGTGACTCTCTCTTTCAGCACCTATTTACATTTGTATCTTTACTATTTTGCCGCTGCATAAATGTTTTTGCCACTTATTACTCATTTTCCGTGTTAGAGGCCCTGCCTGATCTGGTTACCAATGAGATGGCCATGCCCAGTTTATTTTTAGACTGCATATTTATATGTTTGTACTCTGTGCTCAAAGCATGACGGTTTGTTACATCTAAGCACTATGACATGTATAACGTGCCACTTGGATATATTTTATTACCTCTTATGTGTTTATACTCTCTAGTATGAAATGGAATTCAATTGCTTATTTTGCCTGCTTGTATGTGAAGCTTTTGATGTGCACTGTGTATGTGTATCTCTGTCCTCAAAATGCATCACTTTATTCAATTGAATAATGCAGTCCCGATCTTATGATCTGTGTTACTGTTTGATTCATTGTCCTAAAATAAGAATTGTCTAAAACACCTTGGTATTCATTGTGATTAATATACTTTACTTTTCATTTTTCTTAGGAAACGATGGGCTGGTACGACTGTTGCTATCCAAAGGAGCTAGTCCTGATATATCCTCTTGTGAAGGGACGCCACTACACGTGGCTGTGTCGGATGGGAATTATGGCATCGTCCAGTCTTTATTGCAGCATGATGCAGATGTAATAAGTAGTTTAATGTTTTCTGTATCTGTAGAATTATTTTGCTTTTTCATGGGAACTGACTTTGTTGCGCAAATACCTGTAGCCAAACAGGGTTTTTTCAGATTTAGGTACACCCATGACTGCTGCAGTTCTTTGTGCTGATGTTATTTGTGTCGCTGGAAAAATTTCTGTGTCTGCTGCTTTGAAGTGCATGAAGCTTCTTGTCAAGGTATGGTAACCAATTCATCTTCTTTTTATCTTGACTGCTGCGGGAAATCCAGTGTGGCTTTTGTACTGGATTTCTGAATTTTATGCGAAGTGTAAATAACCACACAGATTCATTTATTACACTGGTTGCATCCACAGGCTGGTGCTGGTTTGAACTGTACGACTCCTGATACTCCATTGGTGATAGCAACCAGCAAAGACTTAACTGAATGTGTCCAGTACTTGTTGGAGGTCGGTGCAGATGCCAATATTCCAAGCAACTATGTAAGTTTTTGACTTTTTTGACTTTCTTTTCTTGATTAATATTATCCTTGGCACTTCTAAACTGAGACTTGTGGCGATGATGTGGTGTTGGTTACTGTTGGAGCACGTGGGAATGTCTTAATTATTGCTGCTTTACTGTATCACACTTGTTTTTAATTGGATGTATCCTATGTCTCTGTTCACACATGTTGCGATCATCCTAAATATTTTCCTCCTGTACACAACAGAACGGTACGACACCAATAGAAATCGCTGCAGACTCTGGAAGAAGAGAGCTCGTGGAGATTCTATTTCCATACACTAAACCCATTCAACGTGTGTCAAACTGGAGTGTTGATGGAATCATTACCCACGCAAAATCAAAGCACTTGAAGGACAAGGTACAAACTCAATTTGAAGTACATTTATTTCGATGTCGCAATCTGTAGAACCTTATGTTTCTCCTGTTTGTGAGATATGTGTGAAATAAGTATTTTGGAAGGAGGGAGTAAATAACAAATATGTAGAGACAGTAGTACGGAACCATCACTTGGAGAAAGTTGACTAGTTTAGTCTGGGAAGTAAATTCAGGAAGTCCTGAACACATATATTGTGAAACTCTGGTCAATAGGGAAACAAAATAGCAAATACAAAATAGAAATATAATCCTGTTAACTGGTTGCATGAAACAGAACTTTAATAGGTTGTTCCATGGAGATAGCATCATGGTATTACTCACTGCAAGTCAGTCAAGTATGTTTTGGTGCGGTTATTCATTTGCCCTTATTTACTGGTTTTTAGGTGTTTTCATTGCACAATTTTGCCAGTGCCATTGCGTGGAGATGGAAGTACCACGTTTAGGGCATTCCAATTGTTTGTAACTAAACATGCTTACGAATTGAAGTGATAAAATTGTTGCTCTATAAAAGTATTTCTGTTGTTACTTCTATAGAAGTTGTTTAATTGAGCTTCTCGCCTTCTCCATGTTTGTTATCTTCCATGTTTTGTATACTTATTAACATGCTTAACCATCATGATTCAGGGTAAGCAAAGTGATAAGGCCAGCAAGGTTAAGCAAAGTGATAAGGACAGCAAGGTTAAGCGGAAAGAGGATGCCAGTGCACGGAAGTCCTCTTCCGAGGTATATCTTGCACATCTAGCACACTATAAAAGCTGCATCAAATGAGTACTGTGGATATAAATGTGTTCTCTTAATGGTGTAGGAGAAGGTAATTCAAGATAAGAAGGCTGAGCTGAAATCACTTGGTGCAAAAGCAGTAGAGGAAAAGGACTATGCCGGTGCATCAAAATTCTACAGCGAGGTATATTGTTGCAGCTGTTCCATATTTGTGGTAACATAGTTGGCTGTTGGGCATGGATGTATACACTCTTTCCTTTTGAGTTTGAGTGGTTTGATTCTGGGATAACGGATCGTGCTTGGGATTTGGTTTGTCGCAGGCAGTCAAAGTGGATCCTAAAGATGCAACGCTCTATTCAAACAGGAGCCTATGCCATCTAAGGATTGGTGACGCACATGATGCTCTGGTGGATGCTGATGCTTGCATCAGGCTGCGGCCTGATTGGCCAAAGGGTTACTGCCGGAAAGGAGCTGCCTTAACAGTGCTCAAGGTCAGACAAAACCACACTCCACACATGGCTAGCCTTTAACTCGCTGTTTTACATTTCAACCCCATCTCCCCATGCTTACAATGATGTGCTTCATGTTTTTTAATCATCAGGATCACAAGGAAGCATGCGATGCGTACATGGCTGCGGTGAAACTGGATCCATCAAATCAGGAGTTGCATGAAGCATTTTGGTATTACTCTTTCCGCTTAACCTTGCAATCTGGAGTATTTTCATCTTTGCCTTTCTTTTCCTGAACACGTCTTCTAATTCCAAGGACTGCTTAAATAGAACCTGTTTTTAACTCCGCATGTAGCTCTGTCACATTTTAGTATTGGTTGCACACTGTCGTTGTGTACCGCTAGTTTCATGCATCTTGTGCATTCTTATATATATGGTGTATCTTTGGTCGCAACATACTTTTGAATAGGTTGAAGTTTGCACAGTTTGAATTGAACCCTGGCCACCATGGAGGCTCCATAATAACGGTTGTTGCGCCATTTTCAGGGAGGCGGTTGCGGCAATGAAGGCGGAACTTGGCGCTGGACAAAGCGGCAGCTCATCGGACTCTGATTAGGGCCGGCCTGGATGGGCATGCTCATCGGCTCCCTTCCAGGCTTCTCATTGCGTCCGTGTTTACGTCTGGCCAAACTGTTGATCTCTTTGTTGTCTTAGCGAAAGGCGAAGTCGTACTCAGCTCCTTGCTAAATGGCCATGGCTGCTCGTGCGAGCGCTTTGAATTAGTACGGTGCTTTGACGATCTGTTTGAAGCATGAATGGTACTGTATTTTGCTAGATTGTGGTGATGGGTGCTTTGGATTGAACTTGTTTTATCATCTGTGTTTGGTCTGTTCAAATCCGTCTTCAATTGCCCTAGGCTGTTTTGAATTTCTTTCAGTTAGCCGCATTGGCTCGGCTCTCCTGCACTGCATGGTTGACAAGAATTTATGATGATGATTTGGATGAGCGGTTGGGTTGGGTGGGTATTGGAATCGCCGGACGCTTTGCATACTTGTCCTAATAACTTCAACCTTTCCCTAAAAAAAAAATTAACTTCAACCTGGGCTCGCTTGTGTAGTACTCCCTCCGTTCGAAAATACTTGTCATCAAAATGGATAAAAGAAGATGTATCTAGAATTGGATACTTGTGTAGTATCCAAGAAAGCCTTCAATCCAAAGTGGATCGTCAGTAAAGAAGTGGATAGCACCGATCATTTATTTCCTTTTATTTGCGACATGGAACACAACAACTAGAAAAAACCATATTAACTGAGTGAAAGAGTGTCTGATAGCACATGAACAGCAAAAGAATTTTGTCGGCATACCACTCTGAGTGGAATCACCAACACCAACACGGCAACAAATCGAGAAGGGTACAGCTGATGGGGACTTAAACTGTTCTTGCGAATCGACATATCACCCTGGGCGTTTGGGTACCCTAACCCGCTACCCAAACCCGAATTGTGCTGCCAAATTTATACCCACACTAAACCGTCGGGTATCAGGTAAGGGTTCGGTTCTCATTTCCTGGCTATTCGGTTTTCGGGTTCCAGTCTGGAAAACCCGAAATACCCACACTACCCGAATTATTCATACTAACCAAAGGAGGAAGGGGGCGGCGCTGGGTCGCCCGTCGGCTTGCGGGAGCTGAGCGAGCGACGAAGCAGAGATGTCTCGCGTGGTATTTGGCATCTCGCCATCCCGAAATACCCATACTACCCCAATTATTCATACTAACCAAATTATTCATGCTATTATCACACTGTCATGTTACCCATACTAACTAAAATGCCCATACTACCCGAATTATTCATACGAAAAGCTGATGTGTGCTCCGAATATTTTGGGTTTTTTGGGTATCCGAATTACCGAAACCGAAATTTCGGGTAATTTGGGTTCGGGTATATTTTTGGTAAAAAAAAATTCCGGTTCCCGTTTTTGGGTACCCGAACAAGAATAACTGAACGCCTAGGGTGATCGACATATGATAATTTGCTTTGCAATGCCTCGTCTGCAATCAAGGTTGTGAGAGTGTCTAACATGCCTTTTGTTTTATGTTCTCGAGTGAAGCAAGTTTGGGTTTATCGCAAGCCATCGACGAAATCCCGCATTTTTCCTTTTAAACTATGACCACAGTAAATTTTCCTTTGCCCCAGTTTTTTCCGAACCGAAGGCACGAATAGAATACTCCCACCGTCCAAAAAATACAGTGTGTATTAGATATTTCCAAAGTACATCCAAACCAGAAAAGATGTTGTCAAAGTCAACCCTCGAAAATTCTGACCAAATTTACAGAGAAAACGTCCTCGCCTAAAATACCAAATCAATGCCATTATACTCATGAGGGAACATATTTTTATATGACCAAAGTTAGTATAAAGTTGAGTCATCTAATTTGGAACGGAGAGAGTATGTATTTGGCATCGTGGAGATGGATAAGTCTGCTCAATAAATTTGTCCTTTGATTGAAGTTTGTGATGATTTTCGCAAAAAAAAAAAGAAGTTTGTGATAATTGACTTTCGCGAAAACCAAATGCACCCAGATGAAAATTTTCTTTTTTGCGAAACGATGAAAATTTTCCATTCTCACATTTTCCATTGAAAAAAAAGTGGCACAAGCCGGGCTGCTCATTTCACGTTCCCGCTTCCGCTTCTTCTCCTCCCATTTTCCCCGCCTCCTTCCCCTCGAAGCCACCGCCGAGAGCCCCCACCGGCCCCGACCCCGCGCACCTCGCCGAGGCCGCCGGCCGCCGCGGAAGCCCCGCTACGATGGGGGTGGCGCAGTCGTCCCCGGACGAGCCCGTCCCCGACCTGGCCTCCATGCTCGACGGTACGCGCATCTCCGCCACCGCGCGAAACCCTAGCCCCGCCTCGCGCGTCCCCTTGTCTCCGACGGCGGCGAGCTGACTCGGTCCCTCCTTCCTCCAGCCTGCCCCGGCCCGACGGAGAGGGCGCTGCTCGCGGCGGTCCTGGATGGCGACGTTCCCCGCCTCAAGGGTGAGTACCGTACCGCACCGCACCGCACGCCTCGCCGTCCCCCGCCGCCTCGTCCGCGGCGCGCTCGCCTGCCTGCCCGTGAGGCTCCTGCTGCTTCTTGCAGGAGCGCTTGTTTTGCTTCGCGCGTACTGGGCGATTGTGGGGAGACCCCGATTGCGCGCCCGACATGCTAATCAGGGGTGTATTTGCCTGCATCGCGATTGTTTTTGCCGTCTGACACGCCATGGTGGTGGTTGGTACCTACCCAATTGCCCCTGAAAAGGAAGTGGTGGCACCTACCCTTGTGATGAACTGAGGTTCTCGGCCAGATTTGGTTTTGTGATTCTACTACGGCGCTCTAGGCTACTGAATTTCCATGTTTAATTGTTTACTGACAATTTTGACCCAGATTGTGCAATCATATTGTTTTGTTGCAGACTTATAGTTCTCATATGCATTTTATTACAACTTATCTGCCACATTTTGGGGTGATGTAGATTTGGTTCGTGCAATGGATGTTGAGGATAGAGCAAACCTTGCTGACATGGATATACTAGAGGGCGTTGGACTGCTAGGATTGGCCTCATACACGCGTAAAATGAAGGTCTGCGAATACTTGGTAGAGGAGCTTGGTCTTGACGTCAATGCTGGTGGCTCCCGTGGTGGTGCGTGCTTTTCCTCTTCTAGACCAGTCACTGCATTTTTTGTGTTATTGGTTTGCTTCTATGGATTGCCATACTGTCATGTAAGCTGTTCTGTCTGATGCAACATGTAACTCAGACAATGGCTTAGCTATTTTGTTTACATATTCTTTTTAGCTCTAGCATGCAATTGCTATATCTAATTCTGAATGTTAAAAGCAGAAATTGCATGTGGAAACAAGTGGTGCTGTGCTGTCAAATTGTACGTTTTCACTGTTTTTGTCTCTGTTTTGCACGTTGGGAAGCTGAATTCAAGTCATGTATGTTTTTATGTTTCTGCTTAACTAAATGACGCTGATGCAGGTCCTTTTGAGAGCCTTTCACTTTTTATGTCATTTTTAGCATCCAGCTCCAAGGTGCATAGGGGAAGCAAAGCTATTTATTATCTCATTTTCTTATATACACTCTATTGGAATGATTGTATGATAGCTTGTTGGTTGATGACATGGACAAATTTACGAACACATATACATACAAGCTATTGGAGATGCTCTTATGATCAAATATGTAGCTCCCATTACATTAATTAATCATCACACATATTCTACTTTGTTACAAATAGAAGGACAAACTGTTTGATGCATGGACCTCGGGTAGTCTTCCCATATGGTGCCCGCCGATAAAGGTGGCACGAGCTCGGTAATCTAACTTGCATGTAGCATGCAAACCAATCCATAGTATTATGTCAGCAAAGATTACCTCGATTTTGAATTTTCAAAATCTTTTCTCTCAAATTATGTACCTGATTGGTGATCTGTTTTCACCACTAACATTCTTGCGACGAGATCTTTGAAACTAGATCCCATGTTGGTATGTTTTGATGACCTTTTCTTTTCTGTCAGTAGTTTTTAGGTTATAGTGACTTGGTTCATGTGATAGCCACTTGGTTACTGGGTTATAGATGCTTGGTTGCCACATTAGGGACATCACTCTCCCACTCATATAAGACTTGCATGGTGGTACTTCTATGGTCAGATATCATCTCCTACTTATTGGCAACAATTGAATTCTCACTCTCTGAGACCGCACAAGATTGCAGTGCCTAAATACATTATTACTTGGTAACCCCATGCACTATTAGCGTGGTAATCTTTCACTACTAATATGGTAGCCGTTGTATGATAATCTAGTAGTTGGTAGCGACAAAATGGGATCTTGTTTAGAAGCTTCTGCCGAAATGAACTCAACAATTAAGATGGGTTGTTAATCAGGTTGGTGGTTTAGGACATAAATTGTTTTGAATTTTGAATTTAGCAATAAACACTGGTGGCATCGGCACGAAGTGGTAGGTTCCCCACATGCATACACCATCTTTTCTATAGGCGAGGAGCTACATTGGAATCCGCTGTACAGGAAAACTATCTGGGCACTTGCACCGATTAGTTTTTCTGTTAATATAATTAATCACATTCTGGCTTTAAAGTTGTTTACCATTTTTATGTGGTATTTTGTCAATATGCTTCCACATATAACATCTCTTAGTGCAGTTCAGAGCACGTGGGAGCATCTACCTCCCTTTCCAAACATGCAAACTAGAACACACCACACAATTGGGCATGCCTGCTCATGCACGCATACCATACTACATGTTTTATGTGGTTATCTGGTGGTGAGAGGATCTTTTAGTATTTACATGGAATGTGGTTTATCAGCTACATTTACAGGAATTTATCTAATGATACCTTATGGTATTGTACATTAGTAGAGCTTGAGTGTTTTCACCTTCGAGATGAGAGAGCGAAATATATTGGTGACCTGACAGAATACTTGTTTGTTGGCAGGTCCACCACCTTTGGGTTGTGCAGCGTTGTGTGGAGAATTTGTTGCTGCCAGATATCTTCTCAACCATGGAGCCGATCCAAATAAGATAGATGGGACAGGCTTTGCTCCTCTTCATTGTGCTGCCAAAAATGGTATCTCTCTCTCTCTCTCTCTCTGCATAAGCTCATTGATCCATTGGTGATTTTCATGAATATTAATCTGTTGCTAAACAAGAACAAGTGAATGCGAAGCTGTAACCATCAAACCTTCCGGTTTTGAATATTGAAAATACTTTCCGGTAATTTCACTGCTGTGCAGTAACTCTTTGTTCCATGTTAGTTTGTTCCACTGACTTATTTGTTGCCCTATATTTTCTATGCTGGGCTGGTCTGTTCTGGCCTCAGGATCAGCAATCTAGAAACCACCCGACAATCTTTTATGTACCTATCTTTAACATTCTTCTCTCGATCTTCTTAAAGGTATGTTGGTGAAATTGTTTTACAGAATCCTCAGGCACCCGAGAAAATCGTGCCTTTTTTTTAAACACAGGCAATCAGCCAGAAGAACCAAATCAAAATACGAAAACGCAGCGTCCAGGAACCATGGCAGCGGAGCAGAAGAGACAGCCAGATCGTAGCAGGGGGCGGGCAAGCACACGTTGCGGCCATTGACCAGAAAGGCAGCTTCATGCGCGGCTGTAGGAGAGCAGTTTAGACGCTGCAGCAGTTGACGAAGGATGGCCAGTGAATCGGAAGCCTCCTGAATTGCGACGGAATGGCGCGGAGCTGGCGGATTGAGCGGTGAGCTGATCCATGCGGCTGGATTGGCGGGTGTTGACCAGAGAGAGGCAGCAGGATTCGGCAGCTGGCGGCGCCCTGGGGTGGCAGCAGCAGCGACGTGACCTTGGGGAGGTGGCGGCATCACGGGAGGAGCAGCAGGGTTGACCTGCGGATGGTGGAGGTGGACGAAGTAGCAGCCACCCCTGGCCTTGTCAAGCGCTTGCAGCCGCTCCTGCAGCAGGAGTGTGGACCTGCAGGGCGGAGTGACGTGGACTGCAGGGCGGGGTGACGTGGACTGCAGGGCGGGGTGCCAGAGCAAGCGGGCAGCGTGTGCGGGCTGAAGGAGGTTGGCCAGAGGCGGAGGCGTGTGCGGCGTCAGGACAGAGCAGCAGCCGGCGGCGAGACAGACAGCCAGAAGAAACCGGCGGCGTGAGAGATTGGATTGGGAGACCGAAAAAAAATCGATCGGAAGAGGAGGACGAGTTGGGGCGTCTGAAGGAGACCTAAACCTAGGCTCTAATATCATGTTATGATGCAATTTATCTCTATTGCATAGCCCAAGGGGCATATAAATATTACACAAGACTCAGGGTACAAGGAAATGAAACATAGCCTAACAGGACTCCTAGACCTAATACTAATACTCCTTAACAATCATTACTTACCGTTGTCAATATGAGCCTTCAATCCCGGCAGCATTTAATTCTAGTGGTTCTTTCAGACCATGCTTTGAAGCAATGGTGTTTGATCCACACATTTTTAACGAAAGGGGGTAGCCGGCCTCTGCGTCATCATAATGCACACAGCCATGTGTGATCCAGTGATCCACACATATCATTGATAAGTTTAAGACGTGGGTGTCCGGGTAACAATATTGACCCATCTGGTTAAGGTGCCATTAATGTTCAATTGTCGGTTCTGCTTTTGATCTTCTCATGATTGTCATTGCAATTTCTGAAAGATTTTTTTGTAACAACTTAGAGGAACTCAAATGAATTTTATGGTGAACTGATGTCTGTATCTTCAAATGTTTTGGTTTATTACAGGAAGAAAAGGTTGTTATGGAACTCTTTAGTGGCTCAGTGCACATCTTATAGGAATTTATTGCATATTTGTCTTAGCCAGCTCTTATAGTGTGTCTTTTTAATGGTTGTTCTTTATGACACCCATGCTATTCGTGTGTTTTGCTAGGGCATGAATGTGTACTGCGTCTATTATTATCCAGAGGAGCCAGTGTGGATATAGATGGCGCTCATGGGACGCCCCTGCACACTGCTTCTTACTATGGGAATGCTGGTGCTTTGAAGATTTTGTTGGACCACCATGCAGATGTAATGTGTAAATTCCATACTTTTTTCATTGACAATTTGGACAACTTGATGCAATCTAGACGGTTTATATGCTTGCTTTCATCTGTTATGTTGGACTTATCTTTGATATTTTACCAAATCTACTTTCACAAGTATTGAAGTTTTTACTGTATTGTTTTGACATGTCTTCATTCATAAATTTTCTAGTCACCTCACGTTCAAAATAATGGGAATACCTATAATGGCCAAGTTTAGGGTAGTTCGCTGGTAATTTACAGCTTTACAAATCCAAAATAATGCTAATGTATGGATGTGAGTTCAGACATATTATGTGACTGTGTAGAGTCAAATGCGTCTAACCTGTGTTTTCTGTTCTTACGTTGTATTTGAAGTCTTATTGCTGTAACTGTTGAATTATGTCACTTCTTAGGAAACTGATTTTCTTCTTTTTAATTTGTAGCCAAACAGGGTGTCAGAAATTTCATGTGCCCCTCTACTTATGGCTCTTAGTTCTACCAAGCATGGAGTGAGTGAATCTGACTCACTGAACTGTGTCAAGCTACTTGTCAAGGTCTGGTATCCTGTTTGTTTTGTTTCTTCATGTCTTGATTTCTAGACGGGAACTCATTAGTGGGTTTTGTTATCTAATTTTTTTTTGTTATCTGTTTTATGCATGGCATTTTGCTTTGCATAACATGCATCCACAGGCTGGTGCTGACATGAATTCTGCTAATCCGTGCACTCCCTTGGTGGTGGCAGCTACGTATGGCTTGGCTGATTGTATTAAGTACTTGCTAGAGGCTGGTGCAAATCCTAACATTCCAGATGAGCAGGTGAATCCTTGTTCCTCTTATTTTTTGGTTATTCTTGATGCATATGGTACCTTTGTTGGCTCAATGTGTCATATGCTTGTGACACGGTGGATAAGTCATGTCTAACCCTACAAATCTTATGGAAAGTTTTTTTTCCCTTTTCGAGATTGATGCGGGGGGGGGGGGGGGGGGGGGGGGGGGGGGGGGGGGGGGGGGGGGGGGCTTGTTGATTCAACTTGAACGGAGCAGGACTATTGAATGCAACCGTTCGACTTGAGCTGGACACATACCCCTTTTGTCTTGATTTTACTGCAACAAGTGGCGGGTAGCTGACTTTTATTTAAGTTTTATGTGGAATGTTATTTAAGTTTTAGAGGGCAGGCCTGGCGCAGTGGTGAAGTCTTCCCACTTGTGCCAAGAGGTCCTAGGTTCGAACCAGCCTCTCTGCATTGCACTTTGCAGGGGTAAGACTAGGTTCCAATTATCCCTCCCCAGACCCCACCTTGTGTGGGAGCTTATATGCACTGGGTCTGTCCTTTTTATGTGGAATGTTATTGTAACTTGTAAGAATATCACATGTTTCCAGAAAAACAAACACTGTGGTCAAAAGGTTGTTAGTTTTTTCTTAAAAGGGGAGAACCATGGGACATAATGAGTATTTTTTAAAAGTTGCGTGGTTCTTAGCATTTGACTCGACGAGTGTGAAGGGTAAGGAAGCTAGCCGAGCCTAGTAGGATCTGCGTAGGTAGCTGGAACGTAGGGTCCTTGACGGGTAAATTACGGGAGTTTGTGGATGCAGTGGTGAAGAGAGGTGTTGATATCCTATTCGTCCCAGAAACCAAATGGAAGGGACAAAAGGCGAAGGAGGTAGAGGATACCGACTTCAAGTTGTGGTACACGGGGACGACTACAAACAGAAATGGAGTAGGCATCTTGATTAAAGAGCCTCAAGTAGGGGGTGGTAGACGTCAAAAGGCAAGGGGACCGGATTATCCTGGTCAAGCTGGTCATTGGGGACTTAGTTCTTAATGTTATCAATGGGTATGCTCTGCGAGTAGGCCATAGTGAGAGCACCAAGATGGAATTCTGGGAAGGCCCGAAGGACATGGTTAGGAGTGTACCTATTGGTGAGAAGCTCTTCATAGGAGGAGACCTCATCAATGGCCACATGGGTACATCTAACACAGATTTTGAAGGGGTGCATGGGGGGGACTTTGGATATGGCAGCAGGGATCAAGAAGGAGAGGATGTCTTGAGTTTTGCTTTAGCCTACGACATGATCGTGGGTACTTTTTAGAAAGAGAGAATCCCATCTAGTGACTTGGTAGTGGAAAACACTTGAGCCAAATTGATTTCGTCCTCTTGAGAAGAGAAGACAGGCGTGCTTGCCTAGATTGTAAGGTGATACCTGGAGAGAGTGTTGTCCCTCAACATAAGCTTGTGGTGGCTGATTTTTGCTTTTGGATTCGTGCCCAGCGGGAGATAGAACAAACTGGTGGAAGCTCAAGGGGGAGGTAGCTTTCAAGGAGAGGGTTATTACTTATTACGGAGAGCCGATGGGAGGAAGGAGGTGATGCAAACAATATGTGGATGAAGATGACGGCTTGCATTCGGAAGGTAGCTTTAGGGGAGTTTGGAGTGACCAGGAGTAGTAGAATCGAAGCTAAAGATACCTGGTAGTGGAACGAGGATGTCTAAAACCAAAAGGCTATTAAGGAGACAAAGACTGTTTCAGACGCCTACGCCTGGATAAGAGTGCAGATGACGATGTTTCAGATGCCTACACTGTAGAAGGATGATGATATCGATGAAGATGTGAGCCATTGAATCAAAGCTGGATGAATGAAGTGGCGCCAAGCGTCTGACATTCTCTATGTTAAGAGAGTGCCACAAAAGGCAAAAGACATGTTCTATAGGATGGCGATTTGACCTGCGATGTTGTATGTCGCTGAGTGTTGGCCAACTAAAAGGCGACATACCCAACAACTAGGTGTAGCAGAGATACGCATGTTGAGGTGGATATATGGCCACACAAGAAAGGATCGGGGAATGTTGATATACGTGATAGAGTTGATATTTTATGGGTTTCAATTCTAGCCTACCCCAACTTGTTTGGCACTGAAAGACTTTGCTGCTGCTGCTGTTGTTGGCATTTTCCATGAAGATATGGAGCTAACCAGTTTTTATCATTTGACATTCCATTTTTAGAATATTACTTGTGAAAAAAGGTCATAATACTATTACTTGTGGTGGTGATGTCGTGTTGGTAACTGTTGGAACATGTGGAATGTCTTAATTATTGCTGCTTTAGTGTATCACAGTGTTGTTTTAGCTGGACGTATCCTATGTTTCTGTTGTCACATTGCGATCATCCTCCATAAATATCTTCCTCCTGTTCTTTTTTGTACATAACAGTGCGGTACGACACCAATAGAAATCGTTGCAGACTCTGGAAGAAGAGAGCTCGTGGAGATTCTATTTCCGTACACCAAACCCATTCAATGTGTGCCAATCTGGAGTATTGATGGAATCATTACCCACGTAAAAGCAAAGCACTTGAAGGACAAGGTACAAACTCAATTCAAAGCTCATTTATTTCGATGTTACAATTTATAGAACCTTATGTTTGTCCTGTTCATGAGATGTGTGAAATAAGGTGCATGTCATTTGTTCGCTATGGTGTGATATTCTTTTTCAACAGCATCTGCGTAGCAGCTACAATAACAAATATGTAGAAACAGTAGTGCGGAGCCATCACTGGGACGATGTTAATAGTCTAGTCTGGCAAATAAAATCAGGAAGTCCTGAACACATATAGTGAAACTCTGGTTAGGAGGGAAGCAAGTACAAAATAGAAACATAATCCTATTAACTGGTCGCATGAAACAGAACATCATGATATTACTCACTGCAAGTCAGTCAAGTATGTTTTGCTGCGCATATTCATTTGCCATCATTTACTGGTTTTTAGGTGTTATCATTGCACAATTTTGCCAATACTGTTGCTTGGAGATGAAAGTACCATGTTTAGGGCATTCCAATTGTTTTCAACTAAACATGCTTATGAATTGAAGTGATAAAATTGTTGCTCTGTAGAGAGGGCTTAAGTACATGTTCTCTTAATGGTGTAGGACAAGGTAGGTCAAGATAAGAAGGCTGAGCTGAAATCACTTGGTGCAAAAGCAGTAGAGGAGAAGGACTACGCCGGTGCATCAAAATTCTACAGTGAGGTATATTGTTGCTCTATCCGTTTGAGCGCTTTGATTCTGGGATGACGGATCGTGCTCATGATTTGGTTTGATGCAGGCAATCAAAGTGGATCCTGAAGATGCAACGCTCTATTCAAACAGGAGCTTTTGCCATCTAAGGATTGGTGAAGCACGTGATGCTCTGGTGGATGCCAATGCTTGCATAAGGCTGCAGCCTGATTGGCCAAAAGGTTACTGGCGGAAAGGAGCTGCCTTAACGGCACTCAAGGTCAGACAAAATCAGCGCATTGCTGGCCTTTTGCTTGCTGTTTTACATGTCAACCCCGTCTCCTCACGTAGACAATAACAATATGGTTCCTGTTTTTGTATCCTTAGGATCACAAGGAAGCATGTGATACGTATATGGCTGCGATGAAGCTGGATCCTACAAGTCAGGAGATTCATGAAGCATTTTGGTAACTCTTCCCATCTCGCCTTTCTTTTTCTTCAACATGTCTTCTAATTCCAAGGGTCCTTTGAATATAACTGCTTTTAACTTTGACTCCATACGTAACTTTGTCGTTATGTTATGCAATATCATTATTCTGGCAGAATTGATAATCAAGTGAAGCATTATTTATTATCATATTGCGGGTGCACTGTCGTAGTGTGTCGTTAGTG
Source organism: Triticum aestivum (assembly GCF_018294505.1). Lineage (NCBI taxonomy): Eukaryota > Viridiplantae > Streptophyta > Magnoliopsida > Poales > Poaceae > Triticum > Triticum aestivum. The sequence continues at coordinate 592,979,121 of NC_057803.1, read as the reverse complement.
TCATCATGTGCATTCCCATGGTGTATATTTAGCTGCATCATCACGTTTGAGCTGAAATGCTTGGTAGTAGTTTTTTTTAAAGAAGTCTGGAATAGATTATTAAACTTGCATAGCTTGAATCGAACACACCATGGTGGCTCCATAATAACCGGTGCTACGTCTGACATTTTCAGGGATGCTGTTGCGGCAATGAGGGCGGAACTTGACGCTGGAGAAAGCGGCAGCTCATCTGAATCTGATTAGGGCCTGCATGGGCGGGCTGGTTCTGGCCGTGCTCAGTGGTTCCCTTCCGGCTTGTTTTACATCTGGTGATCTCGTTTTTGTCTGAGAAACCATGAAACGTTGTGTTGTTGCTACATGGCCATGGGTGCTTGCGTGTGCGAGCGCTTTAATCAGTTCTGGCACTTATTCATCCAAATCCGTCTAGAACGCTCCTGATGTGCCCCATTTTGAACTTTTTTCCCACTTAGGCCGAGCTTCGCATCGATGTAATTGAATACGGGTGTAATTTACTTACAGGTGTAACTTACTGGCCAAGAGCTATTTCCTGCTAGAAATGAAAACGACGGGTGGAGGTCTAAGTTTTACAGGGGTATTTGAAATGGAAACGACAACCCAAACAGGGCTTAGCCGTATTGGAGCCATCTTTGGCTTGCCTTTTCTGCATGGTTGGGAAGAAAAAGAAATGATTTCGATGAGCGGTTGGGTGGGTCAATTTTTAGGTCGTCAACTTGTAGCAAAATTTTAGGGAAGTTGCAATTTCTTTTTCTTGCTACTGTATAGAGACAGGGCATCTTTTTTTACAGTAGAGATAAGCTGTTTTGTGCCTAAAATGTCAGTTTGTTGGGCATGGCGGCTGTTTTTGGGTATCTGTTTGAGATGCTCTAATCGAAAGCAAATTTCAACATTTAACTTGGGAACTTCGGGTGTGTTTGGTTGTGTGCAGCCATTTGCCCCCCTTAAACTTGTGTCCCAGTTGAGGTAAGACAGACTAAACCATGTTCTGCACTTCGGTTGGTTGATCTTGGGCGGGGCACGTTTAAACTGGTGGACGATGGGTAGTTAGCCCTGCTCTCTCGAAGTACTCCTCGAACCGTTCGTCATATGGCATCTCACAGGCTGTTTGGTGGCCTCTCTTGCGCAAAGGTTCTAACAATTGTCAAAATTATAGAAGTTGTGGTCCATACCTTACCAATTGACTGAAAATGAAAACATATTTGGTTCTTACATGCCCAGTCTCGATGTACTGCGCCTGGTGAGTGGCGTCGTAACTGACCTCAAGCCCATGACACCAAGGACCATTGGCCAGCTGATTGTGATTGGTCATCCTACGTAACACAATAATCCACACTTAGTCATAAAATTTACAACAAATATTTGACGTCTATACTTGCAATCAAAATGAATAAGGCATACTTGAAAACACATAAGAGAACATCCATACTTCCATACATATGCATTTCATCTTCACACACATGTCAAAGACTCTTAAAATGCATGTATTTGCACAAAGCCTACATAACACTACACACATGACAATGCAACATCACACATTCATCCGTACATATGCATTTCAATTTATCAAATATCATCATACACCAAAATGGCATTGCAATTTGTCAAACAAGTTAGGTGACGATGGCATATGCACATATCTATTCATCAATACAACCTAGCACATATCCAATTCATCCATACATATGCATGTAAGAGAAACATCCGTACTTCCATACATATGCACATTTCCTTACTTTAACATTTTTTTAATCTCTAATTCATCCATGCACATCTAAAAATAATATCTCCAACACATTCATCCAAACATATTACAATCCAAGTGAAAATATATATGTATAAGCACACATTGTTGTAGATTTGCATCTAAGATTTGCATCTAAACCAACCACACCAATCAATAGGTAGCCGAAATTTGAAGATATTTGAGGAACTAGGATTCACCCATTGCTACAAAATACATCCAAAATAGCAAGATTCAACCCAAAACCATTAGAGGAACCGAAGGAGAATACCTTGATCTACGTAGGGGAGGAAAGATCCATGAAAATGGAGCAAAAACAGGTGAGATCCGAGGAGGCGGAGGGTTGGGGAGAATGTTTCTCCTTTGTTCGTCCCGAACAAGAGAAAAACTGGGCGCACCGGGTGGCATGCACGTGGCCCCTGGAGCCACTTACCCTTGCAGGGGTCTACCACCACCGGCCCTAGCGGTTGGGTCAACTACTCAACTGGCTACCTCCGGTGTTAGTGGCGTAGATCCCTTTTCCACATGGGCAATGCCGGGTGGTATGGCGAGGCACTACCACCGTTGACCATGTTGTTTGCCCATTGAGTCTACCACCAGGCGGTTTGGCGGTAGAAAATCGGTCATGTACGAGGATACTTTCAAACTGGGTTCGATCTTGTTTTTTTCACATGGGGCAAGATCTCATTAACCTTCCATTGAAGGGCTAAGACAGCGATTTTGGCCGTGAAGAGAGGTAAAAGGCCTTGTTTGTTTCAGCTTTGCTTGGATTTTAATCACATGTGGGTTCACTTCACTGGCGAATCTGATTCTAAGAATCAGCTTCACCACCGAAGTACACTTTGAGGTGCTTCAGGAAATTGCACTAAAAATGATCCAAATCCAAATTCGGCTTCACTGGCAAAGCTGATTCCAAATAGCTGTTTGTTTCAGATTCCAGATTCGGCTTCACGGGCAAAGCTGAATCTGCTCCCAGAATCCGAAACAAACAGAGCCAAAGTACAATGTTACATAACATTGTTTTTCTTTTCGAATTAGCAAAACATTGTTACCAATATCATCATCGTTCACGCGCGTCGTTGCATGCACGCCATGCCGGCCGGCGAGAAGGGAGCTAGTGACATTACTCTGCTCTCCCGAACCTGGAAGGAAGCCCAAACGAAAAGTTTCCGCGACGTGCGCCGCGCAGGGTGGGTGGCCACGGGATAAAGTAGGCCGGCTGCGGGCGCGCCGCCCCCGAAGCATCCGCCTCGAAAACCCAAGCAACCCAAACCCCCACCCACCCGTCGCCGGGGCCTCTAGGGTGCTCCATGGGGAAAGCGAGGCGCCTCAAGGGCCGCGGCGCCGGCAGTGGAGGCGGAGGCGGCGGCCGCGGCCGCGGGCGTGTGCTGGAGCGCTTCGACGGGTTCGCGCCGGGGAGCTTCCAGAACGTCTCGTCGGGCATGGCCTACTTCCCCTCCCAGGACCGGGTGGGCTACATGAGTACGTCGAGCCCCGCCCCCGATCCTGTTTAACTTCCCCTCCTCCTCCTCGATCCGTCGGAGCCGAGGTCTCTGACGGCGCTGCTCGTTCCTCTGTGTGCGCACTGCGTGCGTGCAGGTCCGGAGCAGAGGGAAGGGCTGGACCGCATGCTCTCGTCGGAGGCGTCGACCCCAGCCAAATCTTCTGTGAGAAATCAATCCCCCCCCCCCCCCCGCTCTCCCACCCCCGCCCAAATCGGCTTGTTTTTCACCCCCTTTCTAGCAAGGGTTTGGGTCTCGGTCTCAAAGCTAAGAGGACTATCATCTGCATTTACTAACAGTAGGAGATGCTGCGTCCAGTCATTCACCAACCACACTGGATTTCGCTCACAACATTATTCGAATCTGAAAGTTGGAAAAGTATGCCTAACATATAAAATCAATTGCTGGGTCATCCGAATCTCAAAAAATCATCCAAACCGTCAAAATAAATTGCGCCTATGGACGACCTGTCACTGCCATGTTTATGAAAACAACAACGCATCTATATATGGACAACCATCATATATGCTGATAGTCCTTCAACTAATACTTAGAGATGGAGGAACATGCCCTTTAAATTGTGTTTTGAAGAGTTGGTTGATCGACAATGGTGGAGCTAGGAGCTTGGGATTAAAATAATGGGGCCCACCAAGCTAAAATAATGGTTCAATGGGGAAAAAAAATCAAGATCCACATGAGCAAGTTTCATTTCACGACAAATGCGATGCTGTAGAAAGTATAACACACTAATTTAGTGGACATCATATCACACTCCGCAATTCTCTGTGGCCCACGAAGTTCTCAAATTGACATATTTTACTTGTCATGTTTTAGGTGGTTTTCTTCACATTTCATACAAATAGACATTCAACTCAGCGCATTCTCCATTTTTGTACGAATAGCAAAGAAATCAGCAAGGCGTTGAATAATGGAGAATTTAGAATGGACACCAAGGTGTCGAAGGAAGTTAGCGCTCTCTGCCGCATCCCTGATTTATCTGCTCAATCACCAAAGTCTGGTCTTGCCACTGGTCGTAGCGGTGTCAATGGATTCGCCCCATGTTGAAGCTGCTGTATAGCATCATTCTGCTTGTTGTTTGTTACTCCCTCCGTTCCTAAATATAAGTCTTTGGAGAGATTTCACTATGGACCACATACGGAATAAAATGAATAAATCTACACTCTAAAATGCATCTATATACATCCGTATGTGGTCCATAGTGAAATCGCTACAAAGCCTTATATTTAGGAACGGAGGGAGTATTTTGCAATCTCGGGCTATCTAGGAGTGGATAGGTGGAGCTCATTGGGACCTTGAGGGAGAGAATGTAGGAAGGGTAGTTCGGGAGCAGGCTGAGAGCCTGGTACAAGCTCACGTCTTTGTCCAATTATTATTTTGGTGTATTTGTACATTATAGATATTACATAGTAACCCCTTTATTTTGCCAAAATAATGGCTGTCCTACAGTTGCTCCACCCACTATATTTGGTGGTGCGGATGGGGACCGCAGTGAGTTGAATGACTCTGTGAAGATGGAGGACATGGGGCCACTGCATGAGGCAGCATGCACGGGGAAAATTGAGACATGCCAATACTTGGTGGAGCAGCTTGGGTTTGACATCAATACTGAAGCTAATGATGATTCAGGTATCTGCAGTGTGTATTCTTGCTAGATTAAATGGTTCATTAATTTGTTTTTGTTGGTGAGGTAATGCAAGCTGTTATATATTACTCCCTCCGTTCCTAAATACTTGTCTTTCTAGGCATTTCAACAAGTGACTACATACGGAGCAAAATGAGTGAATCTACACTCTAAAATATGTCTACATACATCCGTATGTAGTAGTCATTTGAAATGTCTAGAAAGACAAATATTTAGGAACGGAGGGAGTATGATGTAAATGTGTCCCTTATACAATTCCTAAACTCCCTTTCTGAAAGAAAAAAAATACAATTCCTAAACTCGACCCTCTGGTTCTCGTACAGTATCGTTTGTTTACTATCCCGTAGTGTGGGCATGCTACCGTTATAAATGACATGCAAACACGGAAATTCAATTTGCCTCCCGGGAGCACATGCTCCCTGGGCCAATTTTTTTTTCAAATGTCAAAAAAATTGTGACATTTTTTTGTGATCTTTGTCACATACAAATGCTACCTGTAAATTTTGAGGCAAAAAGGTTAAGCATTTTGGCCTGTGCAAAAAAGAAAAATCAAAGACCAAATGTCACCCTAAATTTGTTTTTTTCACTGATGAAATACCGCTGCTCCATTCCACATAAAAATTGTCAAGCATGCTTGCTACACCAACACAATCATCTACAAAAAAAATTCAGATTTTTTTGAAAACACATACTATTTTTTGGGGGTACTGTAAACGTCGCTCCCATGCAAACACTGACAATGTGTTGAACACTTGAACTTTGGCTTGTTGTACTTTCAAGTTGTAATTGTGTTCTGTACACTATGATGTGTTTGCTGAACTTTATGCTTCACATTATACTGTGGTAGTCTGGTAAGTCATCTATGTAAGATCTGATTACATTGCTTAATTTTTACCATTGGTAGGCATGACACCTTTGGCTTGTGCGGTGTTGCGCGATAAATCAGTTACTGTGGAGTATTTGCTTGACAAAGGTGCTAATCCCAATAAGCAAGATAACAAAAGATTTACTCCTCTGCACTACGCTACAAAAGAAGGTTCTCTTTCTGCACCTATTAACAACATAAATATATACTTACTATTTTTTGCTCACAAAAGGAAATTGTTAATGTTAGTGTCTCTTTATATTTAATGTCCTGATGATCTGATTGAATGACCATTGTCACTTTGTTTTTAGACTGCATATTTACATGTTTGTATTTAAAAGAGTGATAGTACATTATGTCTAACATGTGTAACATTCCTCATGGATTCAATTCTACCACTTTGGCTCTTTGTACCCTCCAACATGACATTGAATTCAATCGTGTATTTGCGTGTTCTTACATAAAGTTTGGCATGTGCATTAGGGTATGTGGATATGTTGAACGAAACACACTATACTTGAATGATATAGTCCTGATCTATTTTTCTGTCCATTTGTTCTTAAATAACCGACTGAAATAAAATATTATTCTTCATGCCACTGCTTTTTACCTAGGGAATAACCGACTGGTACGACTCTTGCTGTCAAAAGGAGCTAGTGTTGATGTATTGTCTTCTGAAGGGACACCACTACATGTCGCTGCCTCTTATGGGAAGTCTGGCATCATACAGATTTTATTGCAGCACAATGCAGATGTAATAATAATTTAATTTAATATTTAGTAGTTTAGGAGCATCACTACCTGTCAATTGACCTCTTTCTCTAAAAACATGTAGCCAAACACGGTTTCGGCAGATTTAGGCACACCCATGGCTGCAGTTCTTTGTGTTGCTTCTGGAAGAATTACTGAGTCTGATGCTTTAAAGTGCATGAAGCTCCTTGTCAAGGTCTGGTGGACACTTCACCCTCCTTTTTTTATCTTATAAATGGTTCAGGAACCCAATAGGGATTTATTTACTGGATTCCTGTATTTTATGTGATCTGAAAATGTCCATATGCTCATTTATTATATTATTCCACAGGCTGGTGCCGATTTGAATTGTGCAAATCCTGATACTCCATTGGTGATAGCAACTAGCAAAGACTTATCTGAATGTGTTGAGTATTTGCTGGAGGTTGGCGCAGATGCCAATATTCCAAGCAATCAAGTAAGTTCATGATTCTTGCTATTACTGTTGTTAATTGATTTTTATGGTCATTGGTACCCCCTCCTAGGTTCACAAGGCCTGCACACATATTGATACTTAATTTGACCGCCAATTTGACTAATAAAATATTAATTATATTCCATAAAAGATATATCATTGAATTGGTATTCAGAAAATGTTTCCAATGATGTTGTGTTGCCAACTCTTGGAGCGCAAGGAAATGCTATATCTTGGTTATTGCTGCTTTGCTTTATCCTTTTGTTTTTAACATGCTAACCAGGTGGACCATAAGTTTTATGTTGACACATATTGTAATCATGGTATATAAATATCTCTGCCTTGTTCTGTTTTTTTTACATAACAGGGCCGTATGATACCAATAGAAATGGCTGCAAACTCTGGAAGAAGAAAGCTTGTTGAGATTCTGTTTCCTTTCACTTTACCCATTCAATCTGTGTCAAACTGGAGTGTTGAAGGAATCATTGCCCATGAAAAGTTAAGACAATCTAACAAGGTATGAACTAAAGCCTAAGCTCAGTTACTTAGACACCACAATTTATGGCACCTTATATTTTCCTGTTCCTGAGATTTAAGCGTGAAGTTGTTTGTTATCTGTTCTGTTTAGTCTTGACCATGTATGTTTTCCACTAAATTTTCCTAGCAGCTAAATAAAAATATATGTAGAAATATAAGTTCGGAAATATCATTTAATTACATTGTTACCTAATTTAGAAACAAACTTCAGGACGTGAACACAAAATTGGGTGAAACTGTGGCCAATACTCGATAGGGAACCCAATATTAAAACAGAATGCTATATCTGCTTAAAAGAAGCCAGAACATAAATGGGTTGCTCATGGAGATTACATCCTGATATTTACTCATGCAAGCCTGCCAAGTAAATTTTGCTGCAGATATTCACACCCATTTTTGGCTGGTTTTGAGGTGATGCCATTTCAAAAATTTGCGAAGCTATGGCTTGTAGAGGAAGTGCCACAATTAGGGCATTCCAATTGTTTATGTCTAAACTGCCCATGAGTTCAAGTGGAAAATGATTGTTGCTCTGAATAAAGTGCTTGAATTTTGCTAGTTTGAGTTTTTTAAAGCTGTCACTTAAGCTTCTTCATGTCTGTTGACTTGAATTTTTTATGTGTCATGGCGTGCCCAATATTGTGATTAAGGGTAAGCAAAGTGATAAAGACAGCAATGTTCAGCTGAAATTAAATGCAGAAGTAACAACCAATAAAGAAGACTCTGGTGCACCAAAGAAGCCCTGTGCCAAGGTAATATCATTGCACATCTTCCCTATTTTAAAGCTGATTGGTTCATAGTACCATTGTTTTTAAGGCATCCTGCCTTGGACGCTTAGGCGACGCTTAGGCGATAAGGCGCCCGGGCAGCGCCTTACAAATATGCCCGCCTTAGGCACTTAGGCGTCCGCCTTAGGCGCTAGAGCGGGTGGTGCTCGCCTTAGGTTGCCTTACCGCCTTAAAAACAATGCATAGTACTTAAGCACAAGGTGCATGCTGCTGATATGCATGTTTTTTTTATTGGTATAGGACAAGGGAGGTGATAAAGATAAGAAGGCTGAACTGAAATTACTCGGTGCAAAAGCAGTCGAGCGTAAGGACTACGCTGCTGCATTAAAATTCTACAGTGAGGTAGTATGTTACCAGAGCGCTCTGTTTCCATATATGTAGTGCATTGTTAGCTATTCATCATGAATGAAAATGAATTATGATTGCTTACTTGATTCTGGGATGATGGATTGTGATTCTTCCTTTTCTTATACCCAAGTTGTGCTTGCCTTTTGAGAATTAACCATATGGTTTGTTTCGATGCAGGCAATCAAAGTGGATCCTGAAGATGCAACGCTTTATTCCAACAGGAGCCTTTGCCATCTAAAGAGCGGCGAGGCGCATGATGCTTTGGCTGATGCCATTGCATGTGTAAATCTGCAGCCTGATTGGGCGAAGGGTTACTATCGGAAGGGAGCTGCCCTCATGTCGCTGAAGGTGAGATAAAAATTGCAGTCTGACATTCTTTTGCTGCTTTACACGTCGCTCCGGCCCCATGTAGACAATCTGCTTCTTGTTTTTATCCTTCCTTCAGGAGTGTAAAGAAGCGTGTGATGCATTCCTGGCTGGAGGGAAACTGAATCCTGCAAGCGTGGAGATTCACGACGCATTTTGGTAGGCCTTCCATCTGCCGTCTTTGTTTTCGGGAGCAAGGGTTTGGTTAAATAGACTGCGATTTGATTCCAAACGTACCCTTTTCATTCATGTTATTATTATGCATATAATACTGGCCAGAGTTAAGCAAGTAAATCATGTCTGTTTGATCCCATTGTTTGTACGCCCTATCATTAACATATAATTGTTGTCAACTTCTTTATTTTGTTGCTGCAACGCTGTTAAGCAGACATGTTGGTTGCATTGGAGGCCTTAACAGTTGGTTATGCCTGACATTTTCAGGGAGGCGATCGAGGCAATGAAGAAGCAACATTCGGACCGACAAAGCGCAGGCCCGGTCTGATTAGAGCCTTCCCGGGCAAGTTCATGCATGGTTCGGTTCGGCGGTGCTCCTCTTGGGCTTCCCCTTTTTGTGTACGTGTGATGAAGTGGCGTTCTCCCTGCCTTTTGGTTCTAAACACATGGAGAAGTGGCGTTGAGCCGTGAATGCTCGGTTCTTTTAAAATGTGTGTAACATCCCGTAGCACGTAGGTTTATAGATATCTAAAGTAGTGATTTAAGCACTCTTATATTTCTTCATGGAGGAAGTACTTGTGATGGACGAAGCGGTTTTCTCTTTATCGATACTCTAGGTTGTATGATGAAGGCATGACAAGTGCAAGTGTGCTCTGTTCCTCACAAACTTAAAAACGCAAACAAGCTGACGGTCATACAACTGCAGAATAGTAATAGACCATACTGAAGCCCTCCTTGACATGCGATGGGGAAATTCGCTGCCCAACAATTCCCTGCACCACAAATATCTCATGCCGTCCACACAAGTAAGATCATACGACAATAAAAAAACACAACCATAACCAATACACAAGTAAGAGTTTCTGTCGTTTTTTTTTTAATGTTGTGTCGTTTGTTGAGGATTCCTTTTTTTATGGTTATGAACATCTTTCGATCTAATGTATTTTTCAAAATAACAATTGTTCAGCAATTGTACGCACCTATGTTTGGTGTCCCCTCTCTCACATCCTCAACTTCTTTTGTGTTGTAATGAGCTTTTGAAGATAAATAAAACACTACTCACGGAGCTAAAATAACCCAGAACAAATGCCGCCTCAGTTAATACATATCTTTTTTTGACAATCAGGTAACACACATCATATTACCAAACAAATATCTATCGCTGGCCCAACGCTTACAATTTTTCTCATATTGTGTTTGCTAAGTTACTATTAATGCTACTGTTCCAATAATTACAAAACTGCTGATGTTAGTACTTGTCGTGGATATGGGACACGGGTATCCTCGTGGAGGTAGGCCACGACCCATCATGGGAGGTGGCCCAGTAGGCTGACTTAAACAATTTGAATAAGACTTGGATTGCTATCGTCTTGTAATAGAAAAGAGACTAGTCCTAATCCTACTAGGACTCTACATGTAGGTCGACCCCTTCAACTTATATAAGAAGGGGCAAGGCTCCCAGAAAAGATTGACAAGTTCCGCAAGTTGGACAAGTTAGGTTTAGACAATAGCTCTCGAGATAGAGCACACTTGTAACCATGATCATCATCATCAATATCAATGAAGCAGGATGTAGGCTTTTACCTCCACCGTGAGGGGCCGAACCTGGGTAAAATATAGCGTCTCTCGTCTCGCTCAACCCCTCTCAAGCTACCACATAGATGCGTTGGCCTCGCGACTAAGTCCTGACACTAAGGACATCTGCCGTGACAATTCCACGACAGTACTGCTACTGTTATCAGTACTATCAAAACTATCAAATTACCGTGCTACTAAACACTTGCTGCAGAGAAATAACTTTCTAGGTGTGGTTGAATTGACAACTCAACTACTAAGGCTTATAAATATTGTTTGACTCCACTTGTGTCGAATCAATAAATTTGGATGAAACACTACCCTTCAAGACTGTTGCGACCCTCTGTACTTGTGGGTCATCATCGGGCCGCCTCGTCTACGGTGGCCTTAGGGCAATGAGAGCGCGGTGGACCCCGGCCATTGCCGGCGCGAGAGCTCCATTTTTAGATGTGTTTGCGAGTTTTGTTAGAATTTTGAGTCTTGCTCAGGAAGGCGAGACAACGGTGACTCGGAATAAGATTTTTCCCACCTATTTCCGTTTCGGTGGTGCATTTAGCATAGGCGGTGGGCGTGTGGAGGTGTGTCTCCCGGCGGATCAGTCTCTGGTGGATTTGCTCGGATTTGTTATTCGTTTATTCACGTTCGTGTGTCTTCAGGTTGGATCCTTTCGATATACGCTACTCTTCACCGGCGGCGGGCGCTGTTCTGGTGCGCTGATCCTATGAGGCCTTAGCACCACGACTTCCCAACCACCTACTACAACAAGTTTTGCCCGGTTTCGACGAGAAAGGCATGACGACGGCAGCACACTTTCGGTTCGTTTCAGTATTCTGTGATGAGCGAGGGTGCTAAAGGGGTGGAAGTCAAATTTCCACTCGATAGCCCCCGGTGCCGCGTAGCCAATCCCACTCCCGGCCTCTCCCCATTCCCGCCCCTTTCCCTCCCACTTCCACCTTCCTTCCCCTCGAAGCCACCGCCCAAGCCCATCGGCGCCGCCGCCCGCCGCCGCCGAAACCCTACAAATGGAGTCGTCGTCGCCGCCGCCGCCGCCGCGCCCCGTGGACAAGTCCTACTTCTACAACTGGCTGGAGCACCGCACCAACGGTATGCGCAGCACGCCTCCGCCACCGCCCCCCGAAACCCTAGTCCGCGTCGCGGCTTTCCCTGTCCGGCTGCCCCTAACTAACGTCCATCTGCTTCCTCCAGCCGACCCCGGCTCGCTGGAGAGCGAGCTGCTCGAGGCGATCCAGGACGGAGATGTGGACGGCCTCAAGGGTGAGTACGCACGCCTCTTTACCTCTGCCTGCGCCGCCGCCACGGCGCCAATCTCGCCCAACACGGGCGTGGTTTCGAATTTCGATGCGGCCGTGAGGTGGTGCACCTGCTCGCTACGAGGGTCTCGTTGCTTGCAGCAGTTCCTGTTTCGGTTCGCGCGATTTTGACTGTATTTCTCAGGGATGTGTATTGGGCATATATGCATCGTGATTGACACCATGGTACTAATTGCCCTGTGATGGATTCATGTTTAATCAGTCGTTTTCAGTCAGGTTTGGTTGCGTGATTCTGCTTAAGATACCCTTCATGCTTACTGACAATTCTTACCCAGATTTATGCCATCATTTCGAAACTGCAGTTATATTTTTCTTACAGTTGCGTTTTACTACGATTCATCTGTACATTTTTGGGTCTTGTAGATATGGTGAGTAGCATGGACAAACACGATAGTCGTTTTCAGTCAGATTTGCCCGTGTGATTCTGCTTAAGATACTACTGACCCTTCATGCTTAGTTGCAATTCCGAACCAGATTTATGCGATCATGTGGAAACTGCAGTTACATTTTTTTTCTTACAGTTGCGTTTTACTATGATTCATCTGTACATTTTTGGGTCATGTAGATATGGTGAGTAGCATGGACAAACAGGACAGGGCAAAGCTTGCTGATATGCATATAGATGGCACGGGGTTACTACAATTGGCATCATTCCTTGCTGAATTGGAAGTGTGCAAGTACTTCGTGGAGGAGCTCGGGTTCGACGTCAATGCCGGTGACCTCACTGGTGGTGCGTACTTCTCGTGTGCTATATCAACTCCCTTTCCTTTTTGTCTTCTTGGCCTGCTTTCATAGTCTGTACCATTCAATCTGTTATCTGTTGCAACATGTTACATGCGTGTATAATGACTTTTCTTTGCTAGTCCTTCACAATTGTTGTATCGGATTGATTCAGGAAAGCGAAATTGGATGTGAAAAGTGATATTGTGCTGTAAAATTAGTACATTTTGATCCTTGTTCGTCTCTGTTCTGCACTTCTGTTATCTGGTGATTACCAGTACCAGCTATTGGCCTGCAACTAATCAGGCTTCAGTTTTTCTTTTCTATATATGACATATACGGCACTTCTGGGAGTTAAATTTAATATACCGGTCAACTGAGAATGATACTGATGTAGGTTCTTTTGAGAAGTTTACATATAATATTTTTCATTTGTGGTACCCATAGCTTGAGTACAAGTTGCATTTTATATGATTTTGATTAAAATACATGCTACCTGGATATGCTTCTGTCACTTTTGGATGATCCAATATGTAGTTTCCACCACATCATTCCATATACCTACACAATATTAAGTAATAGGTAATTGTATGGAATATGATTTGTATGGCATACTTATACTCTAGGAATTCATCTGGTAGTTGCAGATGCATGTGAGCAATAAGCGTGGTATACGGTATACCATGCACTATTCTACAGTTAGTGTTTTCACCTTCTAGACTGGAGATCTGGGAGTGGTATTGATGATCTGACAGGGTACTTGTTTGTTTCCAGGTGTAACACCTCTGAGTTCTGCAGCATTGTTTGGAGAAGTTGCCGTTGCAAGATATCTTCTAGACAATGGAGCTGACCCAAATAAGCTAGATGAGAGAGGCTCTGTTGCTCTTCATAATGCTGCAAAAAGTGGTCTCTCTCTCTCTCTGTTGGCATATGTTAATTGATCTGTTAGTGGTTTTCATAAATGTTGTTGTGTTTTTTTCTGCAAAAAAATGTTGTTGTGTTGCTAACAAGAACAATTGAATTCAAAATTGTAACCATAAAACCCACCAACTACATTTTTTTGTATCAAAAATTACTGCAAGTAATTTGGTCTGAGAAAATTGTATCGGAAGGAACTCCCTAAACTATCACCAACTTTCTCCTTGTCTCCCTTGGCTTGATTTTCTGTGCTGGGCTTCCCTGAACTTGTCCCCCTTACTCACATGGCTCCTTTTCAATCCTGGACTAACAGAAATGCGTGAAGTGGCTCTGGCTCGTTTTGCCTTGTCAGCCTCACCTAACGGTATTTTTTTGCTAATGGTGAAGAGGAGCTAATGAGAAACATAGATAAGTTTAGTGCGGCCCGACACGGAAAACGCAAGTCTAGGAAATCAAGGGAGAAGGTGATAGTTTAGGAGGTTCCGATGCATTTTCCTCATTTATTAGTTTTCATCAGTAACTATTTGTTTCATGGTTATTATTTCTTCCACTTAAGTTGCCCTATATTTGGTATGCTGTACACTTGTTTTGTCTGGCCTCAGGATGCAATCTATAAACCTTCTGTGTATCCGAATATTACCTGTCAAAAAACATTTCTTGATCAATCTTCTTCGTGGAGCTATATATTGGTTGGATTAATTTTATAACTCGTCTAGCCTACCTCACTACTTGACCAGCCTTTGGAATCTTGTGGTTCTTTCTTGTCATGCTTTCAGACAATGGTGTCTGATCAACATATACCATTATAAGTTCATCTTGAATGTGCATCTTCGAGAAGCTTGCAACATTGGTTTATTACTGGGTCTTTATGACATTATCACGCGATTCATATATCTTATCCAGGGAACGGGGAAGTCGTGGATCTGTTGTTATCTAGAGGGGCCAGAGTTGATATAGCTGTTACTCATGGAACACCACTACATATTGCTGCTTCCTATGGGAACACCGGTGCTGTGAAGATTTTATTGGATCACCATGCAGATGTAATGTGTAACTTCCATACCTTTTCAGTTGACAAATTTTTTACCTGGTTGTTGCCGAGCTCTTCAATTTTTTAACCATATTTTGTGCTGACAAACCTAATAATTCGTTTATATATTTCTAGTCACCTCCAGTTCAAAACCATGTTAGAGATACTTAATTTTAAAGGCTAACTAAGTTTAAGTCGTTTATACAAGCAATGCCACCAAATTTAGGGTTTTTTGGTTTTTGGTAATCTGAGGTAATACAGAGTGCACGAATATGAGTTACATGTTATGTTGCTGTATATAGTCAAAACGTGTGACCTGTGTATTATTATGTTCTTGTTGTATCTGTAGTTGTATTGCTGTGACCTGTTGAACTATGTCACTTTTGTGTAGGAAGTGATTTTGTTCTCTTAAATTTGTAGCCAAACAGGGTTTCAGAAGTTTCAGGCACCCCTCTAGTTACGGCTCTTCATTGTACTAAACATGGAGTGAGTGAATCTGATTCATTGGAATGTGTGAAGCTACTTGTGAAGGTCTGTTATCCTGTTTGCTTTGTTTCCTCACGCCTCGATGATTAGGCAGGACCCGATTAGTTATTGTAGAGTAATATAGGTTGTTTTGTTAGTTGATCCCTCTAGTTATATGATTTGCTGTGTGCAAGACATTTTGCTTTGCATAATATGGGTCCACAGGCTGGCGCTGATGTGAATTCTGCTCATCCAAGTACTCCCTTGGTGGTGGCAACTACGGTTGGTTTGGCTGACTGTATTAAGTACTTGCTGGAGGCTGGCGCGGATCCTAACATTCCGGATGAACAGGTGAACTTTTGTTCTTCCTAATTTCTTGCTGTTTTTACCTTGGTGGGAAATCTAATGCATATGGTATATTTTTATGCACAGTGCACGGGTGCGTGCTTGTGGCATAGAGTTGCATGTGTATGATTATATCTGTCTACACATTGCGCACACACTTGTTGGGTTCACATGGAATTGCTTGTTTTCACGATGATGTATTGTAGCTATGTTTTTTATTTTCTTTGTATGTTATAATCAGCACTTAGCAGAACTTCATAAATTCTCTTAATGAATATATTCCGATGGAAAATCCCTTCCACCATATTCTTGTTAATCAAGCTATTAAGTTTGCTGGTGTGGCATATTGAAATATGTTCTTTCCATTGAGTGTTTCTTCTTTGTTTTGTTACTTTACAGCAGGGCCGTATGCCAATACAAATTGCTGCAAGTTCTGGAAGAAGAAGCCATGTGGAGATTCTATTTCCTTTCACTTCTCCCATCAGAGCAGTGGCAAACTGGTCTGTTGAAGGAATTATTGCTCATGAGAAGTCAAGATGCTCAATTTCTAAGGTTCGACTTGACTTGAAAGTTCTCAAATCATTATATATTTCTATGATTGTTTATATGCATGGATGCCCTCCACCTTTATTACATACTTCTGTGCATAGGCTTCAAATTGACAAAAATAGGGGGAGGGGGTGGGGGTGAATGTCACCATTGGTGCATGTCTCCCCCATGAACCTTGTGGATATTAATCAAAGATAGTGAAGATGAAAATAATATATATGGCCGAGAGATATGCTGGAACCGGGCGTTGGCATAGCAGCACCAGAGAAGAGTGGAGAATGGAGGAGAAAGGCGTGTGTGTGTGTGTGGGGGGGGGGGGGGGGGGGGGGCTATTATTTCTCGCGGGATGGGGTTTGGAGAAGGGATGAGCGCTGAAAATAAATCTGGAGGGCAGATGGGAAGGAAACTGAAAGAACGCATGGAGGGTGATCACTGAGGAGTAATAGGTGAGGTGAGAGCAAAGACATGATTGGAACTATGAACTATCTATGCAACTGTACTCTAAATTGTTATATAAGAACATAAGTTGGTGCATGTGTAGGTCCATTGTTACGAAACATCTCTTCTCAACCTCTCCAAACCAGCGCACTCCTAACAAAAATAATACTCCCTCCGTCCCAAAATAAGTGTCTCAACTTTATACTAACTTTAGTATAAAGTTGTACTAAGGTTGAGACACTTATTTTGGGACAGATGGAGTACATCCGTTTGACCAATGTCTTTGTACATCTCTTCACTCTATGTAGAAAAGGTCGATATTGTGAATATCCTAATACTATTATTCTTATCTAAGTTGATGCCGGATGTAGAGGAGGCATAATATGCTGTTCACACCGCACAAACGTTGTTAAAGTGTGCACTTGTCCACTTTATTACCCTTTTAAATTGATGCCAGTAGTTCGAGCCACATAGCTAAAGACAACTTGTCGTGCCCTTTATATATTTCTTTCATCACCCCGAAATACATGATATGATATCATTCACCTGTTGTAGCATATTTATTGTTCTGTAGCAATACATGGGCAACTTACTAGTTATGTTTATTTAGAGGTATAATATCACAAATTACACACTTGACTTGAAAATGACATTAAGAATTTCAACAAATCACACTCCCAGGGAATACTCCATTGCAGCACTTGATTCAAATAACTCCCTTATCCCAAAATCTGGTTGCATCCTCTGTTCCTGCCACAAACCGGTGATATCTTCACTTGTGCCCCTAGGCTGCCACTGGTTGGCCATGACAGCCTGTCCTAGTTGCCTGTCCTGACATTCAAAACGTTCAGAAGGCAAAGAGTATTTTTCACCTGCATGTGTGCTATTAAGTTTTTCATGACAACTGGTGTTGCCTGGTCTCAAGAAACAACGTCTCCTGGCATTAAATAAGTGAGAAACTCTGTTGCAGTCCTCTGCAAGCATTGAAAATATTCCAATGGCTGAAATCATTACTATTTTCAGTGATCTGCTGGTGTGCCATTTTTCCAGAATTGCTGCTCCTCGTATGTCATTTTGAAGTCTAACCTTATTTTCCCCTAATTTATGTTCATGATTTAGGAAGAGTCTTATAACAAGATCGAGGATAAAGTAGCCATGCTGAAATCTCAAGGAAAAGAGGCAGTTAAGAGAAAGGACTACCTTGGCGCTTCAAAGCTCTACACTAAGGTACGTGCTTGCATACTAACATTGATTCCATTTCAATGCTATTTTAGGTGTCTTATGAAGTCACACTGATGTTTCATATTCAGTGTTGGTGCAACCTATTTGGTCATGCTTTTCTTTTTCGAACCCATTGGCACTTGCACTGAGGTTGTTTTTCCATAAGCGAGCAGCCTACAAAGGCTAGGCCTCGGATGCAGCTGGTTGAGCACGCTGACGGTTGGTGGTACAGTTTGTGTTTTGCTGACCTTTTAGTTAACCGAGAATTGATGGCTGTGTAACTAATACGGCTCGGAACTAAAATAGCTAGCCGGATTATAAACATAGTAAATTATGCAAAACCACATGTGACACATAACCGTAGATGCTATGGTACTTATAGTTTCACCAAACCATATGTGGTTAAATTTATAAGCATGATGGCTTCAGTTGCCACCTGCTGGGCCATCCGATGCCTCGTTCCTCCATCCCAGCATAAGAGCGTATTAGTCACTGTTTTGGACTATTCCATTCACTGCCGCTGCGTATTATTCCAGAAACCGACTGATCTGCCTCATGTTACGCACTGCCTGCTAAGAAGAGCTCTCCACCAGTCCACGCCTAATTATCCAATATACTATCTGATGGTATTAATACATGAACGAACCAATGGACTAGGACATATCTTCTTTCCTTGATTTTGGGCCATGTTCGTGCCAAGCAATCAAACTTGGGCAGTGTGACTGGCTCTTTGGCTGGGTTGGTGCAGTACCGAGTGGTGACGCTACGAGAGTACAAGTTTTCACTTTTGGGCAGGCACAGGAGTTGTTATGCTGGAGAGAATCTCTTGATCTGTATGCATGTAGGATGTAGCTATCTGAATTGCACTAATAACGTACTCCCTACTATATTGGCACATCAGATTGCCTCCGTGCTAGGGAGAGGCAAACAACATGGTGGTGCCGCTGGGGCCACCTTATTACCCTTGTGCCATTAACCGAAGACCTTTACATCAAAGATAATATAGCCTGGGGTTATATGTCACATGCCAAAATACTCAAGGTTTTCCGCAAGTACGACCACAGAATGAGGGTTTTCCAATATTTACTCTATTAATTTCCACTATGTAAACTACATGTTGGATCAACTCTAGGATGTCTTCCGGGTTTTTTGTGTTAGAATAATTTCATGAGTAACCTACAAAGAATAGAGATAAATTAGAAGGAAAACTAGCTCTGCTGGTGAAATTTGCAAAGTAGCGCTGTCTGCCTTTTGTCCCAAAAAATTGCGATGTAATCTTCATTGCTGCATACTAGAGTACAGAAACTACCAAAGTTTAAAATGACCGCAAAGTAAAATCCTCTCTAGTCGATAGTTTTATTCTGGGGCATGACTCATATTATGTATTTTCGTCTTCAATTTAATGCAGGCACTTGAACTAAGGTATTTAGATGAAACATTGTATTCAAATAGGAGCCTTTGCTACCTGAAAATAGGCAAGCCACAGAAGGCTTTGCTGGATGCTGATCTTTGCATTGCAAGAAAACCCGAGTGGGTGAAAGGTTACTACCGGAAAGGAGCTGCTCATATGTCGCTCAAGGTCAGAAATCTCTGACAGTTTGGTAGTTATCTGTTGCCCTTTTTTACATTTGGCGTCGATTCATCTGTCCAACGTTCTGTTGTCGGCAGGAGTACGAGGAAGCATCCGAAGCTTTCCAAGATGGACTGGAACTGGATCCTGGGAACGATGACATAAAGAAAGCATTGCGGTAATGTGTCTATCTTTTATTCATCTAACACAAGGTTAGGACAAATCATTTGGATGCAGCCATCTCAGTAATGCATGCTGTGGCTGTTGCTTTCATACAATGACCAAGTCTTCATAAGTTTAGCTACTGCGGAAACACGAAACTGACAGTACTGAATAATTGCGGCAACCTTGTGGGGTGGTGGAACCATGTGGGTACTCCGAGGTGAGGGGAAATTCAGCAGGCTAGTCTTACACATCTGTGGGAACCTCATCAGTCGCTTTCAGGATTCCAGGAAAAAATCATAGCAACAGAGCTCATCACGACTAATTTTGTCTGGCGATGATGCTCCCTGTTCTGCCCAAAAGCTAGCACATCATTGATTGGTATCACATGACCATTACACACGTACAACGCATCACACACGCATACACCGCTGACTGATCTGTGCAGCATATATCCATGACAACATATATATCTTGCAGAAGCTTTGGAGTATATTTGTATCTATCACCATTTCTCATTCGCCTTTTTTCCCCCAAAAGAGGGATAACACCCTCGGCTTCTCATCACCGAGTGATGCATACAGCCCTCCATTATTCAATTTGAAGTTTCAATTTCTCATGCGTGTTTGATTGATACCCTTCTGTCCGCAGGGAGGCTTGGGAGGCGATGTCAAAGGATCAAGCCGCTGGAGGAAGCATCGAGTCCACAGATTAGGCCGGCATTGCTCTGCCTGCACATGCCTCGTTGCGTTCCTTCTGATTCTGTATCGGCGGTTTGATCGTAGTTTTCTAGTGGAACCTGTGTAGAGTTTTTTTTGAACACAGAATAGACGTAGATGCTCATACATACATATGGAACCTGTGTAGAGTTATTTTGTGCAGAACCACGACCCTGCGGTTGCATGTCTAGTGTATGGCGAGTCGAAGGGTCAAATGCAACTAGAGTTAATCTCAGACTCTCCGTGACGCTTGTCTGACCGTTCTGGAAATGACTCTTTCTGCTAACGTGTTTGTGACCTATTTATGTGGTCTGCTCTCGAGGATAGGGTCGATTGATCCGGGACTGTTGTGATCTGAGATGTGATCCGGGACTAGTGCACGGTACTCTTTGAAATGTCAGTTTGATTTTCAAATGTGGAGTGCAATACCAATTAAGGCTGCGTTTGGTGCACAGGAATTATGCAGGTTCGATTTCCACGGGAATATTTTCCTGTAAGCCCATTCGCTCCACAGGAATCAGCACTGTTCATTTCACAGGAAAGTGCCCTCGATCTGTACTTTTCATGGGAAAGAGAACATCTACTCAGACCAAAGGAAACGCCCTGTTGAAAACCTATGGTTTGCACTGTTCACCCACCTTCACTTCCTATACTTTTATCCATTCCTTTGCTTTGCTCTCCTCCAGTCCCTAAAAGACTCCTTTTGAAAATCCCACAATTGCTTTTTTGTGTGATGAAAACATATATTAACTAACGTAAACCATTAGAAGACCTTTATAGAAATTGTAAAATACATGCAAATTTTCAGGGGTGCTGAAGTCCTCTCTGTCTGAGCAGAGCAAACTTGTTTAAACCCAGAAACTTGTAGAAGCAGCCGCTGGGAAGTCGACAATGTAATCTTATCATATAAACTTGGTCAAACGTAGAGAAGTTTGATTTAAAAAAAATAACAATACACTTTATAGTAGTACTTCTGAACTGAGAGAGTATTTGTTCTTTTCACCTGCAAAGTTCGAATGAGTATTTGTTTCCCTGATTGGTAACGGGAATTATTGAGAAATACAACAGGAACATATGACGCAAGCACGGCCAGAACAAAAGAAAAACGAAGAAACTTATAAGATGGCTGGTGGTTAATTACAAGGGAAGTAGCCATACATATACTGATTTTACATCTTCCTTTTCTCATTTCGCGTCCAAACGAAACTAACGACAGCAAGGACGGAAATGAAGCAGAGTTTTGCGCATGCAAATGATGCCAAGATCACGGCCATCGGCCGGCTTCCCCTAAAAGCTCCGCCCGGCCGGCGGCCTCACAAGAAAGGCCGCGTGTTGGGGACGAAGACGAACGGCGTGGCGAAGCACGGCTCCACGCCGCCCCACGCCGGGCACGACGCCGGCGGGCCTTTCAGCGCCGCCATGTAGACCGCGGCCAGCTTGCGGACGGCACGGCGGAGCCAGCGCAGGCGGAGGCGCCGCAGGAGCCCGCGGCAACGGCCACGGCCACCGCCTGCCCTGCCACTGCCGCCGCCGAGCCGGGCGACCTGGAGCTTACGGCGCCGGCCGAGCCCGAGGCCGCGCCACAGCACCCCCCGGCGCCGCGGCATGAAGCTGCATGGCGCGCCCTCCCCCATTCTTCTCGTGCCTCTCCTCCCTTTCTCCTCGTCTCGGTGGGTATGCCGCTATGGTATGGCCTGCAGCCTCGTACTTCTTTGGCGTAGTGCTTTAGGAGGAGTCAACTTCGGGAAGCAGCCAAAGCTCGAGGTACTGCTGGTGCTGTAGTTGGCGTCATGCAAAGCCATATCTATCTATCCATCCATCTATGGTCTATCTCCAGCAGCCCTAGCTATATCTCTAGGGGCATTGCCGTTGCGTGGCTCGCCCCGCATGCGGCTCCAGTCTTTCTCGTACGTTGGCCGGGTTCCGGTTCCAGGACTAGCTGGCTAGTGTCATCCCTCCCGGCCACTTTGGTTTTGGATGCTTTCCCTGTCGATCACGTCCACAAGGCGGCGGGTCATGGCGCCCACGCACTCTCGTACGTACGTGGCGGCGGAGCGGTAAATTCTTCTATGTATCTTACGAACAGGCTTAGGTGGAAATGTTTGATTTTCCTTTTTCCGTTTTATGGGTATTTTTGGATGTTGGGTGAGTGTAAATGTATACACGTAAATAATATACAATATATGTGAAAATTGCATTATTATATGATTATTTTTTGCATAAAAAGTAGTGCAAGTCACGTGTATAGTTCTGTGATGTTTTTGTTTCATTTTTTTCTTCTGAAAGGATAATGCATTCCTTGTTAGAAACTCTTTTTTTGTAGAATTTCACTACTGCATGTATCTTTCTCGCATATTATAAAAAAAATGCAATTTATGTGTAAATTGTGTGCAAATTTTGTCATTATTTGGTTTACTTTAAATTTTGTTTTTTTTTTCTTGGAAGGTAATACCAATATCACTAATTCATTCATGTGGAGGAGCGGTCACCGATGGGATGCGCATAGCAGTCAGGGCTACCATTACGAAGTACGTATGGGGTCACATTTTGAATGCCAACCCGCCTTACGGAAGCAACTTCGTCGCCAACCGCGCTCATTGTGCTCAAAGTCGACCATGCGTCAGGTTTTGCTCGTTCCAAGGAGTCACAAATGGATCCAACCGCGCGGGGGGGGGGGGGGGGGGGGGGGGATATGCCCCCAATCCTTTTTTTTATCACTTTCACTATACGTCACTTGGAAATCAAATTAGGGTCATCGCCATCTCCTCCCGCGTCGCCGCCTACGGCCTCGTCTACAGGACACTGCGCATGGTGGCGTGGAAACGAAGACAAGGCCAAGAGGTATGAGGACTACGCGCGCAGAATGAATGCTTGGATCAAGCCCCTCGTAGACCTGGACAATCTGATCGATAACTACATCGATGGTTGAACAAGGAACACCAGTAACTTTCAAGAAACTACCCTGCTGCCTACTTACTAGTACTATGCAGCAGATCTCCGCCCAATAAGTTGAAAAAACCCAGTTAATTAAGACCGTGTATGAGCTCTACTATGTCTGAGAACTTACGTACTTATATGCTGTGTTTTAAGTGTGTGCATGGAATGAATGGATAGATTTACTAATATTAATTGGTCTATGCTGTGTTTTAAGTGTGATGAGGGAATGGATCAATATTCGCACAATAATTCATGTATCAGATCAACTGTTAAAACATGTTGTGTGCACCAAAGATTTTTCATCATGCTAATGATTAAAGCCACATATACGAGCAATAGGACAAGCACCATTTCATAATAGATGTATCAGATCAATTGTTAAAACAAACATGTTGTTCGTGAGCTCCCAGGGCGGGCATGCGAGAAAAAGAGATGCGTGGACGCTTGAGGAAGAAGAGGAGGACGATCACGTACCTCGTAGAGGAAGTCGAAGGACCCTGATGTAGCAGGCTAGCAGCAACATGTAGCAGTCCTTGTAGTAATGGCGCCCCGACTGGTCGTAGAGCGTGTCCTGCGCGCCCAGGAATCGGCACCCAACGAACGCCGCGTTGTCCGCCGACACCCGCAGCGCCACCGCCTGCTTCCCCGTCGCCCCGGCGTTCGGCACCGGCGTCGTGTTCTGCCAATGCAAGCGTGCGCGCGAATTAGGACACCCAATCAACATGCTTAGGGCTAGACATGGGGTAGCGAGTAGCAGGTACAGCAGCGGCGGTACATATTTTAGAGTGTAGATTCGCTCATTTTGCTTCGTATATAGTCACTTGTTGAAATGCCTAGAAAGACAAGTATTTAGGCACGGAGGGAGAACATGGATAAGTTAGTAGTGGGACCTATGTGTCATCAACTTAATAAAAGAGAAGAATCACGTGTACATGTTTTCTTTAGACCAGCATGTATGTATAGGTTGAAGCACAGCTCAGCCGACGGCCTTGTAAAGCCCATTGAACACAGTGGCCTTACTTATCTTCAGCATAGCCCGCAGCCTAGCAAGCCTAGAATAACGACGTCCCCTGTTTACAGTGTAGGTTGACACTCGTCGACCAAACGTACACCGGGAACTCCTATCCGCCGCATTTTGTGGCAAATAGACTCACGATGCACACATACACAACCTTGCTGCCCCGCAAACCTCCTGTTGTTATGCACTCAAACCTAGCCTTTGAAACCACTGAACTTTTGTAACCAAACGAGCAGCACGGAGTTTTTAAGAACTATAAGCAGCGACAGATTTGATTTTTTTTGAAAATTTTGAATGTGTCTTTTTACGAAAAATGTATACTTTTTGAAATGCAAATATTTTTAAAAATTATGAATAAAATTTCTAAAATTCATTTGTTCAATTTCCGACTATATTTGGAACCCTGAAAACGGAAAAAATTCTCGAAATTATGAACAACTTGAATATTTTTTAGAACAATTTACTAAAAAATAAGAACATTTTTTTGCATCTGAGGACAATTTTTGAAACAATTTTTTAATCCACAAATAAATATATGAAATTGCGAACTTTGTTTAAATACTCAAACATTTGTCAAAAACACAAACTTTTTTGAATCTGCGAACATGTGTATATGTTTTGTTAAGACCAGCATGCAAGTATAGGTCGAAGCGGAACACAACCCATAGCTAGCAAAACGCCCTCTCTTTAGATTTTTTTGAGCTCGCCTTTGCTAGGGTGGGGGCAAGGTGGGGTGGTGTATGCCAGCTCTGGCCGGGCATGGACCTGGTGCTGTTCAAGGGCGGGGAAGCAGGTGCCTTCCCACCCATCCCTTTTTTCATCATGGTTACAGCCTGGGGCAGGGATGGAGTTGGTGCCATGGATGCCGGGGCGACAGTATTGGTGGTGGGGGCCACGGTGCTCAGGGGCGGAGAACGCGGCTCGGGCGCTGTCTTGTGACCACGGCTCGGGCGCTGTCTAGTCAGATTCGTCTGGATTTGACCCCTGTTCGTCGGGTGCAATGCGGGGTGGTGGCAGTGGCCCTCTGGGTTCCTGCGTAGATGTGGGCTACGACTGCGTGGATGTGGCGCATGGTGGTAGCTCGGGTCGATCCGCAGCGACGGCTAGGCGTGCTCTGGCATCTGTCCGTTGGCGAGCGGCTCATGTGGTTGTCTCCAATCCATTCCAAGTTGTGCTTGTGCAGGACGTGCCGATGGGCTGTACTTTTCCCACCTTTGTCCACCGTTGAGGGGTGATCCATTCCAAGGGTCCACAACATCATCCTTGCCTCCCGTCTAGTGGCGGGGTGCCACCGGGGAGCTCCCCTTTGCTAGGGAAGGGCAAGGCGGGGTGGTGTATGCTAGCTCTGGCCGAGCATGGACCTAGTGTTGTTCAGGGGCGGGGAAGAAGGTGCCTTCCCGCCCATCCCCTTTTTCATCTTGGTTATAGCCTGGGGCAGGGATGGAGTTGGTGCCATGGATGCCAGGACGGTGGCATTGGTGGTGGGTGCCACGGTGCTCAGGGGTGGAGAACGCGGCTCGGGCGCTGTCTCGTGATCATGGCCGCGTGGGCGGCGTGGTGGCCAGGGTGTGACGTTCGATGGTGGTGGACTGGTAGACCGTATCATATATATTTGGTATTGTACATATTGATATATTTTAATATAAGTTTGGTTAAACTTTGCGAAGTTTGACTTGTCATAAATCTAATACGCGGAGTAAAAAGGACAGGAGGGAATACGAATATCTTGTTTCCGGTTTTGGGTGTCCATCGTAATACAATGAAAAGATAATAATATTGTAAATTTTGGGTGCATCCTGTCCCCAAAAGTACACCATATCTGGATCTTTACGTGAACTGTACGTGGCATTTGTAAGGTGACTTAGGTGAGAAATACTCAACCAAGGCTGGAGCACGACAAACTTGATCAGCTTGAGAGTATGCAACTTCCAAATTGCACGTGATTGATACTGACGAAGGCGTCATGTACAAGAAATGCTCGCGGCAATAGGCCAACTAGATCAGATTGAGTATGCGATTCCCAAGTCCCCATGAAAACTGCCTTGCATGAGATTAACAATGACGATGGCGTAGCTCATCACAATTGGCTATAAACTAGCTGGAAGTTTCTCTACACGAGGTCAGATCAGATCAGATGTTCAAAATGTATTGTTTCCAGTTTGGAACGGATGGCCCAAGTGCATCTTCTCGAGAGAAAAGATGCATATGAAGATGCAAGATTATTATAGTGCAAACGCATGCAGGGTGCCAGATTGATGCTTACATCCGGATGTGGGCTGGGTTGTATACGAGTATGCCAACCATATATATCAATCATATCAGCCTAATTCTTGGTATATACTCCAACCTATTTCGCCTTTCTCCATTAATTGGTGGCACCATAATTATTGTGAAATTTGCCATCTCTAGAGCACAACCACATAATGTCAACGGTAGATCAGAGTATCAGACTGACTCGTCATCGACCGAACCATGTCCAACAAGGTGCGTTTCATCCATTCCGATGCATTGTTTCTCTGTGCTAGACCTAGAGGAGTGAGTTGTGGAACTATTCCCGACTTTTCAGATGATCATCAAACTCGTAGCTCAGGTACTCGCCTTCACAATCTAATCATAGAAGTTTGATCTTCTTACCAAACTTTTCAAAGGTCTCTTAGTTCTGCCTCATCAATTAGACAGAATCCATATGTACTCAAGTCATCGATAGAGTCACAAAGTACATGTAACCACTTCTTGTTGTCGTGCACATCGGATCAAGAACTACATTCTCTAACTGTGTGGAGTAACCTAGATAGCCATTGGGAGTTTGACATTTTATTTGACATGTGGAGGCTCAACTCATAAAAACCTGTCCATTGCTCATGGAGGCTAGATTAAGATAGTTTATTTCATTAGTTTTAAAATTCCTTAATTGGATTATTAGGAAATTACGGTGTTGAAGCCGGCTTATGACCAAGTGGTTAGTTCGTGTCTGAGAAATTTGAGAGTTTGATTCTCTATCTTTTATGAATAACCATGATGTTGCAATGTGTCGGGGGGTGCTGATCCACCAACACCTATGGGGACAGGGCCCCTTTCGGTTCGGTGGGAGGCGGAGAGCGCACAAAGAGCGGATCGAGGCAGTGCACGCGGGCGATTTTACCCAGCTTCGGGCCGCACGGATGCGCAAAACCCTACTGCTGCTTGTTTGTGTATATTGGATTCTTGCTCAGGAGCGATGGACGCTGCCAGACTGAGCGTGAGAGTGTTCCTGGTGTTGAATGAGCCGAACTGGCCGAACCTGCTGAACCCCTTCTACGTTGCGCCTGGGCCTCCTTTTATACTCTCAAGGGGTCACCGACAGGGGGCAACGTAGACAAGCAGGGTAAAAATGGAAAAGGATGCGGTAGGTGCAGCTACCGCTACTGTGGATACAGTGCGCCCTACCTAACTCTGACGGCAGGGGACAAGGGCATTAAATGCCTGTCTGAGTCTCCTAAACAGTGCAAAAGGTGACCGTTAGGAGCGCCACCGTTTGCCACGATGGGCTTCTCTTCATCTCCACTTGCCACCACGTACCCCTAGCTGCACGGCCTCCTGCCACGTGTACTTGGGAGAGTCCTAGAGCGACACGTTAGCAGGTGTGCTGGAGCGCGGGCACGAAGTGGGGGTTTCCCGCGGCAAGCTCCTTGCCGCGGCCGTCGTCTTGTCGCGTCCGGAAGCTTGTCGCTCGCCGGATCTTGCCGGGACGCAGGGCGCGTCGTGGCAAGCTTTCTTGGTATGCCTTGAGTGGCCTTCCCGGCAAGCTCCTCTTGCCGGGGTCTTGTCTCTTCCCGGCAAGCTCCTCTTGCCGGGGCCTTGGTTGGCCTTCCCGGCAAGCTCCTCTTGCCGGGGCCTTGGTTTGAGTACTTTGTTCTTGAATGGTCTTCAAGGGAACCACGGAGGGTCTTGGCGGTCACCCGGCAAGCCTTGCCGCGGGGCGCTGCAACTGCCCGTGCACGAGTTCGGGGTAATAGGGTACCCCTACTCTAGTACACCGACAATGGTGGACTCATCTGGGATAACTTTGAGTTTTAGAATTTGATGCACAAGCAGTATTCCCACTTAGTACAGATGAAGCCTAGCAAATAGGTTGGGAAGCGGCTAGCTAGAGAGCAACAACGGCCATGAACATGCATCATGCATAATAAACATTGGACACCCGCATGAGTAGGATATGGACACCATGAACATAAATATCATAGAGGCTATGTTGGTTTTGATTCAACTACATGCATAAACATGTGCCAAGTCAAGTCACTTGAACATTCAGAGGACATCATTTAATGCAATGTTGATATCCAAGATGAATCATTATTAACTCTTAGCTACTTATGCATGGCATGTGAAATTATAATCTCTAATTGTCATTGCAAACATGTTTAATCATAATGGATTGAATCATGGGTACTAGGTTAAACCTATTTACAAAAACAGAGCAAGTCGAGTTCATACCAGTTTCTCTCTGCCATGGCCAGTTCATCGAATATCGTCATTATTGTCTTTCACTTGCACGACCGAACAATGTGAAATAATAATAATGGTGCAAGAGTGCGGTGGACTAAGCTGGAATCTGCAAACTTTTTATTCAACGGGAAAAGACAAGGTAAAATGGGCTCTTGTTAGATTAACAATTATGCATATGAGAGCCACTCGACATTTTCATCGTGATCTTCTCCTTGGTTCAACTCAATAAACAGAAAGTAAATTCAGAAAACACACTGAAATATTTTTGGAGTTTTTAGTTTTCTAGAACAGGCAAAATAAAATAAAGAAAGCAAAAACGAGAAAAACTATTTACACGGGAAAGCTCCCAACAAGCAAAAGAAGAACAAGGAAATCTTTTTGGATTTTCTTTTTAATCTTACTACTAAGCATGCATAGAAAGCAAATTGACTACAACTAATTTTTTTGGTTTTTCTAAAGTTTTTCAAACTCATAAGAGAAAAGCAAGAAAATAAATCTAAGCATGGATGATACATGGAAAGAGTGTGAACACCAACAAATAGAATGATAAGTGGTCATGAATGTAATGTCAGTGAGAAACACGTACTCTCCCAAGCTTAGGCTTTTGGCCTAAGTTGGTAGTCGATCAGTAGCCTGGATAGTTGTCGGCGTGGTAGCTCACAGAGGTTCTAGGTGCGGATGCCTCGGCCTGCCGTGCCGCCACCACTGCTGCGTTGTGAGCTCGGGCCTCGCTCTCAAGAACAAAATATCTTCTCTTGCTGTTATAGTCAAAAAGAGCAGGCGTAGGCAAATATGTGTCCACAATAGATGTTTGGTTAAACAATAGATTATAAGTGAAATCATGAATCTTTCCCTTAAGGATTTTATGATCTTTTAGGGTGCCAAAATCTAAGTACCGTGTGGGTAGGATAGGATCAAAGGGCAAAGGTGAGACACCAAGCCCTCGTGCTAAACGCTTGGCATAAATTCCACCATAGAACCAGCCACGGTTAGCGTTATGCTGAAGTCTGCGTGCAACAATCTGTCCAAGGTTATAATTCCTTTCACCAGTGAGAGCGGTGTGAATGAGGCTCAAGTCTGGAGCACAAAGTGTGCTACAATCTTGCTTGCCTACTATACATTTCCCGTTGAATAATGCAAAGTACTGAATTTAGGGAAAATGAATGCTCTTTATTCTACCTTGTGTCACTCCCCTCCTTTCACCGTAACCGAGACTAGTCAAGAGAGACTCGTACTCATCCTTCGGTGGTTCATCAAGCGAACCCCAAAATGGCAGTTTGCAATGGTAAGAAAAATTCTCCAGTGAGATAGTAAATGGATTATCATAAAGCATAAATGACACCCTAGACTCTTGTGGAAAATATTTAAATCCTTTAACAAATGATTCAGTGAGAAGTTGGCATTGTTCACACTTATCTGAAAGGTAGGGACCGAGGCCGGCATTGTGAACATATTGCTAAAATTCCTCCTTAATGCCCACACGCACCATATAATCCACGCAAGGCCATAAGCATGTTTTGGTAGCGGCATCTCGTGTGGAACTTTCACTTGGTTCAACATAAGATCGGCGAGCAGAACTGTCACTAGAAGATGCCCCCGAGGATTGTCTCCTCGAAGAACTCCTTCCAAATAGGTTCATCATGTCCCCGTACAATTTTCTGAAAATAAAAATTCTTGGGGTGACAAAAATTTGTCAACAAAACTTTATTAAATTGTTAGCAACTACTCATAGGGATACATAGAAGCCATATCAAGCATTCAAACTACTTAGAACACTAAGAATTCAACAGGCGCACATCTACAGCAGCACCAAGAGTAGCTAATTATTCAAAGTATACGCCACTAAAACAAAAACTAATTGGACAAATGGTGGAGTTACATACCAAGACACAATCCCCCCGAAACAGTTTCGGAAACGGAGATTCGAGCAAAGAGATCGAAATCCGCGGGTTTGAGCTCAAGAACACGGGAGAGAGAGCAATGGAGATTTTTTTCTAGAGGTAAGTGATGATGTAGGCTAAAGAGATAAGTGAGGGGGGCCACGTGGGGAACACAACCCACCAGGGCGCGCTTGGGGGTCCTGGCGCGCCCAGGTGGGTTGTGTCCACCTGGTGCACCTCCCTCTGGTATTATTTGCACCAGAAATTCAGAAATATTCAGAAAAAATCGTATTAAATTTTCAGGGCATTTTGAGAACTTTTATTTTTGGGTCATTTTCTATTGCACGGGAAATTCAGAAAATAGACAAAGCATGGCATTTTATTTTATTTAACTAATAAAAACAGAAAACGAAAGGTAGGGACATAAGGTAGTGCTTACTAAATTCATCAACTTCATACCGCTAAAAAATGGTTCATTAATAAGGTTGATCAAGTCTTATTAACAATCACTTTCGGTTGGCATGAAACCGAAGAACTTTCGTAAATCACTAAGTTACCTCAATGGGGATATGAAAATCCCCAACAATGTGCATTTCATATTTCTTTTCAACAGTAGATAGAGGTATTTGAAAACTTCCAATAGTGATTGTCGGAGATTTTTCAATAACATGAATACCATTCACTTGGAATTGTTTCTTCAGAAAGTGCACGTATGCTCATTACCATTAATATGAAAAGTGACCTTGCTTTTATTACAATCAATAACAGCCCTTGCTGTATTCAACAAGGGTCTACCAAGAATAATAGACATATTTTCATCCTCGGGCATCTCAAGTATAACAAAGTCAGTCAAAATAGTAACATTAGCAACGACAACGGGCACATCCTCACAAATACTGATAGGTATGGCAGTTGATTTGTCAGCCATTTGCAAAGATATTTCGATAGGTGTAAGTTTATTCAAATCAAGTCTTTTATATAAAGAGAAAAGCATAACAGTAACACCTGCTCCTAAATCACATAAAGCAGCTTTCACATAATTCTTTTTAATGGAGCAAGGTATAGTTGGTATTCCTGGGTCTCCTAGTTTTTTAGGTACTCCACCCTTAAAAGTATAATTGGCAAGCATGGTGGAGATTTCAACTTTGGGTATTTTTCTCTTATTAGTGATGATGTCCTTCATATACTTTGCATAAGGAGGCATTTTCAAGATATCAGTCAAGCGAGTACGCAAAAAGACTGGCCTCAGCATTTCAGCAAAGCATTCAAATTCTTCGTCATCTTTCTTTTTAGTTAACTGGGGTGGAAAAGGCATAGGTTTTTGAACCCATGGTTCTCTTTCTTTACCGTGTTTTCTAGCAATGAAGTCTCTTTTATCATACCTTTTATTCTTAGGTTGTGGGTTATCAAGATCAACAGGTGGTTCTACCTCAACATCATTGTCTGGTTCCTTATCATTGCTTGGTTGAGACTCTTCATCAACCTCATCATTATCTTTTTCATTATCACTAGGTGAGTGTTCATTACCAGATTGAGTTTCAGCATCAGAGATAGAAGTTTCATTATCATTATCAGGAGGTTTTTCTATTTCAGGTTCACTAGTAGCATGCAAAGTCCTATCATTTTTCTTTTTCTTTTTCTTCTTAGAAGGACTAGGTGCTCTAGTGTTATTTCTTTGTGAATCATGTTCAATTCTTTTTGGGTGTCCCTCAGGATAAAGTGGTTCCTGAGTCATTTTACCTCCTCTAGTTGCAACTCTAACAACAAAGTCGTGTATATTGCTATTCATTTCATCAAGCAATTCTCTTTGAGACTTAGCAACATGTTCTAATTGAGTTTGAACCATACAAGCATGTTTTCCAACACCTCTAACATCATTTGAAATTATAAATAACAAGTCACTCAAGCGAGCAATCATATCAGAGTTATATTTCAATTGTTTCATAACATTTGCATTGAAGTGATCTTGTTTCCTAACGTTATTTTCAAACTCATGAAGGCATTGGCTAGGGTGCATATTGTGAGGATTATCATTGTCATTGAATTTCATTAGATAATTTACCTCTACCACCTTAGGCAGTGGTGGTGCATCAAGCCCATGTATTTCTTCAATAGGAGGTAAAATTTTAACATCCTTAGCTTTAATACATTTTTCCTTCATAGATTTCTTTGCCTCTTGCATATCTTTAGGACTGAGATATAATATACCCCTCTTCTTCGGAGTAGCTTAGGTGGTGGTTCAGGAAGAGTCCAATCATCATAGTTTTTCAATATATTATTCATTCCTCAGCTTGTCCAATAGTTCGTTCCCTGAAAACACAACCAGCATAACTATCTAGGAAGTCCCTAGAAGCATCGGTTAGTCCATGATAGAAGATATCAAGTATTTCGGTTTTCTTAAGAGGATGATCAGGTAAAGCATTAAGTAACTGGAAAAGCCTCCCCCAAACTTGTGGGAGACTCTCTTCTTTAGTTTGCACAAAGTTAAATATTTCCTGTAAGGCAGCTTGTTTCTTATGAGCAGGAAAATATTTTTCAGAGAAGTAATAAATCATATCATGGGGACTACGCACACAACCAGGAGTAAGAGTATTGTACCAATCTTTAGCATCACCCTTTAATGAGAACGGAAATAATTTGAGGATAAATTAGTAACGAGTTTTCTCATCATGAGTAAAAAAGGTGGCTATATCATTCAACTTAGTAAGATGTGCCACAACAGTTTCATTTTCATAACCATGGAAAGGATCAGATTCAAACAAAGTAATTAACTCTGGGTCGACAGAGAATTCATAATCCTTATCATCAATAAATATAGGTGAAGTAGCAAACTTAGGATCACATTTCATTCTAGCATTCAGAGATTTTTCTTTATACTTGTGTAGTAATTTCTCTAGATCATCTCTATCATTACAAGCTAGAATATCTCTACTTATTTCTTCACTCATAACATAACCTTCAGGTACCTTAGGCAATTCATTTCTAAGAAGGCTAGTTCTAGCAGGTGGTTCAAAATTTTCAGTTTCAAGCTCATCATTAGATTCAACAACATCATGTTGTATTACTCTAGCAATTTGTTCATCAAGAAATTCACCAAGTGGCACATCATCATCAAGCAAGGTACTAGCATCATCATAAGTATCATTCATAGCAGAGGTAGCATCATCAATAACTTGCGACATATCAGGAGTAATAGCATGTTGTGGTGTTGCAAATTTAGTTATAACAGAAGGCGAATCTAGAGCAGAAATGGATGGCAGTTCCGTACCTCCCCTCGTCTTAGAGGGATAAATGTTGGTATTAGTGTCCTTCAAATTCTTCATAGTGATAAATTGATAATAATCCCAAGTGACTCAACAAATATAGCTATGCTCCCCGGCAACGGCGCCAGAAAAAGGTCTTGATAACCCACAAGTATAGAGGATCGCAACAGTTTTCGAGGGTAGAGTATTCAACCCAAATTTATAGATTCGACACAAGGGGAGCCAAAGAATATTTGTAAGTATTAGCAGCTGAGTTGTCAATTCAACCACACCTGGAGATTAATTATCTGCAACAAAGTGATCAGTAACACAGTAATATGGTAGTTTTGATAATAGTGAAAGCAGCAATAGTAACAATAACAGTGATGGCAGTAATTTTGTAGCAAGTGTAACAGTAGCAGCAGCAGTAGTAACTTAGCAAGATCAATATAGGAAAAATTTGTAGGCATTGGATCGGTGATTTGTTGGATGATATTCATCACGTGACAGTCATAACCTAGGGCGATACAACACTAGCTCCAGCCCATAAATATAATGTAGGCATGTATTCTGTAAATAGTCATACATGCTTTATTAAAAGAACTTGCATAACATCTTTTGTCCTACCCTCCCGTGGCAGCGGGTCCATATTGGAAACTAAGGGATATTAAGGCCTCCTTTTAATAGAGAACCGGAGCAAAGCATTAACACACAGTGAATACATGAACTCATCAAACTACGGTGATCACCGGGAGTGGTTCCGGTTTCTATCACTCTGGGGTTGCCGAATCATAACACATAGTAGGTGACTATAACTTGCAAGATCGGATCTAAAACATGAATATAACGGTAATATCATAAACGGTTCAGATCTGAAATCATGGCACCCGGGCCCAAAGTGACAAGCATTAAGCATGACAAAGTCATAGCAACATCAATCTCAGAACATAATGGATACTAGGGATCGGCCCTAACAAAACTAACTAGATTACATGATGAATCTCATCCAACTCCTCACCGACCAGCGAGCCTATGAAGGAATTACTCACTCCTGGTGGGGAGCATCATGGAATTGGCGATAGAGAAGGGTTGGTGATGACGAAGGACGAAGATCCCCCTCTTCGGAGCCCCAAACGGACTCCAGATCTGGCCTCCCGAGGAAGATCACGATATTTTTTCTCTTTGATTTTTTCTGGACAAATGTGAACTTATAGTATCAGGGTTGGCGTCTGCGAGGCCACCAGGTGGGGACAACCGACTTGGGCGCGCCAGGAAGGGGGATGCGCCCTGGTGGGTTGTGCCCACCCAGGTGCCCCCTCCGGTGGTTCTTGGCTCCAATATTTTTCTTTTATTGTATAAAAAGTCCTCGCAAAGTTTCGTTCCATTCTGAGAACTTTTATTTCTGCACAAAAACAACACCATGGTAGTTCTGTTGAAAACTGTGGTACCCCGGCTCAGAACAACCGGTATACCTTGCATTGCCAGCCCAGAGATCATGTCTTCTAGCAACACACAACATCTTGGTACTGAATATAACCGCTTTATTGATGCTAGCGGAACATGGTTCATATTACAACGAGTGGTGAGGCCAAGCGGCACACACGGTGCGGCTGAACAATATGTACATTATTTAGTGAACATAAAGGGGGCCTCGACCACAACAACTACGCGGCAGCGGAACAACGACGAAGCGGGACTCAATAGCACAGGGACACCAATGTGGACACGATCTAGACTCAGACAGCACTCCGTTCCAACGAGACTTTCCTGAAAGCTGGCATGACATGCTAGGTCAGTACATCAAATGTACTTGCAAGCTCACAACAAGCATAAACATAATGACAAACAATATCATGATATTTAACCAATTAATCATTAATGCAAAATCATACTAGAAATGCAGTGATCATGATCTCGTGACTCAAGCCCCTCGGACTTGCTTACCAAACGGTGATCTTTCTCGGATCACAAGCGGACCAACACCTTGGTCTTTAAACGGGTTACCTCGTAACCAAACGGTGATCTTTCTCAGATCACAGACGGACCAACAACTTGGCCTCCATCATTAAAATGGTTTCTCAACCATCCTCTTTCCAACAGTGCAAAGTTATTCTTTTTAGTGTGCAAGATTATTTAAACTTTGACCCATGGTGTAACCTACTTCTGAGCATGTCCGTAACCGTGGACTCGGCTATCGATAGATTAATTACACTCGCAGAGGTAGTGCACTGTACCCACACCACGGAATCCATGGCCTCGCGCTCCCATTTGGGTGGACCAACGGCATTCCGACAGAACCCCTCCATTGCCATGACACTCTCCCGGCCACTCCAACTCACTCCCCACTAGGCTAAGTCATGGGTGGCCCCGTGTCTACCAAAGACACCAACGGCCACCATCGTGGCAAAACATAAACGGTCCCAAATGGGGACAAGGTACCATAACAACAACGGGCACACAAGGTTATGTCTACTTACTGGGCCAGGGTAACACATGCCCATAACCTTCCCTCGTTGGAGATACCGACCATAGGCATGACAACGGACCGAAATAAAGGCCTTCCCACAAAGGCAAATGTGGTTGCACTGGGAAAAACTCGAT
Source organism: Triticum aestivum (assembly GCF_018294505.1). Lineage (NCBI taxonomy): Eukaryota > Viridiplantae > Streptophyta > Magnoliopsida > Poales > Poaceae > Triticum > Triticum aestivum. The sequence continues at coordinate 592,942,712 of NC_057803.1, read as the reverse complement.
TCAGTGGCACCATGACCCGATCAATGATATGTTCAAGTTGAGTTATTATCAGGTTCAACTTACAGTAAAAATAACTGGTGTCATGATATGCCATGAAAATGCAATCATATAATCTTGCATCACTTATCATTGAAAAATAATGGGTCAAACTATATCAAGCACTAACCATACTTATCACAAACTAATAGCACTTTTCTGGTTATGATTAATCCAGCAAACTTAACCATGACAATAACTTAGTATAATTCTTTCTCACTCAAGAAAATATTAACCAAACTAATTCTTTTCATAAACAAACTATGTCCTCATAATTAAATATTACTTCTAATGACTTAAACTAACTCAGTTAGCTTTAACCTTCAGTAAACAAAACATACCAACATAAACAAGCATTAAACAGAATATATATAGTTTTTAGTGATTTAAATGCGTAAACTAAACCATCCATTCAAGTTGAAAAATCACAAATATTGCAATGGCACCATGAAAATGTTTTTGTGCCTTGCCTTAGTGCAGATGAGGTTCACTCCTCCTGGTGATCCTCAAGACAAGCTGCACCTTTTGAAAACAATTAAAAACATAAAAGAAAACATCAAGAAACACTCTTAAATTCAACAAAAAATCTAGAAAGCAGAGAAAAATCTCATTTTTGGTGAGCTGCTAGATATTCTCATCAAGAACACAATGCAAAAAGAATCAATTCATTTGGACTTATGGTTAAAAAGTTGTGGCTGTTTTAAGCTCTCTGGAATAATTTGAATTTGATTTAAATAAAAACAGAATGGGGGGTGACGTCGAAGGCGTAAACCTGCGGGGCGCCACCACTCGTACCGCTTCGGGCGTGGCCAGAGTGGCTGACAGCGTCCCTGCTGGTCAGGTGCGAGGTAGGGGGAGAAGAAAACAGAGCACGGCGGGGCTCCGCCGGAGCACACGCCGGCGAGGGGGGCATCTTGGTCGGAGCTAGAGGGATAGATAGAAAGAGAAGACCGAGGCGCACCTTCCCGTACCCGTAGATTAGCTAGAGGTGGTCGGACGGTGTCGGAACGAGCCTCTCCAGCGGCGGCAGAGAGCAGAGGCCGCCGGAGTTGGAGATGACGGCGACCAGAGGCTGCGCCAGTGGCTCCAACCAGGTCGGATGGCACCACTGCAGCACGGCGGAGGCTCTGGAAGAGTAGCCCGAGCTTGGGAGGGGCTGGAGCGGTGGAAGCGGACCGAGGGGATCGCCGATGAGCTCGAGCTTGAGGACAGCGGCCCGAGGCCTGCCCGGCCGGGCTACGGCTTCCTACGGTCTTGTGGAGTGTGAGAGGTGAGTTTGTGATGCTCAAGAGGGCTGGGGAGGGCTGGATTGATAGGCGAGCGAAGCGAGGGGTTCGGGCTCTGCCAGAGGACACCTGGACATGGCACCCGGTGACGAACGGCGTCAGTGAGTGAGGGGGAAGGCGACGCAGCTCACGCGAGCACTGTGAGCGGATGGAGACGAACACAAGAACGAGGGGGTGGCGACGAACACAATGCACGGCGCACTGTTCGGTTGGTCTGGTCGAGCCGATGCTCGCTGCGGCGAGCTCCGACATCGGCGAGCGCCAAGAGGGGTTTATGGATGTTGAGACAGCGATGGTGGCGAAGTTTGGCGAGGTGCGGCAGCCGGGGAAGCGAGCACGCGACGCACAGAGCACTTGGCGGCACTCAGAGCGCGTCGGCTAGCATGCTGGCATCGTGCACACGTGTGGTCACCACGTGCACTTCAGCATAGAGCCACGGCTGGCCCCAATTTCATGTCTGGTGTGTAGTCCTTAGTGTTTTGGGTTGTGCCAATGCTTTGAGTTGAGCCCTGGTGCTGTAAGTTGGAGTTTCACCTCCTGGTTAGTTTCTGGGCAGTAACTTGGGGAGTTAACTGTGGTCAAACTAGTAGGAGTTAGGAGCTGAGCTTTGGAGGTTAGCAATCATCTAGGAAGGTAGTGATGCACAAAAAAATTCAGCAGCATTGGAGCAAGTAAAATGGTAGTTGCTGTAGAAACTACCATTTCTGACCATAACAGAAAATATTTTCTGTACCAAAAATATTCCAATAAGTGGTGCAATATTTTTTCTCGGGAAGGTGCCCTAGGGTTCAAAGAATATTTGGGAATTTTCACATATTTTTGTGGGCAAGAAAAATTGGGGTTGCTTTGGAACACATGTGGTTGGTTAGGGTTTTGGAGCAGAAATGAATATTTTTCATTTAAGAAAAACATTCATAATATTATTTTGAGGTGAACCAGAAGAAATGATGTCTAGGGAGAGAGGTGAGCCACTTGGGTGAAAATCAAGGTGATGCCCAAGTGTTTAAGTCCAGTTGAAATGATCCAAAACTCCAAATTCAAATAAAAACCAAATTAGAATCAGAAAAAAGAAGAGAGGGCAAAAATCAGGCTGTCACAAACCTCCCCCACTTAGGATGAATCTCGTCCTCGAGATTCAGTTGCTCGGGAAAACAGTTCTGGGTAGGTTGCCTTAAGAAAGTCCTCACGTTCCCAAGTTGCCTTTGCCTCTATGTGATTCTCCCACTGAACCTTATAAAATTTTCTTGCTTTACTACGGGTGACCCTTTCCATTGTATCCAAGATTCTAAATGGTCTCTCCTCATACATTAAATCCTTAGCCAGCTCTAGCTCTGACATATCATTCCTTTTCTCGGGAGGTGATATACATCGTCTTAGCTGTGAGACATGGAACACGTTGTGTACCTCTCACAATTTCGGCGGCAAATCCAACTGATATGCAACAGTACCCACTCTGGACATAACTGGGAATGGGCCAATATACCTGGGTGCCAATTTTCCGTGAGTCTGAAACCTCTTGACTCCTTTCATAGGAGTGACTCGAAGGTATACATGCTCTCCGGGTTCGAAATTGATCTGCCAGTGCTTTGCATCATAGTAACTCTTCCGTCGAGATTTAGCCAATTGCAACCTGTCTCGGATTTCCTTGACTTGCTTCTCAGCTTCCATCATGAGATCCGTTCTGAAAATACGGCTATCTCCGGTTTGAGACCAATTCAGCGGAGTGCGGCACTTACGGCCATAAGATGACATCTTTAAGCTGGCCTGGAAACTGTTGTTGTAGGAGAACTCGGCATACGGCAGACAGTCTTCCCATTTAGTTCCTTGGGCCAATGCACATGCTCAAAGCATATCTTTGAGTATTTGGTTTACCCGCTCAGTCTGTCCATCGGTCTAAGGATGATAAGCGGTACTATATTTTAGCGTTGTCCCCAAAGCTTGATGGAGACGTGACCAGAAAGCGGAGGTAGTGACCCCCGGTCAGAAGTGATTGTTCGAGGTACTCCATGCAGACTGACTATTCTGGACACATACAATTGTGCGAGCTGATTGGCTCGGTATGTGGTTTTGATGGGAATAGAATGAGCTACCTTGGTTAAGGTGTCCACTATGACCCATACTGCGTCATTGTCGTGCTGAGTCTTTGGTAGTCCCGTGATGAAATCCATGGAGACATCATCCCACTTCCATTGGGGAATAGGAAATAGTTGGAGGAGTCCGGCTGGTTTCTGGTGTTCCGCCTTCACTTTGTTGCATATGTCGCAACAGGCCACAAAATAGGCGATATCTTTCTTCATCCCATCCCACCAGAATATCTACCGAAGGTCTTCATACATTTTAGTGCCTCCGAGGTGAATAGAGTACGAAGATTAGTGTGCTTCTGACAGTATTTTCTTCCTTAAGTCTTTATGATTTGGTACACAAATTCTACCGCGGAACCTTAGTGTGCCTTGTTGATCCTTAGAGAAGTCCTGGGTCTGACCTTCTACCATACGCTTGGCATGTTTTTGTATCACTGGGTCATTTTACTATGCCTTGCGGATCTCACTCTCAAAGGTAGGGGTAACTTCCATAATATTAGCAAGACCAATGTCAACTATGACCAGATTGAGCTGAGCAATCTCTTCTTGGAGTTGAGGAGGCAAGAATTCCATCAAGGTATTCAGACTGACAGGCTTTCGGCTAGGTGCATCGGCAACTATGTTGGCCTTACCCGGGTGATAATTTATTCCAAGATCATAATCCTTGACTAACTCAAGCCATCTTCATTGGCGGAGGTTTAAATCTGGCTGAGTAAAGATGTACTTGAGACTTTTGTGGTTGGTGAATATTTGGCACCTCTTTCCAGTGAGATAGTGCCTCCAAATTTTTAGAGCATGAACCACCGCGGCCAATTCCAGATCATGAGTAGGATAGTTCCCTTCGTGGGGGCGTAGCTGTCGAGATGCATATGCTACAACCTTGCCATCTTGCATAAGTACGCATCCAAGACCTTGTTTGGAAGCATCACAGTACACATCAAAGCTGCGGTAGATGTATGGAAGAGTCAAAACAGGTGCTGATGTCAGTTTGGTTTTCGGCTCATTGAAACTTTTCTCACAATCCTCAGTCCATTCAAATTTCTTATATTTCTTGAGAAGCTCTATCATTGGCTTGGCAATCTTAGAGAAACCTTCAATGAAACGACGATAGTACCTGGCTAATCCCAGGAAACTCCGGATTTGGGATACTGTCGTGGGTGCCAGCCAATCAAGCACGTCCTTCACCTTGCTTGGATCCATGGCTATACCTTCTGCTGACAGTATATGCCCCAGAAATCCAACTTGCTTGAGCCAAAACTCGCATTTATTGAATTTGGCGTACAGCTGATGGTCATGGAGTCTTTGTAAGACAGCTATGAGGTGTCCCTTGTGCTCTTCTTCACTTTTTGAGTATATGAGGATATCATCGATGAAAACCACCAAAAATTTATCCATGAAGTCCATGAATACTTTATTCATCATATGCATGAAGAAAGCAGGGGCATTGGTGAGGCCGAAGGACATAACAATATATTCGTAAAGACCGTATCGGGTAGTGAACGCGGTCTTAGGAATATCTTCCTTTTTAATCTTGAGTTGGTGGTATCCTGTCCTTAAATCAATTTTGGAGAATACTTTTGCCCCACTGAGTTGATCAAATAAATCGTCAATCCTGGGCAGAGGATATTTGTTTTAGATGGTGACATCATTCAGCTGGCGGTAATCCACACACATCCGGAGACTACCATCCTTTTTATCCATGAATATTGCGGGTGATCCCCATGGTGAAGAGCTGGGTCGGATATAACCCTTCTGGAGCATCTCATCAAGCTGTTTCTTTAACTCCACTAATTCTGACGAAGGCATCCGATAATATTTTTTGTATAACGGTGCAGTTCCAGGCACAAAATCTATTGCAAACTCAAGCTCTCGGTCTGGCCGCATACCTGGCAGCTCTTCTAGGAACAAATCGGGATACTCACCGACCACAGGAATTAATTCCAATTCATCAGCCACAGCGGTGAAGACCATTTCTTTCATGGGTATGCTCCTGCGGGCATAGAATTTTGTAGTCCGTCCTTCTTGACTCAAGGTGACTTCCCGGGTCACACAGTTAATGCATACTTGGTATTGGGTTAACCAATTCATTCCCAAAATAATGTCCAATTTGGCAGATTCAATGACTATCAAGGAAGTTGGAAAACGGACTCCGTTGATATTAATTTCTAGATTACGACAGACCAGATTGCTTCTGAGCAAAGCTCCCGGGGACTGTACTAGCATATTTTTCTCAAAATCGAACAAGGAAATTTGTTTTGGGCAGCAAAACTCCGCTAAATAAAAGAGTGGGAAGCCCCAGAGTCAAATAAAATTATTGCAGGTATGCTATTAACGGAAAACATACCAATGACGACTTCGGGGTTCTCTTGGGCTTCGTCTGCGGAGAGGTGATGGACTTGCCCGGTGATGTTTTGCTGGACAGGGCATGGCCCCATAAAGTTGACTTGAGGTCTGAATGGAGCGTTAGTCTTGTTGTTCTGCATAATCTCCGGTTTGCCCACAACTGAAACAAGAACTGTTGCGCTGGCACTCTTCTCGCACCGGGTTGGTCATGACATTCTTGACTTGTGTAGTGGTTTTGTTAACATTCTGCTGCCAATTGGGCTTGTACTCTACTTGAGTATGCTGCCAAGTACGAGCCTTTTGCATTGGCTGAACATCTTTCCTAGGCTCGAACTTGCGCTTGTGATCGTTAGTGGAAGGTTTGTTGTCATGTATGAGCTTGTGCTCCCTTTCAGCAATGAGGGCCTTGTTTACCAGAGTTTGGAAATCTGGAAAATCAAACATACTGAGTGTGCACCGGAGGTGCTGTTAATCCTCCAAGAAATCGATCAATCCTTCTTTCTTCTGTGGCCACATCATAGAGGGAGTAAAGGGCCAAATGATTGAACTTATGCAAATGTTCACTCACAGACTAACTTCCTTGGATGAGCGCGAGGAATTCACGCTGCTTGACCTTCATAATACCAGCAGGAATATGGTATTTACGAAATTGATGTTTGAATTTTGCCCAAGTGATTTCTTCATCAGCATGCCACATGGTTTTCGCATTTTCCCACCATATAGCGGCAGCTCCTTCGAGATAATGTGTTGCAAACGGAACCTTGTCATCCTCTTTAGTGCGAGCAATCTCAAGCTTCTTCTCAATAGTTTGTAACCAGTCGTCTGCGTCCAAGGGATCAATAACCTGACTGAAACTGGGAGGCTTGGTTGTCTAGAAATCCGACAGTTTGGAGTGATGACCATTCTGATTTCCATTCTGCCCAACCATAGCTTGCACACTCCTTAATATTTCGAGCAGATCATTATTCCTTCTTTCCTCAAACATGCCTAAAATTTTCTCGGTGGAGGGTGGATTTGGCGGTGGAGGCGGTGGTGGAACATACGGCTCGGGAGAGTGCCCTGCCTGTCGTGCGGAGCGGCGACCAGGGACATCCTCACAAGCGGCACTATTGCTGCCTCCCCGCGTCATACTATTATTTGGTTTTCCCAAGACAACGCATCCGAGATGAGCAACATCCAAAAATAGTGGGGAAAAGCTAGTGAAAAAACCCAAAAGAATACGGAATATTGAAGAAAACACGGCAAAAAAGAGTTCCAACATAATTATACATAGACTCATACATGAAAGATAAATGACATGATAAGTTCGACTACTCTCATACATAGAACGGAACAGCATGACTCATATGACTACATCCGTACATAACAACTGCGGATACTAGAACGCTCTAATGCTTTGCTGGTGCTGCGGGGTCCTCCCCTGAAGCGGACTCGGATCCTGAACTGACGACGTTAACCGAGACCTCTGGGTTAAATGTAACACGACGACGCTGCCTCGGGGGCTCTCCCTCTGGAGCAGGTGCAGGATGAGGCTGGAGCATCGGGGCTACAGGGGTAGCGAGAAGGGAAACCCACTCAGCAGGAGCACTGAGAGGAGTCACGGTCGAGGTACCCGAGCTACTCGAAGGAGTAACCGGTGAAATAGGCAAGCTAGAACCGGGTGGAATATAAGGGTTAAATCCCATAGACGATGGAGTAGAGAATGCTCTAGTGGCGGCTAAAGTAGTGCGAGCATGAGTCAGCTCTCGAGCCAGCTCGTGAATCAGAAGGTAGCTAGCAGTGATGTAGTGAGAAAGGTGGCTAGCAGTACAATCAGACTCCAGATCAATGATAGGAAAACGGACACGACCATTGTCGTGCAAGGAGGGATAGTAGTGGAAACCTTGGTGGTTTTGCATCCGGACCTCGTTATAGCGCAACTCGACGAGGACCTCAAATGCAGCAAACTGGACAGCCTGAGAAGCGGTAGAAGCGAAACCGCTCCTGGAGGTACGAATGTAAGTGCTGGAAGATGAACTGGTGCACAGAGTAACCACTGCGTGATACTCATACACTGAGCCTGCTAGACGCTCTCGGTACACACGATAGACTAGGTCGTCACCAAGAGGGTACAGCCGACGCCACATGTTATGAAGGAGATGCGGCGACGTGTACGGCATCAGCTGCAACTGGCACGGATACAGCACCGGAGCCATCTACACTCACAGCCATTAGTAGGTTAGAATAAGAATAAAATGAGTGCATGCAATGCAACAATCAACTATAAACACTATCGTCACTCAACTTTTAAGTCTAACTAGCATCCAGTTAACATGTTTGTAGTCTAGTGTGTCCTACAGTCAGCGCGGCTCTCATACCAAGTGTTGTGGCACCCCGGCTCAGAGCAACCGGTATACCTTGCATTGCCACCCCAGAGATCATGTCTTCTAGCAACACACAACATTTTGAAACATAATATAACCGCTTTATTGATGCTAGCAGAACATGGTTCATATTACAACGAGTTGTGAGGCCAAGCGGCACACATGGTGCGGCTGAACAATATGTACATTATTTAGTGAATATAAAGGGGGCCTCGACCACAACAACTACGCGGTAGCGGAACAACGACGAAGCGGGACTCCATAGCACAGGGACACCGATGTGGGCATGATCTAGACTCGGACAGCACTCCGTTCCAATGAGACTTTCCTGAAAGCTGGCATGACACGCCAGGTCAGTACATCGAATGTACTTGCAAGCTCACAACAAGCATAAACATAATGACAAACAATATCATGATATTTAACCGATTAATAATTAATGCAAAATCATACTAGAAATGCAATGATCATGATCTCGTGACTCAAGCCCCTCAGACTTGCTTAACAAACGGTGATCTTTCTCGGATCACAAGCGGACCAACACCTTGGTCTTTAAATGGGTTACCTCGTAACCAAACGGTGATCTTTCTCAGATCACAAACGGACCAACAACTTGCCCTCCATCATTAAAATGGTTTCTCAACCATCCTCTTTTCAACAGTGCAAAGTTATTATTTTTAGTGTGCAAGACTATTTAAACGTTGACCCATGGTGTGACCTACTTCCGAGCATGTCGAAACCGTGGACTCGGCTATCGATAGATTAATTACACTCTGCAGAGGTAGTGCACTGTATCCACACCACGGAATCCATGGCCTCGCACTCCCATTCGGGTGGACCAACGGCATTCCGATAGAACACCTCCATTGCCATGACACTCTCCTATCCACTCCGACTCACTCCCCACTGGGCTAAGTCATGGGTGGCCCCATGTCTACCAAAGACACCAACGGCCACCGTCATGGCAAAACATAAATGGTCCCAAACGGGGACAAGGTACCATAACAACAATGGGCACACGTGCTTATGTTTGCTTACCGGGCCAGGGTAATGCATGTCCATAACCTTCTCTCATTGGAGGTACCGACCAGAGGCATGACAACGGACCGAAATAAAGGCCTTCCCACAAAGGCAAATGTGGTTGCACTGGGAAAAACTCGATTCAGTGGCACCATGACCCGATCAACGATATGTTCAAGTTGAGTTATTATCAGGTTCAACTTACAGTAAAAATAACTGGTGTCATGATATGCCATGAAAATGCAATCATATAATCTTGCATCACTTATCATTAAAAAATAATGGGTCAACTATATCAAGCACTAACCATACTTATCAGAAACTAATAGCACTTTTCTGGTTATGATTAATCCAGCAAACTTAACCATGACAATAACTTAGTATAATTCTTTCTCACTCAAGAAAATATTAACCAAACTAATTCTTTTCATAAACAAACTATGTCCTCATAATTAAATATAACTTCTAATGACTTAAACTAACTCGGTTAGCTTTATCCTTCAGTAAACAAAACATACCAACATAAACAAGCATTAAACAGAATATATATAGTTTTTAGTGATTTAAATGCATAAACTAAACCATTCATTCAAGTTGAAAAATCACAAATATTGCAATGGCACCATGAAAATGTTTTTGTGGCTTGCCTTAGTGCAGATGAGGTTCACACTCCTCCTGGTGATCCTCAAGACAAGCTGCACCTTCTGAAAACAATGAAAAACATAAAAGAAAACATCAAGAAACACTCTGAAATTCAACAGAAAATCTAGACAGCAGAGAAAAATCTCATTTTTGGTGAGCTGCTAGATATTCTCATCAAGAACACAATGCAAAAAGAATCAATTCATTTGGACTTATGGTTAAAAAGTTGTGGCTGTTTTAAGCTCTCTGGAATAATTTGAATTTGACTTAAATAAAAACAGAACGATGACGTCGAAGGCGTAAACTTGCGGGGCGCCACCACTCATACCGCTTCGGGCACGGCCAGAGTGGCTGACAGCGGGCCCCGCTGGTCAGATCCGAGGGAGTGGGAGAAGAAAACAGAGCACGCGGGGCTCCGCTGGAGCACACGCTGGCAAGGGGGGCATCTTGGTCGGAGCTAGAGGGATAGATCGAAAGAGAAGACCGAGGCGCACCTGCTCGTACCCGTAGATTAGCTAGAGGTGGTCGGACGGCGTCAGAACGAGCCTCTCCAGCAGTGGTAGAGAGCAGAGGTCGCCGGAGTTGGAGATGACGGCGACCAGAGGCTGCACCGGTGGCTCCAACCAGGTCGGATGGCACCACTACAGCATGGCGGAGGCTCTGGAAGAGTCGCCCGAGCTTGGGAGGGGCTGGAGCGGTGGAAGTGGACCGAGGGGATCACCGGCGAGCTCGAGCTCGGGGATGGTGGCCTGAGGCCTACCCGGCCAGGCTACGGCTTCCTACGGTCTTGTGGAGTGTGAGAGGTGAGTTGTGATGCTCGAGAGGGTTGGGGAGGGCTGGATTTATAGGCGAGCGAGGCGAGGGGTTCGGGCTCCGCCGGAGGACGCCTGGACACGGCGCCCGGTGACGAACGACATCATTAAGCGAGGGGGAAGGCGACACAGCTCACGCGGGCACTTTGAGCAGACGGAGACGAGCACAAGAACGAGGGGGTGGCGATGAACATAGTGCACGGCGCACTGTTTGGTTGGCCGGGTTGAACCCATGCTCGCTACGGCGAGCTGCGGCGTCGGCGAGCGCCAAGAGGGGTTTATGGACATTGAGACAGCGATGGTGGCGAAGTTTGGTGAGGTGCGACAACCGGGGAAGCGAGCACGCGACGCATAGAGAGCTCGACGGCACTCAAAGTGCGTCGGCTAGCATGGTGGCATCATGCACACGTGTGGTCACCGCATGCACTTAGGTATAGAGCCACGGCTGGCCCCAATTTCATGTCTGGTGTGTAGTCCTTAGTGTTTTGGGTTGTGCCAATGCTTTGAGTTGAACCCAGGTGCTGTAAGTTGGAGTTTCACCTCCTGGTAAGTTTCTAGGCAGTAACTTGGGGAGTTAACTGTGGTCAAACTAGTAGGAGTTAGGATCTGAGCTTCTGAGGTTAGCAATCATCTAGGAAGGTAGTGATGCACAAGAAAATTCAGCAGCATTGGAGCAAGTAAAATGGTAGTTGTTGTTGAAACTACCATTTCTGTCCAGAACAGAAAATATTTTCTATAGCAAAAATATTCCAAAAAGAGGTGCAATATTTTTCCTCAGGAAGGTGCCCTAGGGTTCAAAGAATATTTGGGAATTTTCTCAGATATTTGTGGGCAAGAAATTGGGGTTTCTTTGGAACACATGTGGTTGGTTAGGGTTTTGGAGCAGAAAATGAACATTTTCATTTAAGAAAAATATTCATAATATTATTTTGAGGTTAACCAGAGAAGAAATGATGGCTAGGGAGAGAGGTGAGCCACTTGGGTGAAAATCAAGGTGATGCCCACGTGTTTAAGTGCAATTGAAATGATCCAAAACTCCAAATTCAAATAAAAACCAAATAAGAATCAAAAAAAAAAGAAGAGAGGGCAAAAATCAGGCTGTCATAAAACAACATTAGTCCGGGGTTAGTTTCATTCAAATCATGCAAATTAGAGTCCAAAACAAGAGGAAAAACGTTAGAAAAAGTAGATACGTTGGAGACGTATAAGCCCCTCCGCCGCATGGAGGCCATGGACCAGAGGGGAAACCCTCCTCCCGTCTAGGGGGGGCAAGGAAGAAGAAGAAGGAGGGGGGCCTCTCTCCACCTCTCTCCCGGTGGCGTCGGAGTGCCGTCGGGGCTAGGATCGTGACGGGGATCTACATCAACAATCTTGCTATCATCAACACCAACTTTCTCCCTCTCTATACAGCGGTGTAACACCCCTTCTCCTTGGAAGATTGACATGGTGCTCAACGCTATATATTATTTCCCAATGATCTATGACTATCTTACGATGTTTGAGTAGATCCATTTTGTCCTATGGGTTGATAGATGATCATGATTGGTTTGAGATGTATATTTTATTTTGGTGTTGTCCTACAGTGCCCTCTGTGTCGCGCAGATGGAGGGATCCCCGCTATAGGGTGTTGCAATACATTCTTGGTTCGCTTATGGTGGGTGGCATGAGTGACAAAAACACAAACCCGAGTTTGGGGGTCATTGCGTATGGGATAAAGAGTACTTGATACTTAATGCTATGGTTGGGTTTCACGAACCTAATGATCTTTAGTAGTTGCGGATGCTTGCTAGAGTTCCAACCATAAGTGCATATGATCCAAGTAGATAAAGTATGTTAGCTCATGCCTCTCCCTCATATAAAATTGCAACAATGATTACCAGTTCAGTTATTGATCACCTAGGGACAAATGAGTTTCTTGTTTGATAAAACATATCTACTTTTATTACCTTGCAATTTATTCGTAGTTTTATTCTCGCAAAGTACTCCTAGTTTTATTCGTGTCTTAGATAAAGCAAACATTAAGTGTGCGTAGAGTTGAACTTGAGGGAATATTTGTTCTACCTTTAGCTCCTCGTTGGGTTCGACACTCTTACTGGTCGAAAAAGGCTACAAACAATCCCCTACACTTGTGGGTTATCAAGACCTTTATCTGGCTCCATTGCCGGGGAGCAATAGCGTGGGGTGAATATTCTTGTGTGTGCTTGTTTTGCTTTATCACTAAGTAGTTTTTATTGTGTGCTCTTGTTTTCTACCTTTAGTTATGGGTAGGAAACGCAAAATACCAAAAAAATAGTTGTACCAACTAAACCAATGGTTGAAGAACCACCCAAAATCTATCACACTACTGAAGCGTTTTACTTGGACCATCTTCGATCCCTATGTGATCGTGTTAAAACCCCAACTAGCTTAGTTGAGGGAAAATCATTAGATGAGCATGCTTGTTATGTGCGACACTACTTATCTCAAAAAGGGAAACTTTTATGGCATCATATTAATACTATGCATTGTTATGCTTGGAATTTATGCGCACTATATGATTTTACTTGTTGCTCTAAAGACCCTAAGAAACACCTACCCTACCAATGTGAGTTTAGTGATAATGGAATTCTATCTTCTTATGCTAAAGGTGTTTATAGTTATTATGATGTTGAAAAAATTGAAGAATTTGTTGCTGTTAAGGGTGCTTATGAAATTTCTTCTTTGATTGAAAAGTATGATGCTACTCTTTACAAATCTGAAAAATTTGACATACTTAAATATTGCTATGATAACTATGCTTATAATGCTTATGTTAAACCATATATTGAGCACTTCTCCGTTGTCCAAGAAGATACTAATATTTTGCAGCAGTCTATGGAAGAAGAAATTGATGACACTGTGAGCTCATTGGATGAAAAAGATGATGAGGAGGGCGAAGAACAAAAGGAGGAAGAGAGGATTAGCTACCTGTGCCCACCTTCTAATGAGAGTAACTCTTCAACTCATACATCGTTTAATGCCACTTCGTGCTTATCGAAGGATGAATGCTATGATGATTGCTATGATCCCATTGATTCTTTTGAAATATCCCTTTTTGATGAACTTTATGCTTGCTATGCTTGTGGCCAAGATGCCAATATGAATTATGCTTATGGAGATGAACTTGCTATAGTTCCTTATGTTGAAAATGAAATTGTTGCTATTGCACCCATGCATGATAGTCCTATTATCTTTTTGAATTCTCCCAACTACACTATATCGGAGAAATTTGCACTTATTAAATATTATATTGATGGGTTACATCTTACTATTACACATGATGATTTTGATGAGTACAATATGCATGTGCTTGCTGCTCCTACTTGCAATTATTATGATAGAGGAACTACATATCTGCCTCTCTATGTTTCCAACACGATAAAATTGCAAGAAAATGCTTATGCTATGTATTGGCCTTTACTTGATGTGCATGAATTGTTCTTTTATGACATGTCAATGCATAGGAAGAGAGTTAGACTTCGTCATTGCATGATATATGTTGCTTTGTGCTCACTGCTAAATTACAAATCATTGCTAATTAAAATTGGCTTTGATATACCTTGGGATCCGGGTGGATCAATTACTTGAGCACTTTCTGCCTAGCTTAATGGCTTTAAAGAAAGCGCTGCCGGGCAGACAACCCGGAAGTTTTAGAGAGTCATTTATTTCTGTTGAGTGCTTTTATAAAGTTTAAAAACAAAAATATATAGAGGGGAACCTAATTTTTTTTCAAAAAGAGAAGCGATTGAAAAGTGATGCATTGGAGAAGTGATGGTCGACCTTGAACACTTGTGTTCATGCTCATGGAAACAATGTAAATTTTTTCATGGAAGTTTCTCACAAAATTAATTATCCCCTTGTACAAATCCATTATATTATAAAAATAATGTGCCAAGATTTGCCTTTAGGACGATTAGATTGCTTATTGGTATGTGCGATGCAAAAATAGAAACTTTGGCTGTAGTGCATGATTTTTCTTTTTTTACTGAGCATCAAAAGTTTCTGAAATTTACGCAGTACTGCTATGAAATTGTTTATTTTGTCCTAATTTGTCAGAATTTTTAGAGTTACAGAAGTATGGTCAATGTTCATATTTCTACAGACTGTCCTGCTTAAGACATATTTCTGTTTTTGATGCACTGTTTTGCTTGTTTTGATGAAACTATCGATTCTATCGGTGGTATAAGCCATGGAGAAGTTATAATACAGTAGATACAATGCAAAAACAAAATATGAATGGGTTTGCAATAGTACTTAAAGTAGTGATTTGCATTATATACTAACGGATCTCATGAGCTTTATGTTGAGCTTTGTGTGGATGAAGTGTTCAAAGACGAGGAGGTCTCAATATGAGGAGGAGGAGAGGCAAGAGTTCAAGCTTGGGGATGCTCAAGGCACCCCGAATAAATATCCAAGGAGACTCAGCTGTCTAAGCTTGGGGATGCCCCGGAAGGCATCCCATCTTTCTTCAACAAATATTGGTATGTTTTTGTTCTTGTTTCATTCATGTGATATGTGCAAATCTTAGAGCGTCTTTTGTGTTTAGTTTTAAATTTTCTTTTATGCACCATGCTGGTATGAGATAGTCCATGGTTGATTTATAGAATGCACATTGCACTTCACTTAAATCTTTTGAGTATGGCTTTATAGAATGCTTCATGTGCTTCACTTATATCATTTGAAGTTTGGATTGCCTGTTTCTCTTCACATAGAAAACCGTTATTCATAGAATGTTCTTTTGCTTCACTTATATTTGTTAGAGCATGATATATTGTAGAAAGAATTAAACTCTCATGCTTCACTTATATCTACTTAGAGAGTCAACAGGAATTGGTCATTTGCATGGTTAGTCATAAAATCTTACATAAAACTTATGGATCACTGAATATGATATGTTTAATTCCTTGCAATAGTTTTGCGATTAGATATGATAATATGTGGGAGGTACTAGTGGATGATCGTGTTTAGTAAGATATTGGTGTGAAGGTTTGTGATTCCCGAAGCATGCACGTATAGTCTCTCGTTATGCCGGGAAAGTTGGAGCACAATTTACCCTTTATTTTCTATCTTTGTATGAAGGTCGGGGGCGCGCGACGGTTAAATCCTACCAACATCCCCCCTAGGAGCATGCGTAGTAGTACTTTGCTTTGAGGGCTAATGAACTTTTGCAATAAGTGTATGAGTTCTTTATGACTAATGTGGGTCCATGGATTATACGCACTATTACATTTTCGCAATTTGCTAGCCTCTTCGGTACCATGCATTGCCCTTTCTCACCTCGAGACGTGGTGCAAACTTCGCCGGTGCATCCAAACCCCGTGATATGATACACTCTATCACACATAAGACTTATTATATCTTCCTCAAAACAGCCACCATACCTACCTATTATGGCGTTTCCATAGCCATTCCGAGATATATTGTCATGCAACTTCCATCATTTTGTTTGACTTGAGCATTCATTTTCATATTGCTTTGCATTATCGTAAGACAACTAGCATGATATTTTCATGGCTTGTCCAGTTTTTTTATATCTTTGCTATGCTAGATCATTGCACATCCTGGTACACTACCAGAGGCATTCATATAGAGTCATACTTTGTTCCAGGTATCAAGTTGTAATTTTTATTTCTTTTTGAGTTATAAGTAAAAAAGAAGTGTGATGATCATCAGTATTCATTATTAGAGCATTGCCCCAGTGAGTAAAGGATGATGGAGACCATGATTCTCCCACAAGTCAGGATGAGACTCCGGACAAAAAGAAAAAGAAAAAAAAGAAGGAGAAAGAAAAGGGGCATGCTAATTCCACACTTGTGCTTCAAAATAGCGCCATGTTTTTCTAATAGAGAGTCCCCTATGTTGTAACTTTCATATACTAGTGGGAATTTTTCATAGTAGAGTTTCATGCATACCCACTTAGTTTCATATTGAGCTCTCATTCTCATATAGCTCTTAGTGCATCCGTTGCATGGCAATCCCTACTCCTCGCATTGATATCAATTGACGGACATCTCCATAGCCCATTAATTAGCCACTTCGACGTGAGACTATCTTTCTTTTTGTCTTCTCTATATTAATGTCTACCATCACATTCTATTCCACCTATAGTGCTATATCCATGGCTTGCGCTCATGTATTGCGTGAGGGTGAAAATGCTGAAGCGCGTTAAAAATTATGAACGAATTGCTTGACTGACACCAGGGTAGTACATAATTTATACTTTGTGTTAAGAAGATAGAGCATGACAAGGCTATATGATTTTGTAGGGATAACGTTCTTTAGCATTGATATTTTGAAAGACATGATTGTTTGTTGGGATGACTGAGTATTAATGTATTTATGTCAAATTATAGACTATTGCTTTGAATCACTTGTGTCTTAATATTCATGCCATAATTAGATATATGATCAAGATTATGCTAGGTAGCATTCCACATCAAAAATTATCTTTTTTATCATTTACCTACTCGAGGATGAGCAGGAATTAAGCTTGGGGATGCTGATACGTCTCCGTCGTATCTATAATTTTTTATTGTTCCATGCCAATATTATTCAACTTTTACATACTTTTGGCAACAATTTATATGATTTATTGGACTAACTTACTGATCCAATGCCCAGTGCCAGTTCCTGTTTGTTGCATGTTTTTTGTTTCACAGAATATCCATATCAAACAAAGTCCAAATGCAATAAAATTTATGGAGAATTATTTTGGAATATTTATGAATTTTGGGAGGTGGAATCAACGTAAACGGAGGCCCACGGCCTCCACAACCCACCAGCGCGCGCTGGACACCCCCTGGCGCGCCCAAGTGTCTTGTACCCTCCCTGTAAGTCGGTTGGAGCCCTTCTTCGAGCACAAGAAATATAATTTACGGAAAAAAGGTAAAAATTTCAGCTCAATCGGAGTTACAAATCTCTGGGAATTTAAGAAACGGTGAAGGGGCCAGAAAACAGGAACGCAAAACAGAAGAGAACAGAGAGAAAATTCCAATCTCGGAGGGACTATCGCCCCTCCGCCGCCATGGAGGCCATGGACCAGAGGGGGAACTCTCCTCCCATCTAGGGGGGAGGCCAACAAAGAAGAAGAAGGAGGGGGCTCTCTACGCCCCTCTCCCAGTGGCGCCGGAGTGTCGCCGGGGCTAAGATGGTGACGGGGATCTACATCAACAATCTTGCTACAGTCAACACCAACTTTCTTTCCCTATATGCAGCGTTGTAACATCCCTTCTCCATGATGTAATCTCTACTTAAACATGGTTCTCAATGCTATATATTATTTCCCAATGATCTATGGCTATCTTATGATGTTTGAGTAGATCTGTTTTGTCCTATGGGTTGGTAGATGATCCTGATTGGTTTGAGTTGTATATTTTATTTTGGTGTTATCCTATGGTGCCCTCTGTGTCGCGCAAACGGAGGGATCCCTGCGGTAGGGTGTTGCAATACGTTCTTGGTTCGCTTAAGGTGGGTGGCGTGAGTGACAGAAGCACATACCCGAGTTTGGGGGTCATTGCGTATGGGATATAGAGGACTTGATACTTAATGCTACGGTTGGGTTTCACGGCCTTAATGATCTTTAGTAGTTGCAGATGCTTTCTAGAGTTCCACTCATAAGTGTATATGATCCAAGTAGAGAAAGTATGTTAGCTCATGCCTCTCCCGCATATAAAATTGCAACAATGATCACCGGTTCAGTTATCGATCACCTAGGGACAAATGAATTTCTTGTTTGACAAAAACTATCTACTTTTATTGCCTTGCAATTTATTCGTAGTTTTCTTCTCGCAAAGTACTCCTAGTTTTATTCTTGCCTTAGATAAAGCAAACGTTAAGTGTGCGTAGAGTTGTATCGGTGGTTGATAGAACTTGAGGGAACATTTGTTCTACCTTTAGCTCCTCGTTGGGTTCGACACTCTTACTTATCGAAAAAGGCTACAAACGATCACTACACTTGTGGATTATCAACCCATTTAGCCCATTCGTGCAAGGCAAGGGGTACTACAAAATTTTATCCCACATTGCTAGTTTAGTGGGAGTTGGACCTCCTTATAATGGAGGTTGTTTCCCACATGTATGAGCATGAGAACAAGAGGGACATTCACGCGCGCTCCTCCTCTGCCGCCTGCCTTGACATGCCACGCCTCGTCACGACGCGCCGCGGGTTGCGGGAATGAGCCGAGCCGATGTCTAAATTTTTTCCATGCACGATTGGGATACGAAAGGTCACTCAGAAGCTGAAATGTTTTTTGTTGTAGTGGGCATTGAATATGAATGCTGCACCCTTCGAATGCTACATGTTCGTTTCACCTCCCTCCAGCTCCCGACGCAGCCTATTCGCCTCCTTCTCGTGGGCCTATAAAAGGGAGGTCGCTCCTCTCCAGAGAGATACACCAGAAGATCATCTCCCTCTCACCATCGAGTTCTAGTCTATGAGCTGCTACTACGTTCTTCCCCATCCTAGCTTGCGGCATCCACCGCAGGTCGGGACAGTAGGCCTTCGAAACCCAACCTCATTGAGTCATGTACGGGAGAAGGGTGATAAGGTTTTTGGGGAGAGCTCTGCGTGACTACTTGTTGGTTCATCACGGATGATCCAGAGGCCGACGACCACTTCCCCAACAACGACTTCTTCCTCGACGTTGACAACCTCTTCGACGACATGGTTAGAGAGGACGTCGACCCCAAGACCAGTGCTTCTGCCGTTGTTCCATACGTTCTCATGCTCTTTCTATTTGAGGTTCTGTCACAGTTCCTTGCTTTAGTATCTTCTCTAGATATGTTCGGTTCTAGTTCATATGGACAGATGTTATTTGCCTTCTCTTTGTTAGATTGCATGACATGTTTCATCTCTATTAAATTAGTCATATTTTATCTAGTATTTCTGTTAATAAAATCCTATGGTAAATTGCTCATATTTCCAACAATCCAAAAACCTTATTATAGGCAATTTACCCCGAGTGGTTTTGCTGCTTCCATGAGACCTCCTATGTTTGAGGGTATCCACTATAAGAGGTGGCGCGTGAGAGCTGTTCTATGGTTTCAAACCATGAGCTGCTATGACGCCACTCTTGGCAAACCTAAAGGAGATTATGATGCTCAACAGGAACAAGATTTTCAGAAAATGGATACCATGTTTAAGGATGCTCTCTTGAGTGTTCTTGGTGAGAATATAGTTGATGCTTAGGCATCAATTGATAATGGAAAAGATATGTGGGATGCACTCGAGGCCAAGTTTGGGGTCTCGGATGCCGGCACTGAGTTGTACATCATGGAACAATTCTATGACTACAAGATGACTGATGAGCGCTCCATGGTTGAGGAAGCTCACGAGATACAGTCATTTGCTAGAGAACTTGAGCACTTCAATTGTATGTTACCCGACAAGTTTGTTGCCGGAGGCATCATCACTAAGCTTCCTCCCTCGTGGAGGAACTTTGCTACCTCTCTGAAACATAAGAGACAAGAGTTTTCTGTTCCGGATCTCATTGGTACTCTTGATGTGGAAGAAAAGGCGAGAGCAAAAGACACACGTGCTTGAGGTATTGAGGGAGGATCTAGTGTCAATCTGGTACAGAAGAAAAACTTCCAGCCCCACAAGTTCAAGAACAAGGGGAAATTTGATGGGAAGAACAAGGCTGTACAGCACACCAACTTCAAGAAGAAAGGTATTTGTCATGTGTTCGGAGATCCTGACCATTGGGCTCCTAGTTGCCCTAATCGGTATGACAAGCGTCATCTTAGGAAAGGTGGCAAGACCGCTAATGTTGACATTGGTGACATTGTCATGAAGGATGCTGGGTATGGTATATTTCCCACTATTCTTTCAGTATGTCATTCTTCTGATTAGTTGATTGACACGGGCGCTAATGTGCATGTATGCGGTGATATTTCCATTTTTTTCATCTTATCGGGCCGCAGGGACTTCCACCGTGATGATGGGCAACGGTTCAAGTGCTTCTGTTCGTGGTGTTGGCACGGTCGATCTGAAGTTTACATCGGGGAAGATCGCGCGGCTGAAGAACGTGCATTATGTCCCCTCCATCAATAAAAATCTTGTTAGCGGATCTATTCTATGTAGAGATGGCTACAAGCTTGTCTTTGAGTCGAATAAATTTGTAATATCCAAGTATGGAACCTTTGTTGGAAAATGCTCTGAGTCAGGAAGCTTGTTCCATTTATCCTTATCAGATTTTTGCAATAAAGTTGTTAATCATGTTTGCAATAATAGTGAATCAAATGTGTGGCATTCATGTCTCTGTCATGTTAACTTTGGTTGCATGTCGCGACTAGCCAAATTGAACTTAATCCCTAGCTTCACCATTGTCAAGGGATCAAAGTTTCAAGTTTGTGTGCAAGCTAAGCAACCTCGTAAGTCTAACACGACTGCGGAAACGAGAAATCTTGCACCGCTAGAGCTCATACATTCAGATCTATGTGAAAATGAATGGTGTTTTGACAAAAGGTCAAAAGAAATATTTCATGACGTTAATTGATGACTCCACTAGATACTGCCATGTGTATCTTCTAAAATCTAAGGATGAGGCTTCGAACTTTTTCAAGATCTATAAAACTGAAGTGGAAACCAACTTAATCATAAAATCAAGAGGCTTAGGTCCGACCATGGTGGAGAGAATTTTTTCAATGAATTTGATTCTTTTTGTGCGGAACATGGTATAATCCATGAGAAAATGCCTCCCTATTCACCTCAGTCAAATGGGGTAGCTGAAAGAAAGAATCGCACTCTAACTCATTTGGTTAACGCCATGTTAGACACATCGGGTCTCTCCAAGGCATGGTGGGGGGAGGCGATATTGACTGCATGTCATGTCCTAAACCGAGTTCCCACAAAGAACAAAGAGATAACTCCTTTCGAGGAATGGGAGAAGAAAAGGTTAAAACTCTATTATCTACGAACCTAGGGTTGTTTGGCGAAAGTCAATGTGCCAATTCCAAAGAAGCACAAGCTTGGACCAAAAACTGTGGATTGTGTTTTCTTGGGATATGCTTTTCATAGCATTGGTTATAGATTCTTTGTTATAAATTCTGAGGTATCTCACATGCATGTCGGTACAATCATGGAGTTGAATGATGTGACTTTCTTTGAAGATATCTTTCCATGAAGGATATGTCTACCTCATCTAATCAGGAGATGCCTAGGTCATCGAATCAAGAACTAGTTACAATTACTAAACCTACCATTTCGATGGAACACTTTGAAAATCCCATGGAGGAGAACAATGAAGTTCCTACTAGGAGCAAGAGTCAGAGGATTGCAAAGTCCTTTGGTGATGATTTTCTTATGTATCTCATAGATGACACTCCCAGTTCTATTTCAGAGGCATATGCATCTGAAGATGCCGACTACTTGAAGGAAGCAGTCCATAGTGAGGTGGATTCCATGTTGGCCAATGAAACTTGGGAGATCATTGATCGTCCTTATGGGTTCAAACCTATAGGATGCAAATTGGTATTCAAGAAGAAGCTTAGGCCTGATGGTACTATCTAGAAGTACAAGGCACGGCTGGTGGCTAAGGGTTATACCCAAAAGGAAGGTGAAGACTTCTTTGATACTTACTAACCTGTGGCTCGACTGGCCACTATTCGAGTACTAATTTCACTAGCTGCCTCACATGGTCTTCTCGTTCATCAAATGGATGTTAAGACTGCTCTCCTAAATGGAGAGTTGGACGAGGTAATTTATATGAAACAACCAGATGGGTTTGTAGTAGATGGTCAGGAAGGAAAAGCGTGCAAGTTGCTGAAGTCTTTGTATGGACTTAAGCAAGCACCCAAGCAGTGGCATGAGAAGTTTATAAGAACTTTAATAGCTTCATGCTTTGTTGTCAACAAAGCTGATAAATGTGTGTACTATCGCCATGGTGGGGGCGAGGGAGTTATCCTTTGCTTGTATGTTGATGACATACTGATTTTCGGAACAAATATGAATGTTATTAAGGAGGTCAAGGATTTCCTATCTCATTGTTTTGAGATGAAGGATTTAGGAGTGGCTGATGTTATTCTGAACATCAAGTTGTTGAGAGACGATGATGGTGGGTTTACATTGCTTCGATCTCACTATGTGGAAAAGATCTTGAGTTGCTTTGGCTATAGTGACTGCAAGCCCTCTCCAACACCATATTATGCTAGCATGCTGCTTCAAAAGAATCGAAGAATTTCTAGAGATCAATTGAAATATTCTTAGATTATTGGCTCTCTTATGTATTTAGCCAGTGCTACAAGACCTGACATCTCTTTTTCTGTTAGCAAACTAAGCCGATTGTTTCAAAACTAGGAGATGATCATTGGAAAGCTCTAGAGAGAGTTATGTGTTATTTGAAAGGCACTACGAATTATGGAATTCACTACACTGGGCACCCAAAGGTGCTTGAAGGGTATAGTGACTCAAACTGGATCTCAGACGCTGATGAGATAAAGGCCATGAGCGCATATGTATTCACTCATGGAGGTGGCGCTGTTTCTTGGAAGTCTTGCAAGCAGACCATCTTAACAAGGTCAACAATGAAAGCAGAACTCACAACACTAGATATAGCTATGGTTGAAGTAGATTGGCTTTGTCGACTCTTGAATGACTTGTCGGTAGTTGAGAAACCTGTACCGGGTATCCTTATGAACCGCGACAATAAAACTGTGATCACGAAAGTGAGTAGCTCAAAGGATGTCATGAAGTCATCAAAACATGTTCAGAGAAGGTTAAAGTCTGTCTGAAAATGAGAAACTCCAGAGTTATTGCATTGGATTATATCCAAACGTCTAAAAATCTGGCAGACCCTTTTACTAAGGGTCTATCACGTAATGTGATAGATAATGCATCGAGGGAGATGGGTATGAGACCCACAATATGAGTTGTTCACAGTGGTAACCTAGTCTATGTGATCGGAGATCCCATGAATTAGATGTGGAAGACAAGTCGTTTGTCAACTGAGAGGAGAGTATCCTTACTATTAACAATACCACTCCATGAAGATGCAATACTCTCCTAAATTTGCATGGCAGGTTGATGTATATCTTAATGCGTTCCAAGTGGCTCATTTAAGCAGAGATGTTGTCTTGCAGGACATCTTTTGAAGAACACACCTATATGAGTCTGATTGTTAAACGTCACAATCTATGAGAGTAGGGTTTTCTCTAGTAAACTCATGAAAGGTATCGAAGTATGACGCATGAGCTCCACCCGCGGGGAAGACCCATGGTAGCCTAGTATCGGTCAAGGCTTTGTGTGAAGCTAGATTCGCAGATTACTTGTAGTTCAAGGCCCAGTCCATTGTTAAAGTTGCTTACTAGTGTAGCATAGAGTTCTAGTTGGAAATTCAACTTAACAGTCTCCACTACAGTAGCGGTATATAAAATAGTGTTTTGGAACCAAAGGCAAATTTTGTATGCCTCTAAGATCTGGTGGGGGATTGCTGGAATTTTGTCTATTTTGGGCCAGCCCAATAGCAATTTCAGAAATTCCTAATAAATCCTAGAGGCCCACTTAGCCCATTCGTGCAAGGCAAGGGGTACTACTAAAGTTTAGTCCCACATTGCTAGTATAGTGGGAGTTGGACCTCCTTATAATGGAGGTTGTTTCCCACATCTATGAGCATGAGAACAAGAGGGACATTCACGCACGCTCCTCCTCCGCCGCTCACCTCACCACACCTCGCCTCGCCTCGTCATGACGTGCCACGGGTTGCGGGAATGAGCCGATGTATAATTTTTTGCCACGCACGATTGGTATACGCCACTGTTGGGGAACGTAGCAGAAATTCAAAATTTTCCTACGTGTCACCAAGATCCATCTATGGAGAGACCAGCAACGAGTAGAAAGAGAGTGCATCTACATACCCTTGTAGATTGCTAAGCGGAAGCGTTCAAGTGAACGGGGTTGATGGAGTCGTACTCATCGTGATTCAAATCACCGATGATCCTAGTGCCGAACGGACGGCACCTCCGCGTTCAACACACGTACAGCCCGGTGACGTATCCCACGCCTTGATCCAGCAAGGAGAGAGGGAGAGGTTGAGGAAGACTCCATCCAGCAGCAGCACAACGGCGTGGTGGTGGTGGAGGAGCGTGGCAATCCTGCAGGGCTTCGCCAAGCACCGCGAGAGAGGAGGAGCACTTGGGAGAGGGAGGGCTGCGCCAGGGGCAAGGGTGAAGCTCCCATGCGCCTCCCCACTATATATAGGGGTGGAGGGGGCTGGTTTCTTGCCCTCCAAGTCCATTGGGGCGTTGGCAAAGGTGGGAGGAAAGAAATCCCATCATTTCCTTCCCCACCGATTGCTATCCCCCCTTTTTAGGGATCTTGATCTTATCCCTTTGGGATATGATCTTATTCCTTCTAATGGGGGGGGGGGGTCTTGGTGCGCCTTGACCAGGGGTGTGGGGCCTTTCCCCCACTACCCACGTTCATGTGGGTCCCCCCATGCAGGTGGGCCCCACTCCGGAACCTTCTAGAACCTTCCCGGTACAATACCGAAAAATCCCAAACATTTTCCGGTGGCCAAAATAGGACTTCCCATATATAAATCTTTACCTCCGGACCATTCCGGAACTCCTCGTGACGTCCGGGATCTCATCCAGGACTCCGAACAAAATTCGGTAACCACATACAAACTTCCTTTATAACCCTAGCGTCATCGAACCTTAAGGCCTTGTTCGGTTGAGGCGGTTTTGGAAGGGGATTGGCAGGGATTGAGGGGGATTAGATCCCCTGCAAGCCAAAATCCCCTCCAATCCACTCCAATCCTCTTGAGAGGAGGTTTAAACGAACAAGGCCTAAGTGTGTAGACCCTACGGGTTCGGGAGACATGCAGACATGACCGAGACGTTCTCTGGTCAATAACCAACAGCGAGATCTGGATACCCATGATGGCTCCCACATGCTCCACGATGATCTCATCGGATGAACCACGATGTCAAGGACTTAATCAATCCCGTATTCAATTCCCTTTGTCTATCGGTATGTTACTTGCCCGGGACTCGATCGTCGGTATCCAATACCTTGTTCAATCTCGTTGCCGGCAAGTCACTTTACTCGTTCCGTAACACATCATCCCGTGATCAACTCCTTGGTCACATTGCGCATATGATGATGTCCTACCGAGTGGGCCCAGAGATACCTCTCCGTTTACACGGAGTGACAAATCCCAGTCTCGATCCGCATAAAACAATAGATACTTTCGGAGATACCTGTAGTGCACCTTTATAGTCACCCAGTTACGTTGTGACGTTTGATACACCCAAAGCACTCCTACGGTATCCAGGAGTTACACGCTCTCATGGTCAAAGGAAGAGATACTTGACATTGGCAAAGCTCTAGCAAACGAACTACACGATCTTTGTGCTAGGCTTAGGATTGGGTCTTGTCCATCACATCATTCTCCTAATGATGTGATCCCGTTATCAACGACATCCAATGTCCATAGCCAGGAAACCATGACTATCTGTTGATCACAACGAGCTAGTCAACTAGAGGCTCACTAGGGACATATTGTGGTCTATGTATTCACACGTGTATTACGATTTCCGGATAATACAGTTATAGCATGAATAAAGGACAATTATCATGAACAAGGAAATATAATAATAACACTTTTATTATTGCCTCTAGGGCATATTTCCAACAGAAAGGTCACTCGGAAGTTGAAATGTTTTTATGCTGTAGTGGATACTGAATACAAACGTTGCACCCTTCGACTGCTACCTGTTCGTTTCATCTCCCTCTCTCCCTTCAACTCCCGATGCAGCCTATTCGCCTCCTTCTCCCGTGCCTATAAAAGGGAGGTTGCTCCTCTCCGGAGAGACACACTAGAAGATCATCTCCCTCTCGCCATCAAGTTCCAGTCTCTGAGCTGCTACTACGTTCTTCCCCATCCCGGCTTGCGGCGTGCACTGCGGGTCGGGATAGTAGGCCTCTGAAACTCACCTCTTTGAGTCCTGTACGGGAGAAGGGTGATAAGGTTTTTGGGGAGAGCTCTGCACGACTACTGGCTGGTTCATCACGGACGATCCGGACGCCGACGACCACTTACCCAATGACGACTTCTTTCCCGACGTCGACAACCTCTTCGACGACATGGCCGGCGAGGACCTCGACCCTAAGACCAATGCTTTTGCCGTTGTTCCGTACGTTCTCATGCTCTTTCTGTTTAAGGTTCTGTCACAGTTCCTTGCTCTAGTATCTGCTCTAGATGTGTTTGTTTCTAGTTCATATGCACAGATGCTATTTGTCTTCTCTCTGTTAGATTACATGACATTTTTCATCTCTATTATATTTTTCATGTTTTATCTAGAATTTCTGTTAATAAAATCATATGGTAAATTGCTCATATTTCCAACAGTATCTACCGCATCATAGCCCACCTCTAGGGCCAGCGCTACGCACGACACATATCCTACAAACACCAAAAACTAGTTGCAACTCCTAGACAGAGGAGAGGGCGGTCAATAAGCCGAGCGGGGTCAGATTTCAGGGCCCAATGTGTGGTAGTATCTGTTCTTGGATAACACACACAGAACTCTATTCCTGAGGACGGTTTTAATGAGACACCCCACCATGTACTCAATCCTACATGGCCTCTCATCGCTACCTTTACCAAATCGTGTTCACACACTTAGCTCTCAGAAGTAGGACATGTTCACCACCATTCCAATCCATCCCAGATGATTTAGACCTGACACAACTCTAAGCATAGCAGGCATAACAAGCAAGCATGAATGACTAGGCACATCATGGCTCAAACAACTCCTACTAATCCTGGTGGGTTTCAACTATTTATGGCAAAGACAGGTCATGCAGAGGAATGGGTTCAAGTACCGCAACATGTAATGGTTGAATCATCATTTCCCTATGCAGTGAAAGAGAGCAAGAGTGAGAGAGTAGGATTGTATCGGGATGCTCAAGGGGGGGTGCTTGCCTGGCACTTTTGAAGATAGCATTGTGTCTTCATCATTGACATCGATCTCAACATCAGAAAATGTCTACCAAGTGGGAACAAACACCTGTTGGGGAATGTAGTAATTTCAAAAAAATTCCTACGCACACGCAAGATCATGGTGATGCATAGCAACGAGAGGGGAGAGTGTTGTCTATGTACCCTCGTAGACCGAAGCGGAAGCATTGACGCAACATAGAGGAAGTAGTCGTACGTCTTCCCGGTCCAACCGATCCAAGCACCGTTACTCCGGCACCTCTGAGTTCTTGGCACACGTTCAGCTCGATGACACTCCCCGGGCTCCGATCTAGCAAAGCGTCGGGGAGGAGTTCCGTCAGCACGACGGCGTGGTGACGATCTTGATGTTCAACCGTCGCAGGGCTTCGCCTAAGCACCGCTACAATATAACCGAGGTGGAATATGGTGGAGGGGGGCACCGCACACGGCTAAGGAATGATCACGAAGATCAACTTGTGTGTTCTAGGGTGCCCCCCTGCCCCCGTATATAAAGGAGCCAAGGGGAGGGGGCGGCCGGCCAAGGAGGGCGCACCAAGGGGGAGTCCTACTCCCACCGGGAGTAGGACTCCCTTCTTTCCTAGTTGGAGAAGGAGAAGGGGGAAGGAGGAGGAAGAGGGAAAGGAAAGGGGGGGCGTGCGGCCCACCTCTTGCCTCCTTTCCTCTTCTCCCTTAAGGCCCATGTAGGCCCAATAACCCCCGGGGGGTTCCGGTAACCCCCCAGTACTCCGGTAAAATCCCGATTTCACCCGGAATGATTCCGATATCCACATATAGGCTTCCAATATATCGATCTTTATGTCTCGACCATGTTGAGACTCCTCGTCATGTCCATGATCACATCCGGGACTCCGAACAACCTTCGGTACATCAAAATACATAGACTCATAATGAAACTGTCATCGTAACGTTAAGCGTGCGGACCCTACGGTTCGAGAACAATGTAGACATGACCGAGACACATCTCCGGTCAATACCAATAGAGGAACCTGGATGCTCATATTGGCTCCTACATATTCTACGAAGATCTTTATCGGTCAGACCGCATAACAACATACGTTGTTCCCTTTGTCATCGGTATGTTACTTGCCCGAGATTCGATCGTCGGTATCTCAATACCTAGTTCAATCTCGTTACCGGCAAGTCTCTTTACTCGTTCCGTAATACATCATCTTAGTAATATGTCATCCACATATAATATCAGAAATGCTACAGAGCTCCCACTCACTTTCTTGTAAATACAGGCTTCTCCAAAAGTCTATACAAACCCAAATGCTTTGATCACACTATCAAAGCGTGTATTCCAACTACGAGAGGCTTGCACCAGTCCATAAATGGATCGCTGGAGCTTGCACACTTTGTTAGCTCCTTTTGGATCGACAAAACCTTCTGGTTGCATCTATACAACTCTTCTTCCAGAAATCCATTCAGGAATGCAGTTTTGACATCCATCTGCCAAATTTCATAATCATAAAATGCGGCAATTGCTAACATGATTCGGACAGACTTAAGCATCGCTACGGGTGAGAAGGTCTCATCGTAGTCAATCCCTTGAACTTGTCGAAAACCTTTTGCAACAAGTCGAGCTTTGTAGACAGTAACATTACCGTCAGCGCCAGTCTTCTTCTTGAAGATCCATTTATTCTCAATTGCTTGCCGATCATCAGGCAAGTCAACCAAAGTCCACACTTTGTTCTCATACATGGATCCCATCTCAGATTTCATGACTTCAAGCCATTTTGCGGAATCTGGGCTCACCATCGCTTCTTCATAGTTCGTAGGTTCATCATGATCTAGTAGCATGACTTCCAGAACAGGATTACCATACCACTCTGGTGCGGATCTTACTCTGGTTGATCTACGAGGTTCAGTAGTAACTTGATCTGAAGTTACATGATCATCATCATTAGCTTCCTCACTAATTGGTGTAGTAGTCACAGGAACAGATTTCTGTGATGAACTACTTTCCAATAAGGGAGCAGGTACAGTTACCTCATCAAGTTCTACTTTCCTCCCACTCACTTCTTTCGAGAGAAACTCCTTCTCTAGAAAGGATCCATTCTTAGCAATGAATGTCTTGCCTTCGGATCTGTGATAGAAGGTGTACCCAACAGTCTTCTTTGGGTATCCTATGAAGACACATTTCTCTTATTTGGGTTCGAGCTTATCAGGTTGAAGCTTTTTCACATAAGCATCACAGCCCCAAACTTTAAGAAACGACAACTTTGGTTTCTTGCCAAACCATAGTTCATAAGGTGTCGTCTCAACGGATTTTGATGGTGCCCTATTTAACGTGAATGCAGCCGTCTCTAAAGCATAACCCCAAAACGATAGCGGTAAATCTGTAAGAGACATCATAGATCGCACCATATCAAGTAAAGTACGATTATGACATTCGGACACACCATTACGCTGTGGTGTTCCGGGTGGCGTGAGTTGTGAAACTATTCCGCATTGTTTCAAATGTAGACCAAACTCGTAACTCAAATATTCTCCTCCATGATCAGATCGTAGAAACTTTATTTTCTTGTTACGATGATTTTCAACTTCACTCTAAAATTCTTTGAACTTTTCAAATGTTTCAGACTTATGCTTCATTAAGTAGATATACCCATATCTGCTTAAATCATCTATGAAGGTGAGAAAATAATGATATCCGCCACGAGCCTCAACATTCATCGGACCACATACATCTGTATGTATGATTTCCAACAAATCTGTTGCTCTCTCCATAGTACCGGAGAACGGCGTATTAGTCATCTTGCCCATGAGGCACGGTTCGCAAGTACCAAGTGATTCATAATCAAGTGGTTCCAAAAGTCCATCAGTATGGAGTTTCTTCATGCGCTTTACACCGATATGACCTAAACGACAGTGCCACAAATAAGTTGCACTATCATTATCAACTCTGCATCTTTTGGCTTCAACATTATGAATATGTGTATCACTACTATCGAGATTCATCAAGAATAGACCACTCTTCAAGGGTGCATGACCATAAAAGATATTACTCATATAAATAGAACAACCATTATTCTCTGATTTAAATGAATAACCGTCTCGCATCAAACAAGATCCAGATATAATGTTCATGCTCAACACTGGCACCAAATAACAATTATTTAGGTCTAATACTAATCCTGAAGGTAGATGTAGAGGTAGCGTGCCGACCGCGATCACATCGACTTTGGAACCATTTCCCACGCGCATCGTCACCTCGTCCTTTGCCAGTGTTCGCTTAATCCGTAGTCCCTGTTTCGAGTTGCAAATATTAGCAACAGAACCAGTATCAAATACCCAGGTGCTACTGCGAGCTCTAGTAAGGTACACATCAATAACATGTATATCACATATACCTTTGTTCACCTTGCCATCCTTCTTATCCGCCAAATACTTGGGGCAGTTCCGCTTCCAGTGACCAGTCTGCTTGCAGTAGAAGCACTCAGTTTCAGGCTTAGGTCCAGACTTGGGTTTCTTCTCCTGAGCAGCAACTTGCTTGCTGTTCTTCTTGAAGTTCCCCTTCTTCTTCCCTTTGCCCTTTTTCTTGAAACTAGTGGTCTTGTTGACCATCAACACTTGATGCTCCTTCTTGATTTCTACCTCCGTAGCCTTTAGCATTATGAAGAGCTCGGGAATTGTCTTATCCATCCCTTGCATATTATAGTTCATCACGAAGCTCTTGTAGCTTGGTGGAAGTGATTGGAGAATTCTTTCAATGACGCTATCATCCGGAAGATTAACTCCCAGTTGAATCAAGTGATTACAATACCCAGACATCTTGAGTATATGCTCACTGACAGAACTATTCTCCTCCATCTTGCAGCTATAGAATTTATTGGAGACTTCATATCTCTCAATCCGGGCATTCTGCTGGAATATTAACTTCAACTCCTGGAACATCTCATATGCCCCATGACGTTCAAAACGTCATTGAAGTCCCGGTTCTAAGCCGTAAAGCATGCACATTGAACTATCGAGTAGTCATCAGCTTTGCTCTGCCAGACATTCTTAACGTCGTCAGTTGCATCAGCAGCAGGCCTGGCACCCAGCGGTGCTTCCAGGACGTAACTCTTCTGTGCAGCAATGAGGATAATCCTCAAGTTACAGACCCAGTCCGTGTAATTGCTACCATCATCTTTTAACTTTGCTTTCTCAAGGAACGCATTAAAATTCAACGAAACAACAACACGGGCCATCTATCTACAATCAACATAGACAAGAAAGATACTATCAGGTACTAAGTTCATGATAAATTGAAGTTCAATTAATCATATTACTTAAGAACTCCCACTTAGATAGACATCCCTCTAATCCTCTAAGTGATCACGTGATCCAAATCAACTAAACCATAACCGATCATCACGTGAAATGGAGTAGCTTTCAATGGTGAACATCTTTATGTTGATCATATCTACTATATGATTCACACTCGACCTTTCGGTCTCAGTGTTCCGAGGCCATATCTGCATATGCTAGGCTCGTCAAGTTTAACCTGAGTATTCTGCGTGTGCAAAACTGGCTTGCACCCGTTGTAGATGGACGTAGAGCTTATCACACCCGATCATCACGTGGTGTCTGGGCACGACGAACTTTGGCAACGGTGCATACTCAGGGAGAACACTTTTATCTTGAAATTTAGTGAGAGATCATCTTATAATGCTACCGTCAATCAAAGCAAGATAAGATGCATAAAAGATAAACATCACATGCAATCAATATAAGTGATATGATATGGCCATCATCATCTTGTGCTTGTGATCTCCATCTCCGAAGCACCGTCATGATCACCATCGTCACCGGCGCGACACCTTGATCTCCATCGTAGCATCGTTGTCGTCTCGCCAATCTTGTGCTTCTACGACTATCGCTACCGCTTAGTGATAAAGTAAAGCATTACAGGGCGATTGCATTGCATACAATAAAGTGACAACCATATGGCTCTTGCCAGTTGCCGATAACTCGGTTACAAAACATGATCATCTCATACAATAAAATTTAGCATCATGCCTTGACCATATCACATCACAACATGCCCTGCAAAAACAAGTTAGACGTCCTCTACTTTGTTTGTTGCAAGTTTTACGTGGCTGCTACGGGCTTAAGCAAGAACCAATCTTACCTACGCATCAAAACCACAACGATAGTTTGTCAAGTTGGTGCTGTTTTAACCTTCGCAAGGACCGGGCGTAGCCACACTCGGTTCAACTAAAGTTGGAGAAACTGACACCCGCCAGCCACCTGTGTGCAAAGCACGGCGGTAGAACCAGTCTCGCGTAAGCGTACGCGTAATGTCGGTCCGGGCCGCTTCATCCAACAATACCGCCGAACCAAAGTATGACATGTTGGTAAGCAGTATGACTTATATCGCCCACAACTCACTTGTGTTCTACTCGTGCATATTACATCAACACATAAAACCTAGGCTCGGATGCCACTATTGGGGAACGTAGTAATTTCAAAAAAATTCGTACGCACACGCAAGATCATGGTGATGCATAGCAACGAGAGGGGAGAGTGTTGTCTACGTACCCTCGTAGACCGAAGCGGAAGCGTTGACGCGACGTAGAGGAAGTAGTCCTACGTCTTCCCGGTCCAACCGATCCAAGCACCGTTACTACGGCACCTCCGAGTTCTTGGCATACGTTCAGCTCGATGACGCTCCCGGGGCTCCGATCCAGCAAAGTGTCCGGGAGGAGTTCCGTCAGCACGATGGCGTGGTGACGATCTTGATGTTCAACCATCGCAGGGCTTCGCCTAAGCACCGCTACAATATGACCGAGGTGGAATATGGTGGAGGGGGGCACCGCACACGGCTAAGGAACGATCACAAAGATCAACTTGTGTGTTCTAGGGTGCACCCCTGCCCCCGTATATAAAGGAGCCAAGGGGAGGGGGCGGCCGGCCAAGGAGGGCGCGCCAAGGGGGAGTCCTACTCCCACCGGGAGTAGGACTCCCTTCTTTCCTAGTTGGAGAAGGAGAAGGGGGAAGGAGGAGGAAGAGGGAAAGGAAAGGGGGGGCGCCGCCCCCCTCTCCTTGTCCTATTCGGACTAGGGAGGGGAGGGGCGCCCGGCCCACCTCTTGCCTCCTTTCCTCTTCTCCCTTAAGGCCCATGTAGGCCCAATAACCCCCGGGGGGTTCCGGTAACCCCCCGGTACTCCGGTAAAATCCCGATTTCACCCGGAATGATTCCGATATCCAAATATAGGCTTCCAATATATCGATCTTTATGTCTCGACCATTTCGAGACTCCTCGTCATGTCCATGATCACATCCGGGACTCCAAACAACCTTCGGTACATCAAAATACATAAACTCATAATGAAACTGTCATCGTAACGTTAAGCGTGCGGACCCTATGGTTTGAGAACAATGTAGACATGACCGAGACACATCTCTGGTCAATAACCAATAGCGGAACCTGGATGCTCATATTGGCTCCTACATATTCTACGAAGATCTTTATCGGTCAGACCGCATAACAACATACGTTGTTCCCTTTGTCATCGGTATGTTACTTGCCCGAGATTCGATCGTCGGTATCTCAATATTTAGTTCAATCTCATTACCGGCAAGTCTTTTTACTCGTTCCGTAATACATCATCTGACAACTAACTCATTAGTTGCAATGCTTGCAAGGCTTATGTGATGTGCATTACCGAGAGGGCCCAGAGATACCTCTCCGACAATCGAAGTGACAAATCTGTTGGAAATATGCCCTAGAGGCAATAATAAATTGATTATTAATATATTTCCTTGTTCATGATAATCGTTTATTATCCATGCTAGAATTGTATTGATAGGAAACTCAGATACATGTGTGGATACATAGACAACACCATGTCCCTAGTAAGCCTCTAGTTGACTAGCTCGTTAATCAATAGATGGTTACGGTTTCCTGACCATGGACATTGGATGTCGTTGATAACGGGATCACATCATTAGGAGAATGATGTGATGGACAAGACCCAATCCTAAGCCTAGCACAAGATCATGTAGTTCGTATGCTAAAGCTTTTCTAATGTCAAGTATCATTTCCTTAGACCATGAGATTGTGCAACTCCCGGATACCGTAGGAGTGCTTTGGGTGTGCCAAACGTCACAACGTAACTGGGTGGCTATAAAGGTACACTACAGGTATCTCTGAAAGTGTCTATTGGGTTGGCACGAATCGAGATTGGGATTTGTCACTCCGTGTAAACGGAGAGGTATCTCTGGGCCCACTCGGTAGGACATCATCATAATGTGCACAATGTGACCAAGGGGTTGATCACAGGATGATGTGTTATGGAACGAGTAAAGAGACTTGCCGGTAACGAGATTGAACAAGGTATCGGTATACCGACGATCGAATCTCGGGCAAGTACCATACCGCTAGACAAAGGGAATTGTATACGGGATCGATTGAGTCCTTGACATCGTGGTTCATCCGATGAGATCATCGTGGAACATGTGGGAGCCAACATGGGTATCCAGATCCCGCTGTTGGTTATTGACCGGAGAACATCTCGGTCATGTCTGCATGTCTCCCGAACCCGTAGGGTCTACACACTTAAGGTTCGATGACGCTAGGGTTATAAAGGAAGTTTGTATGTGGTTACCGAATGTTGTTCGGAGTCCCGGATGAGATCCCGGACGTCACGAGGAGTTCCGGAATGGTCCGGAGGTAAAGATTTGTATATAGGAAGTCCTGTTTCGGCCATCGGGACAAGTTTCGGGGTCATCGGCATTGTACCGGGACCACCGGAAGGGTCCCGGGGGCCCACCGGGTGGGGCCACCTGCCCCGGGGGGGCACATGGGCTGTAGGGGGTGCGCCTTGGCCTACATGGGCCAAGGGCACCAGCCCCTAGAGGCCCATGCGCCAAGATATAGGAAAAAGGGGAGAGTCCTAAAAGGGGAAGGCACCTCCGAGGTGCCTTGGGGAGGATGGACTCCTCCCCCCCTCTTAGCCGCACCCCTTCCTTGGAGGAAGGGGCAAGGCTGCGCCTCCCCCCTCTCCCCTGCCCCTATATATAGTGGAGGGGAGGGAGGGCATCTAGACCTGAGCCCTTGGCGCCTCCCTCCCTCCCGTGACACCTCCTCCTCTCCCGTAGGTGCTTGGCGAAGCCCTGCAGGATTGCCACGCTCCTCCATCACCACCACGCCGTTGTGCTGCTGTTGGATGGAGTCTTCCTCAACCTCTCCCTCTCTCCTTGCTGGATCAAGGCGTGGGAGACATCTTCGAGCTGTACGTGTGTTGAACGCGGAGGTGCCGTCCGTTCGGCACTAGGATCATCGGTGATCTGAATCACGACGAGTACGACTCCATCAACCCCGTTCACTTGAACGCTTCCGCTTAGCGATCTACAAGGGTATGTAGATGCACTCTCCTTCCCCTCGTTGCTAGTCTCTCCATAGATAGATCTTGGTGACACGTAGGAAAATTTTGAATTTCTGCTACGTTCCCCAACAGTGGTATCAGACCTAGGTCTATTGCGTAGATTCTTTGCACGAGTAGAACACAAAGTAGTTGTGGGCGTCGATATTGTTTAATATGCTTGCCGTTACTAGTCTTATCTTGATTCGGCGTCATCGTGGGATGAAGCGGCCCGGACCAACCTTACACGTACGCTTACGTGAGACCGGTTCCACCGACAAACATGCACTAGTTGCATAAGGTGGCTGGCGGGTGTCTGTCTCTCCCACTTTAGTCGGATCGGATTCGATGAAAAGGGTCCTTATGAAGGGTAAATAGCAATTGGCATATCACGTTGTGGTTCATGCGTAGGTAAGAAACGTTCTTGCTAGAAACCCATAGCAGCCACGTAAAACATGCAAACAACAATTAGAGGACGTCTAACTTGTTTTTGCAGGGTATGCTATGTGATGTGATATGGCCAAAGGATGTGATGAATGATATATGTGATGTATGAGATTGATCATGTTCTTGTAATAGGAATCACGACTTGCATGTCGATGAGTATGACAACCGGCAGGAGCCATAGGAGTTGTCTTAATTTATTTGTGACCTGCGTGTCAACTTAAACGTCATGTAATTACTTTACTTTATTGCTAACGTTAGCCATAGTAGTAGAAGTAATAGTTGGCGAGGCAACTTCATGAAGACACGATGATGGAGATCATGATGATGGAGATCATGGTGTCATGCCGGTGACGATGATGATCATGGAGCCCCGAAGATGGAGATGAAAAGGAGCAAAGTGATGATGGCCATATCATGTCACTATTTGATTGCATGTGATGTTTATCATGTTTATACATCTTATTTGCTTAGAACAACGGTAGTAAATAAGATGATCCCTTACAACAATTTCAAGAAGTGTTCTCCCCTAACTGTGCACCGTTGCGACAGTTCGTGTTTCAAAGCACCACGTGATGATCGGGTGTTAGATTCTAACGTTCACATACAACGGGTGTAAGACAGATTTACACACGCGAAACACTTAGGGTTAACTTGACGAGCCTAGCATGTATAGACATGGCCTCGGAACACGGAGACCGAAAGGTCGAACATGAGTCGTATAGAAGATGCGATCAACATGAAGATGTTCACCGATGATGACTAGTCTGTCTCACGTGATGATCGGACACGGCCTAGTTTGACTCGGATCATGTAATCACTTAGATGACTAGAGGGATGTCTATCTGAGTGGGAGTTCATAAGATGAACTTAATTATCCTGAACATAGTCAAAAGGTTTTTGCAAATTATGTCGTAGCTCACGCTATAGTTATACTATTTAGATATGTTCCTAGAGAAAAATTAGTTGAAAGTTGATAGTAGCTATTATGCGGACTAGGTCCGTAAACTGAGGATTGTCCTCATTGCTTCATAGAAGGCTTATGTCCTTAATGCACCGCTCAGTGTGCTGAACCTCGAACGTTGTCTGTGGTTGTTGCGAACATCTGACATACACGTTTTGATAACTACGTGATAGTTCAGTTAAACGGTTTAGAGTTGAGGCACCAAAGACGTTTTTTGAAACGTCGCGAAACATATGAGATGTTTTGAGGGCTGAAATTGGGATTTCAGGCTCGTGCCCATGTCAAGAGGTATAAGACCTCCGATGACTTTCTTAACCTGCAAACTAAGGAGAAAAGCTCAATTGTTGTGCTTGTGCTCAGATTGTCTGTGTACAACAATCATTTGAATCGAGTGGGAGTTGATCTTCCATATAAGACAGTGATGGTTCTCCAAAGTCATTGCCACCAAGATGTTAGAGCTTCGTGATGAACTATAACATATCAGGGATAGATATGATGATCCTTGAGGTATTCGCGATGTTTGACACCGCGAAAGTAGAAATCAAGAAGGAGCATCAATTGTTGATGGTTGGTGAAACCACTAGTTTCAAGAAGGGCAAGGGCAAGAAGGGATACTTCATGAAACGGCAAATCAGCTGCTGCTCTAGTGAAGAAACCCAAGGTAAAACCCAAACCCGAGACTAAGTGCTTCTGTAATAAGGGGAACAACCACTAGAGCAGAATTACCCTAGATACTTGGTAGATAAGAAGGCTGGCAAGGTCGATAGAAGTATATTGGATATACATTGTGTTAATGTGTACTTTGCTAGTACTCCTAGTAGCACCAGGGTATTAGATACCGGTTCGGTTGCTAAGTGTTAGTAACTCGAAATAAAAGCTACGGAATGAAACGGAGACTAGCTAAAGGTGAGCTGACGATATGTGTTGGAAGTGTTTCCAAGTTTGATGTGATCTAACATCGCACGCTCCCTCTACCATCAAGATTAGTATTAAACCTGAATAAGTGCTCTTGCACCTAAAGGAATGGTTTATTGAATCTTGATCGTAGGGATACACATTTTCATGCCAAAAGATATAAGATAGTAATGATAGTACCACTTACTTATGGCACTGCCATGTAAGTCATAATGGTATAAAACGCATGAAGAAGCTCCATGTTGATGGATCTTTGGACTCGCTCATTTTTGAAAAGTTTGAGACATGCGAACCATGTCTATTGGTATATATGCATGAAGAAGCTCCATGCAAATGGATCGTTTGGACTCACTTGATTTTGAATCACTTGAGATATGAAAATCATACCACATAGGCAAGATGACTGAAAAGCCTCGGTTTCAGTAAAATGGAACAAGATAGCAACTTGTTGGAAATAACACATTTTGATGTGTGCAGTCCAATGAGTGTTGAGGCATGCAGTGAATATTGTTATGTTCTTACTTCACAGATAATTTGAGTGGATGTTGAGTACATTTACTTGATGAATCATGAGTCTGAATTATTGAAAGGTTCAAGTAATTTCAGGGTGAAGTTGAAAGATCGTCGTGACAAGAGGATAAAATATCTATGATATGATCATAGAGATGAATATCTGAATTACGAGTTTGGCACAAAATTAAGACATTGTGGAAATAGTTTCACAACTAATACAGCCTGGAACACCATAGTGTGATGGTGTGTCCGAACATCATAACTGCACCCTATTGGATATGATGCATACCATGATGTCTCTTATCGAAGTACCACTATAGTTTATGGGTTAGGCATTAGAGACAACCACATTCACTTTAAATAGGGCACCACGTAATTCCGTTGAGATGACACCGTATGAATTATGGTTTAGAGAAACCTAAGCTGTCATTTCTTAAGAAGTTTGGGGCTGCGATGCTTATGTGGAAAGGTTTCAGGCTGATAAGCTCGAACCCAAAGCGGATAAATGCATCTTCGTAGGACACCCAAAACAGTTGGGAATACCTCCTAATTCAGATCCAAAGCAATAGGGATTGTTTCTTGAATCGGGTCCTTTCTCGAGGAAAAGTTTCTCTCGAAAGAATTGAGTGGGAGGATGGTGGAGACTTGATGAGGTTATTGAACCGTCACTTCAACAAGTGTGTAGCAGGGCACAGGAAGTTGTTCCTGTGGCACGTACACCAACTGAAGTGGAAGCTTATGATAATGATCATGAAACTTCGGATCAAGTCACTACCAAACCTCGTGGGATGACAAGGATGCGTACTACTTCAGAGTGGTACGTAATCCTGTCTTGGAAGTCATGTTGCTAGACAACAATGAACCTACGAGCTATGGAGAAGCGATGGTGGGCCCAAATTCCGACAAATGGTTAGAAGCCATAAAATCCGAGATAGGATCCATGTATGAAAACAAAGTGTAGACTTTGGAAGAACTACTTGATGGTCGTAAGGCTATTAGGTACATATGGATTTTGAAAGGAAGACAGACAATGATGGTAAGTGTCACCATTGAGAAAGCTCGACTTGTCGTTAAGATGTTTTTCGACAAGTTCAAGGAGTTGACTACGATGAGACTTTCTCACTCGTAGCGATGCTAAGAGTCTGTTGGAATTATATTAGCAATTACTGCATTATTTATGAAATCTTGCAGATAGGATGTCAAAACATTGTTTCCTCGACGATTTTTGAGGAAAGGTTGTATGTGATACAACCGGAAGTTTTTGTCCATCCTGAAATATGCTAATAAGTATGCAAAGCTCCAGCAATCCTTCTGAGGACTGGAGTGAGCATCTCGGAGTTGGAATGTATGCTTGGATGATGATCAAAGATTTTGGGTGTATACAAAGTTTATGAGAAACTTGTATTTCCAAAGAAGTGAGTGGGAGCACTATAGAATTTCTGATGAGTATATGTTGTTGACATATTAATGATCAGAAATGACGTAGAATTTCTGGAAAGCATATAGGGTTATTTGGAAAGTGTTTTCAATGGAAAACCTGGATTAAGCTACTTGAACATTGAGCATCAAGATCTATAAGGATAGATCAAAACGCTTAATGGTACTTTCAAATGAGCACATGCCTTGACGTGATCTTGAAGGTGTTCAAGATGGATCAGTCAAAGAAGGAGTTCTTGCCTGAGTTGTAAGGTATGAAGTTAAGACTTAAAGCTCGACCATGGCAGAATAGAGAGAAAGGACGAAGGTCGTCCCCTATGCTTAAGACGTAGGCTCTACAGTATGCTATGCTGTGTACCGCACCTGAAGTGTGCTTTACCATGAGTCAGTCAAGGGGTACAAGAGTGATCCAAGAATGGATCACAGGACAGCGGTCAAAGTTATCCTTAGTAACTAGTGGACTAAGGAATTTTCTTGATTATGGAGGTGGTAAAGGGGTTCGTCGTAAAGGGTTACGTCGATGCAAGCTTAACACCTATCCGGATAGCTCTGAGTAGAGATACCGGATACGTATAATGGAGCAACAATTTAGAATAGCTCCAAGTAGAATAGTTATTTGGAATAGCTCCAAATAGAGCGTGGTAGCTGCATCTAGGAGATGACATAGAGATTTGTAAAGCACACACGGATCTGAAAGGTTCAGACCCGTTGACTATAACCTCTCTCACAAGCATAACATGATCAAACCCAGAACTCATCGAGTGTTAATCACATGGTAAATGTGAACTAGATTATTAACTCTAGTAAACTCTTTGGGTGTTAGTCACATGGGGATGTGACCTTGAGTGTTAATCACATATCGATGTGAACTAGATTATTGACTCTAGTGCAAGTGGGAGACTGTTGGAAATATGCCCTAGAGGCAATAATAAATTGATTATTAATATATTTCCTTGTTCATGATAATCGTTTATTATCCATGCTAGAATTGTATTGATAGGAAACTCAGATACATGTGTGGATACATAGACAGCACCATGTCCCTAGTAAGCCTCTAGTTGACTAGCTCGTTAATCAATAGATGGTTACGGTTTCCTGACCATGGACATTGGATGTCGTTGATAACGGGATCACATCATTAGGAGAATGATGTGATGGACAAGACCCAATCCTAAGCCTAGCACAAGATCATGTAGTTCGTATGCTAAAGCTTTTCTAATGTCAAGTATCATTTCCTTAGACCATGAGATTGTGCAACTCCCGGATACCGTAGGAGTGCTTTGGGTGTGCCAAACGTCACAACGTAACTGGGTGGCTATAAAGGTACACTACAGGTATCTCTGAAAGTGTCTGTTGGGTTGGCACGAATCGAGATTGGGATTTGTCACTCCGTGTAAACGGAGAGGTATCTCTGGGCCCACTCGGTAGGACATCATCATAATGTGCACAATGTGACCAAGGGGTTGATCACAGGATGATGTGTTACGGAACGAGTAAAGAGACTTGCCGGTAACGAGATTGAACAAGGTATCGGTATACCGACGATCGAATCTCGGCCAAGTACCATACCGCTAGACAAAGGGAATTGTATACGGGATCGATTGAGTCCTTGACATCGTGGTTCATCCGATGAGATCATCGTGGAACATGTGGGAGCCAACATGGGTATCCAGATCCCGCTGTTGGTTATTGACCGGAGAACATCTCGGTCATGTCTGCATGTCTCCCGAACCCGTAGGGTCTACACACTTAAGGTTCGATGACGCTAGGGTTATAAAGGAAGTTTGTATGTGGTTACCGAATGTTGTTCGGAGTCCCGGATGAGATCCCGGACGTCACGAGGAGTTCCGGAATGGTCCGGAGGTAAAGATTTGTATATAGGAAGTCCTGTTTCGGCCATCGGGACAAGTTTCGGGGTCATCGGCATTGTACCGGGACCACCGGAAGGGTCCCGGGGGCCCACCGGGTGGGGCCACCTGCCCCGGGGGGGCACATGGGCTGTAGGGGGTGCGCCTTGGCCTACATGGGCCAAGGGCACCAGCCCCTAGAGGCCCATGCGCCAAGATATAGGAAAAAGGGGAGAGTCCTAAAAGGGGAAGGCACCTCCGAGGTGCCTTGGGGAGGATGGACTCCTCCCCCCCCTCTTAGCCGCACCCCTTCCTTGGAGGAAGGGGCAAGGCTGCGCCTCCCCCCTCTCCCCTACCCCTATATATAGTGGAGGGGATGGAGGGCATCCAGACCTGAGCCCTTGGCGCCTCCCTCCCTCCCGTGACACCTCCTCCTCTCCCGTAGGTGCTTGGCGAAGCCCTGCAGGATTGCCACGCTCCTCCATCACCACCACGCCGTTGTGCTGCTGCTGGATGGAGTCTTCCTCAACCTCTCCCTCTCTCCTTGCTGGATCAAGGCGTGGGATACATCGTCGAGCTGTACGTGTGTTGAACACGGAGGTGCCGTCCGTTCGGCACTAGGATCATCGGTGATCTGAATCACGACGAGTACGACTCCATCAACCCCGTTCACTTGAACGCTTCCGCTTAGCGATCTACAAGGGTATGTAGATGCACTCTCCTTCCCCTCGTTTCTAGTCTCTCCATAGATAGATCTTGGTGACACGTAGGAAAATTTTGAATTTCTGCTACGTTCCCCAACAAAATCCTAATCTCGAAATACGCCAACCCAACATGTACCTTTGGAGACACCTGTAGAGCACCTTTATAATCACCCAGTTACGTTGTGATGTTTGGTAGCACACAAAGTGTTCCTCTGGCAAACGGGAGTTGCATAATCTCATAGTCATAGGAACATGTATAAGTCATGAAGAAAGCAATAGCAACATACTAAACGATCGGGTGCTAAGCTAATGGAATGGGTCATGTCAATCAGATCATTCACCTAATGATGTGATCCCGTTAATCAAATAACAACTCTTTGTCCATGGTTAGGAAACATAACCATCTTTGATTAACGACCTAGGCAAGTAGAGGCATACTAGTGACACTCTGTTTGTCTATGTATTCACACATATATTATGTTTCCGGTTAATACAATTCTAGCATGAATAATAAACATTTATCATGATATAAGGAAATAAATAATAACTTTATTATTGCCTCTAGGGCATATTTCCTTCAACACCGGCAACAGAGAAGGAACACAACCAATGCAATGCAACAATATGATGCATGATCATGACATGGAAATGTGTTGTTGATTGAGCTAATGCAACTAGCAACCAGATTAAATGAAGTTGGTTTGAACCAAAGGTTCAAATTCAAACTCCATATAAGACATTTTAAATGTCATTTATTCAAGTTCTCATATACAGTAGCTGTAAGTTGTTCATATATGCATAGAAATGCCATAAACAGATTCTTCATATTTTTCTAATAATTTTTCATATATAAATTATTTCATTTAGAGCTACGGTTGATTTTCTATGATTTTTCTAAGTTTCATCAATTTTGTAAAATTTATAAATCATTACTGAAATATAAAAACGCTAGAAAAAATTTTATTGCGTCGGCATGACATCATGCTGACGTATGCTAGTCAACAGTGTCAGCCCATGTCAAACCTGACGGCTAGGGCCTACATGTTAGTCACACAGTGGCTAACAGGGTTTTATTAATCCTAACTAAACTAATTAACAGGCACTAGGGCCCACTCTCAGTGTCATTGGTCCTAATTAACTGGGTGATTAACCCCTAATTGAGTCAGCCACGTCATCATCACCAGATTTTCGTCAGTGACGACAAACCAACAGTGAGAACTCGCCAGACTTGCGTTAGGGACGGCGGTTAGTCACGCTACAGGCACGAGGGAGGGGCTCTTGCTCGTCCGCATCCAAAGGATCAAACGGGAGGCCGTAGGGTGGTCGGGAGCAGCCGCGATGGTGAGCGAGGCGGCGGCCGGAGCTATGGGGTCGAAGAAGGCGACGTTGCGGTGCACCAAACGACGAGCTAAGGGCTGCATTCAGCTCCCGGGAGCAACTAGAGAATGATGACACGCTTAGGCGCAGGCTACGACGTCTGTATCCATGATGGCCAGCGGTGGTGGGTTCTCGGGCTCGATGGATCCC
Source organism: Triticum aestivum (assembly GCF_018294505.1). Lineage (NCBI taxonomy): Eukaryota > Viridiplantae > Streptophyta > Magnoliopsida > Poales > Poaceae > Triticum > Triticum aestivum. The sequence continues at coordinate 592,898,448 of NC_057803.1, read as the reverse complement.
GTGGTTAGAGGACGTGATCGAGATCAAGGTTAGGAGGGACAAGCTTGGGAGCTCTCGGTGGTTCGAAAGAGACAAGCGTCGAGCTCGGGGAGGCAGGGATGACGGCGAATCAACAACATCGGTGATGGGCTCCTGAGGTGGAAGACGGTGGCGATGACGACGCTACGGCGCGTCCCGGCTTGCTTGGCTTGGTGGAGATGATGAGGATGACAACGCTAAGCTGTTGGTCACGGCGGTTGGGCTAGGAGATGGCAGTGGCTGCGTCGGTGCTCGTCGGCGTGCAGCGGGGTGTTCGGCGTGCTGCGGAGAGGGAGCGAAGATGGGGAAAGGATGAGAAGAATGGGCCAGAGGGACTGGGGTGGCGTGTGGCGTCGTCCAAACGCGTCGGGGAGGGGGCAGGCAGGCAGGAGGTGGAGGCCGATGCGTGCGCTGTCGCCACGGCCTTGCTCTGCCTATTGGCCAGAGGAAGAAGACGAGGAAGCCTGTGGTGGGCTGGGCCCGCTATAGTGTTGGTCAACAGGTGGGCTGCCAGGTAAGTCACGTGAAGTCTGTTTCTTATTTCTGTTTTTTTTCTTTTGTTTCTGTTATATTTATTTTCCATTGTTTAAATTCAAAATAGAATTCAAACTCATGCCAAATCTTTCTGTGAATATTAATGTGGCTTATCTGGACTTTTTCAACTTCACACAACTATTTCTGAGGCATTTGAAAATATTTTCTATATATTAAGGATATAGATCCAAATTCAAATACAATATGATTTAAATTCAATGCCCAAAATAATTCCTTATAAAGCTCATTATTATTGATTTGGATCAAAACCCTTGCCAAAAATATCAAACATGAATGAAGAGGTTTTTGGAAACATTGAATGAGATTTTTAGGGTTCTTGCCCTTTATTAAAATTTCTGAGGCTTGATTATTCCTCAATTCAATTTCATTTGAATAAAAACATGATGCATGAATGCTTCTAATGCAGCTAATTACAATAATTTTCTAGGGCTGTGCACATTTTTGCCAACTGATGTTGACCTATGTTCTATTCTTGGCCTTGGATGCAAAACTTTAGAATCTTATGTCAACCAAACATGGCCTCTTTGCCCCTTCCCGCTTAGGCCTTGTTTGATAGGAAGGGATTGTAGAGGTTTTGGGAGGGGGGATTTCAGGGGATTTGGTGAATCCCCCTCTTCCACCCAATCCCCTCAAAACCCCTTGAATCCTCAAAACCCTTCCTTTCACAATCCTCTTTGTTTAAAATTTCTATTTGGTAGGAAGGGTTTGTCATGTTGACATAACATGGTGTAGAACATTTAAAAATCCAATCTTTACAATGTAACTAACTCCCCTTATATCCTTGCTGCAGAATTGATAAAAATGACTTGGAGCAGTAGCACCACCTCTTTATCATAACAACATAATTTGAAGCAGCGTGTTTATCACCAAGCTAATAGGCCATGTTGCTGCTTTCACAAGATGAAATCAATATCTCATCACAGCAACTACATAATTTATCATAACAGCATGTCTTTGAAACCCAAATCCCAGCATTCATAATTTATCATGACAACATAATCTTTCAAGCAAACAGTTCATCACAACCACAACATCATTTTGCAACGAAGATAATGCATACAAATGTATCTATCTTTTGGTGTCATGGTCATCTAGCATTGACAACCTGAGAGAAATTTATTCATCCAGAGTGCCTGGGAGAAATGTATCCATCTTTTGTTGCTTCTTTTGGTGCATGAGAACCCGATGAAACAAAAGATATGATCATTAGAGCGCCTTTAGAAAAAACCATTACAACAAATAGCTGAACAAAATGGATATTATGGTAGGAATTGCAAATCTTTTTTCAGGAACAACCTTTTGTCAGGACAAAGGATATTTATGTAGAATTCGCAGGCTAATGAAACAATGAAAAGGCCCTGTTCAGAAAAGATCACCGCCCAACCTAGATGGGAGACGTACAAGTTGAGTGTACAACCCAGTTTTTTTTAATTCAACTAGTATCCATGATTATGTATGTAGTGGTGAAACAGGGCATATGCCGTGATAGAGAAAACACCATCGTATCGTTACAAGGTAAAAAAGACCTGATGCACACTACTGTATACATACTGAAACAAGTGTTTGTGCAATTCTTTCATCAGGCTACAGCAACCAACTCAAAGGATATAAACAAAAACACAAGTGCTCTACAGTCTCCGTGCAGCTACATTATTAACTGTTCTCTCCTGAAGGCACACCTCACTTGTCTTAACCAAAGGTATGGAGGAAAAGAAAAAAAAACAAAGAAACAAATTCAGCCTGCTCACTGAGGGAGTCCTGGACTAAGGGGTCCTCGGGCGTCCGACCTGTTATCTATGGGCCGGACTGATGGGTTGTGAAGACATGAAGGCCGAAGACTGTAACCGTGTCCGGATTGGACTCTCCTTGGCGTGGAAGGCAAGCTTGGCGATCAACTATGAGGATTCCTTCCTATGTAACCGACTCTATGTAACCCTAGATCTCTCCGGTGCCTATATAAACCGGAGGGAGTAGTCTGGATAGGCGGATACACATTATCATAGTCATACATGCTAAACTTCTAGGGTTTAGCCATTACGATCTCGTGGTAGATCAACTCTTGTAACACTCATATTCATCAAGATCAATCAAGCAGGAAGTAGGGTATTACCTCCACAGAGAGGGCCCGAACCTGGGTAAACATCGTGTCTCCCGTCTCCTGTTACCATCGATCCTAGACGCATAGTTCGGGACCCCCTACCCGAGATCCGCCGGTTTTGACACCGACATTGGTGCTTTCATTGAGAGCCCGATGAACATATCACAACACTATGGTCAACGTATATCGCTTATTCTTCCCGAATACACAGCAAGTCATTACATACCTTGCTTCTCTTAGAGCTGTTTTCTCACTCCACCGAGCTCTTCCTCGGCCCGCTCTAGTCTTCAGTTCAGAGACCTCGGCAGTATGTAACGTCGCGGCCAACAGCGACGCCTGCGTATTTATATACATTCAGTTACTCTCCTGCAATAAAGGGTTGATCCTCTATCCGGCTTTCCTTTCAAACACCGGACAGTGTCTCAGGGGCTACTGCATACATGGGGTTTTTCTCTTTCTTACCTCGAAACCTATCAACAGGTTGCTGCGGGCTTCGTTCAATCCATAAGGACACGACGCTCGTCCACAATGGATGCGCCTCGTAGCGCTTCCATCAGATTATCCGGTACCCCTGGCTGGACAGGGGTCACCGATGGAATTGGTGCGCCCCCCTCTTTCGAAGGAGGTTGCTCACCGGATTCCAGAGCCTTATTGGTCCCTGGAATCATATTCGGCTAAGGGCCGAACTGAATTCGACCCTCTTGGCCAGTCTTCATGGGGATCCGCTCCCTTATGTGTCCGGCAGTGGAAGTTTCTCCTTGTGGCGCCTCCCGGACAGCGTCCTGGGCTCCTCCTCGGTTCGGAGCAGTCCTCCGGGACAACACTTCGGTGTCATCCCTGGCCCCGAGGGAGTAAGCAGGCGGTGGCGACATGCTCGCCATCACCGACGGAGCCAATGATCCTCCAGATGAGGATCGCTGGATAAGGTCGCGGGCCGAACTGCAATAGTATGGCTGGCTATGTCAAGATAATGAAGAAAAAGGGCCGGATATACTCACGAGCGAGCCAAGTCACTTACGATGCGGCCTGGGGCTTAGTGCGGGGGCGTCGTTTCGGACTGCTGTCAACGTCCCACGCGGTGTTGTCCGCTGGGACGCCCTTTCCCCTCTTGGGCGTTTCAGCCTCCAGGCACGCTAAGGCAGCCCTCTTCTTCTTCTTCTCCTTAGGGGGAGGGTTGTTCTCCTCCTCCTCCTCCTCTTCCTCGTCATTGTCCTCAGGGACGGAGGAACGAGCTTCGTCGTCTTCGGACGCCACGTCTGAAGTACCCTTGCGACGGGGGCCACTCATGGCCCCCGTGGCTTTCTTCTTGGCCTTCTTCTCCGGCGCCTTATATGGCGCCGGCACCACCATCTTCACTAGACACGGGATGACCGGTTCTTCAGGCAGCGGATCCGGACACTGGATCCGCTTCGCCCTCTCCGTCCAGTCCTGCAAGAGCCATATTCAAAGCTCAAACATCATCCTCGAAACAAATGGGTGGGGAATACATTAAAAAGACGTACCTTGCTGGCGGGATGCTTAGCGTCATGCCCGCGATCTGAATGCATGGCCGGCGGTTTCTCACTACCCTTAAAAGAGCGACTTCCACGCATCTTCATGAGTAGTCTCAAAGAGCCTCACCAAGGTCTGGTGCTTCTTCGGATTGAACTCCCACAGAGGGCAGCTTCGGCGCTGGCATGGGAGGATCCGGCGAACTAACATCACCTGGATTACATCAATGAGCTTGACGTCCTTGGTTATCATGCTTTGGACGCGCGTTTGCAATGCTATCAGCTCATCAGGCGAGCACCAATCCGGACTCTTCTCGACCCAGGAGGCGAATCGTAGGGGAGCACTGGAGCGGAATTCGGCAGTGGTGGCCCAGGTGGAGCCGCAGAGTTCGGTGATGTAGAACCACTGTCTCTACCACTCCTTTACCGTCTCCATGAAAGTGCCTTTTGGCCAGGAGACGTTGGGCAGTTTGCTCACCATGGCTCCTCCGCACTCCGCGTGCTGGCCGTCCACCACCTTCGGCTTCACGTTGAACACTTTGAGCCACAACCCGAAGTGGGGTTGGATGCGGAGGAAGGCCTCGCACACGATGATAAACGCCGAGACGTTGAGAAGGGAATTTGGGGGACATATCATGAAAATCTATCCCATAATAATACATCAGCCCGCGGATGAAAGGGTGAAGTGGAAACCCTAGACCGCGGAAGAAATGGGGGATGAATACTACCCTCTCAGTGGGCTCCGGCGTGGGGACGATTTGTCCCTCGGTCGGCAAGCGGTGGGCGACCCCCTTCGCCAAATATCCGGTCGCCCGGAGCTCAGTAATGTCCTCCTCCTTGACGGAGGAGACCATCTGTTGCGGAACGTAGCAGAAATTCAAAATTTTCTATGCATCGCCAAGATCAATCTATGGAGTAATCTAGCAACGAGGGGAAGGAGAGTGGATCTACATACCCTTGTAGATCGCTAAGCGGAAGCGTTCAAGTGAACGGGGTTGATGGAGTCGTACTCGCCGTGATCCAAATCACCGATGATCCTAGTGCCGAACGGACGGCACCTCCGTGTTCAACACACATGCAGCCCGGTGATGTCTCCCATGCCTTGATTCAGCAAGGAGAAAAGGAGAGGTTGGGGAAGACTCCGTCCAGCAGCAGCACGACGGCATGGTGGTGGTGGAGGAGCATGGTACTCTAGCAGGGCTTCGCCAAGCACTGCAAGAGACGAGGAGGGAGAGGGGTAGGGCTGCGCCAATAGGAGAAGAACTTCGTGTGTTGGGCTGCCCCTTTGCCTCCACTATATATAGGGGGAGAGGGAGGGCTGCGCCCCCACCTAGGGTTCCCTCCCTAGGGGCGGCGACAGCCCCCAGATCCCATCTGGGAGGCGGCCAAGGGGGGAGAGAGGGGGCGCACCTAGGGTGGGCCTTAAGGCCCATCTGGACCTAGGGTTTGCCCCCTCCCACTCTCCCTTGCGCCTTTGGCCTTGGTGGGAGGCTCACCAGCCCACCTGGGGCTGGTCCCCTCCCACACTTGGCCCATGCAGCCCTCCGGGGCTGGTGGCCCCACTTGGTGGACCACCGGGACCCTCCCAGTGGTCCCGGTACATTACCGATAAAACCCGAAACTTTTCCGGTGACCAAAACAGGACTTCCCATATATAAATCTTTACCTCCGGACCATTCCGGAACTCCTCGTGACGTACGGGATCTCATCCGGGACACCGAACAACATTCGGTAACCGCGTACATACTTCCCCTATAACCCTAGCGTCATTGAACCTTAAGTGTGTAGACCCTACGGGTTCGGGAACCATGCAGACATGACCGAGACGTTCTCCGGTCAATAACCAACAGCGGGATCTGGATACCCATGTTGGCTCCCACATGTTCCACGATGATCTCATTGGATGAACCACGATGTCAAGGATTCAATCAATCCCGTATTCAATTCCATTTGTCTACCGGTATATTACTTGCCCGAGATTCGATCATCGGTATCCCGATACCTTGTTCAATCTCGTTACCGGCAAGTCTCTTTACTCGTTCCGTAACACATCATCCCGTGATCAAGTCCTTGGTCACATTGTGCACATTATGATGATGTCCTACCGAGTGGGCCCAGAGATAGCTCTCCATCACATGGAGTGACAAAAATCCCAGTCTCGATTCGTGCCAACCAAACAGACACTTTCGGAGATACCCATAGTGTACCTTTATAGCCACCCAGTTACGTTGTGACGTTTGGCACACCCAAAGCATTCCTACGGTATCCGGGAGTTGCACAATCTCATGGTCTAAGGAAATGATACTTGACATTAGAAGAGCTTTAGCATACGAACTATACGATCTTGTGCTAGGCTTAGGATTGGGTCTTGTCCATCACATCATTCTCCTAATGATGTGATCCCGTTATCAATGACATCCAATGTCCATGGTCAGGAAACCGTAACCATCTATTGATCAACGAGCTAGTCAACTAGAGGCTTACTAGGGACATGGTGTTGTCTATGTATCCACACGTGTATCTGAGTTTCCTATCAATACAATTCTAGCATGGATAATAAACGATTATCATGAACAAGGAAATATAATAATAACTAATTTATTATTGCCTCTAGGGCATATTTCCAACAGTCTCCCACTTGCACTAGAGTCAATAATCCAGTTCACATCGCTACGTGATTAACACTCAAGGTCACATCCCCATGTGACTAACACCCAAAGAGTTTACTAGAGTCAATAATCTAGTTCACATTACCATGTGATTAACACTCAATGAGTTCTGGGTTTGATCATGTTATGCTTGTGAGAGATGTTATAGTCAACGGGTCTGAACCTTTTCAGATCCGTGTGTGCTTTACAAATCTCTATGCCATCTCCTAGATGCAGCTACCACGCTCCATTTGGAGCTATTCCAAATAATTGTTCTACTATATGAATCCAGTTTACTACTCAGAATAATCTGGATTAGTGTCAAAGTTTGCATCGGCGTAACCCTTTACGACGAACTCTTTTACCACCTCCATAATCGAGAAAATTCCTTAGTCCACTAGTTACTAAGGATAACTTTGACCGCTGTCCTGTGATCCATTCTTGGATCACTCTTGTACCCCTTGACTGACTCATGGCAAGGCACACTTCAGGTGCGGTACACAGCATAGCATACTGTAGAGCCTACGTCTTAAGCATAGGGGACGACCTTCGTCCTTTCTCTCTCTTCTGCCGCGGTCAGGTTTCGAGTCTTACTCAATGTTCACACCTTATAACACAACCAAGAACTCCTTCTTTACCGATCCATTTTGAACTCCTTCAAAATCTTGTCACGGTATGTATTCTTTTGAAAGTACTATTAAGCATTTTGATCTATCCTAATAGATCTTAATACTCAATACTCAAGTAGCCCAATCCAGGTTTTCCATTGAAAAACACTTTTCAAATAAATTTGCATGCTTTCCAGAAATTCTACATCATTTCTGATCAACAATATGTCAACAACATATGCTCATCAGAAATTCTATAGTGCTCCCACTCACTTCTTTGGAAATACAAGTTTCTCATAAACTTTGTATAAACCTAAAACTTTTGATCATCATCAAAGCGTATATTCCAACTCCGAGATGCATACTCCGGTCCTGAGCTTTGCATACTTGTTAGCATCTTTTAGGATTGACAAAACTTTCTGGTTGTATCACATACAACCTTTCCTCAAGAAAAGGAAACAATGTTTTGACACCCTATCTGCAAGATTTCATAAACAATGCAGTAACTGCTAATATAATTTCAACAGACTCTTAAGCATCACTATGAGTGAGAAAGTCTCATCGCAGTCAACTCCTTGAACTTGTCGGAAAACATCTTAACAACAAGTCGAGCTTTCTTAATGGTGACACTTACCATCATTGTCCGTCTTCCTTCTAAGATCCATCTGTACCCAACAGCCTTACGACCATCAAGTAGTTCTTTTTCAAAGTCTATACTTTGTTTTCATACATGGATCCTCTCTCGGATTTTATGGCCTCGAGCCATTCGTCAGAATCTGGGCCCACACCGCTTCTCCATAGCTCGTAGGTTCATTGTTGTCTAGCAACATGACTTCCAAGACAGGATTACGTACCACTCTGAAGTAGTACGCATCCTTGTCATCCTACGAGGTTTGGTAGTGACTTGATCTGAAGTTTCATGATCACTATCATAAGCTTCCACTTCAATTGGTGTAGGTGCCACAGGAACAACTCCCTGTGCCCTGCTACACACTAGTTGAAGTGACGGTTCAATAACCTCATCAAGTCTCCACCATCCTCCCACTCAATTCTTTCGAGAGAAACTTTTCCTCGAGAAAGGACCCGATTCTAGAAACAATCCCTTATTGCTTTCGGATCTGAGACAGGAGGTATACCCAACAGTTTTGGGTGTCCTAAGAAGATGCATTTATCCGCTTTGGGTTCGAGCTTATCAGCCTGAAACTTTTTCACATAAGCGTCGCAGCCCCAAACCTTTTAACAAATGACATCTTAGGTTTCTCTAAACCATAGTTCATACGGTGTCATCTCATCGGAATTATGTGGTGCCCTATTTAAAGTGAATGTGGTTGTCTCTAATGCCTAACCCATAAACTATAGTGGTAATTCGATAAGAGACATCATGGTATGCATCATATCCAATAGGGTGCAGTTATGATGTTCAGACACACCATCACACTATGGTGTTCCAGGCTGTATCAGTTGTGAAACCATTTCCACAATGTCTTAATTCTGTGCCAAACTCGTAATTCAGATATTCATCTCTATGATCATATCATAGATATTTTATCCTCTTGTCACGACGATCTTTCAACTTCACCCTGAAATTACTTGAACCTTTCAATAATTCAGACTCGTGATTCATCAAGTAAATATTCTCAGCATCTACTCAAATCATCTGTGAAGTAAGAATATAACGATATCCACTACATGCCTCAACACTCATTGGACTGTACACATCAAGATGTATTACTTCCAACAAGTTGCTTTCTTGTTCCATCTTACTGAAAACGAGGCCTTTCAGTCATCTTTCCCATGTGGTATGATTTGCATGTCTCAAGTGATTCAAAATCAAGTGAGCCCAAACGATCCATCAACATGGAGCTTTTTCATGTGTTTTATACCAATATGACTCAAATTGCAGTGCCACAAGCATGTGGTAATATCATTACTATCTTATATCTTTTGGCATGAACATGTGTATCACTACGATCGAGATTCAATAAACCATTCATTTTAGGTGTAAGACCATTGAAGGTATTATTCAAATAAACAGAATAACCATTATTCTCTTTAAATGAATAATGGTATTGCGATAAACATAATCCAATCATGTCTATGCTCAACGCAAACACCAAATAACAATTATTTAGGTTTAATACCAATCCCGATGGTAGAGGGAGCGTACGATGTTTGATTACATCAACCTTGGAAACACTTCCAACACGTATCGTCATCTCACCTTTAGCTAGTCTCCGTTTATTCCGTAGCCTTTTATTTCGAGTTACTAACACTTAGCAACCGAACCGGTATCTAATACCCTGGTGCTACTGGAGTACTAGTAAAGTACACATTAATATAATGTATATCCAATATACTTCTGTCGACCTTGCCTGCCTTCTTATCTAAGTACCTAGGGTATTTTTGCTCTAGTGACCGTTCCCCTTATTACAGAAGCACTTAGTCTTGGGTTTGGGTTCAACCTTGGGTTTCTTCACTAGAGCAGCAGCTGATTTGCCGTTTCATGAAGTATCCCTTATTTCCCTTGCCCTTCTTGAAACTAGTGGTTTCACTAACCATCAACAATTGATGCTCCTTCTTGATTTCTACTTTCGCGGTGTCAAACATCGCGAATTGCTCAAGGATCATCACGTCTATCCCTGATATGTTATAGTTCATCACGAAGCTCTAGTAGCTTGGTGGAAGTGACTTTGGAGAACCATCACTTTCTCATCTGGAAGATAACTCCCACTCGATTCAAGTGATTGTTATACCCAGACAATCTGAGTACAAGCTCAACGATTGATCTTTTCTCCCTTTGTTTGTAGGCCAAGAAACCCGTCGGAGGTCTTATACCTCTTGACGTGGGCACGAGCTTGAAATTCCAATTTCAGCCTTCGAAACATCTCATATGTTCCGCGATGTTTCAAAACGTCTTCGGTGCCTCAACTCTAAACCGTTTAACATCAGTGAACTACCACGTAGTCATCAAAACGTGTATGTCAGATGTTCGCAACATCCACATACAACGTTTGAGGTTCAGCACACCGAGCCATGCATTAAGTACATAAGCCTTCTGTGCAGCAACGAGGACAATCCTTAGTTTACGGACCTAGTTCGCATAATTGCTACTATCAACTTTCAACTAAATTTTCTCTAGGAACATATCAAATAGCAGAACTAAAGCATAAGCTATGACATAATTTGCAGAGTCCTTTTGACTATGTTCATGATAATTGAGTTCATCTGATTATTTCATGAACTCCCACTCAGATAGACATCCCTCTAGTCATCTAAGTGATACATGATCCGAATCAACTAGGTCGTGTCCGATCATCATGTGAGACGGACTAGTCATCATCGGTGAACATCTCATGTTGATCGCATCTTCTATACGACTCATGTTCGACCTTTCGGTCCTCCGTGTTCCGAGGCCATGTCTGTACATGCTAGGCTCGTCAAGTCAACCTAAGTGTTTCGCATGTGTTCCGAGGCCATGTCTGTACATGCTAGGCTCGTCAACACCCGTTGTATTCGAACGTAAGAATCTATCACACCTGATCATCACGTGGTGCTTCGAAACGACGAACCTTCGCAACGGTGCACAGTTAGGGAGAACACTTTTCTTGAAATTTTTGCGAGGGATCATCTTATTTAAGCTACCGTCGTTCTAAGCAAATAAGATGTAATAACATGATAAAGATCACATGCAATCAAATAGTGACATGATATGGCCATCATCACTTCGCTCCTTTTGATCTCCATCTTCGGGGCTCCATGATAATCATCGTCACCGGCATGACACCATGATCTCCATCATCATGATCTCCATCATCGTGTCTTCATGAAGTTGTCTCGCCAACTATTACTTCTACTACTATGGCTAATGGTTAGCAATAAAGTAAAATAATGACATGACGTTTATGTTGACACGCAGGTCATAAATAAATTAAGACAACTCCTATGGCTCCTGCCGGTTGTCATATTCATCGACATGCAAGTCGTGATTCCTATTACAAGAACATGATCATCTCATACATCACATATATCATTCATCACATCCTTTGGCCATATCACATCACAAAACACTTGCTGCAAAAACAAGTTAGACGTCCTCTAATTGTTGTTGCAAGTTTTTACGTGGCTGCTATAGGTTGCTAGCAAGAACGTTTCTTACCTACGCCAAAACCACAACGTGAATTGCCAATTTCTATTTACCCTTCATAAGGACCCTGTTCATCGAATCCGATCCGACTAAAGTGGGAGAGACAGACACCCGCCAGCCACCTTATGCAACTAGTGCATGTCAGTCGGTGGAACCGGTCTCACGTAAGCGTACGTGTAAGGTTGGTCCGGGCCGCTTCATCCCACAATGCTGCCGAATCAAGATAAGACTAGTAATGGCAAGTAAATTGACAATATCGACGCCCACAACTGCTTTGTGTTCTACTCGTGCATAGAAACTACGCATAGACCTAGCTCATGATGCCACTATTGGGGAACGTAGCAGAAATTCAAAATTTTCTACGCATCACCAAGATCAATCTATGGAGTAATCTAGCAACGAGGGGAAGGAGAGTGCATCTACATACCCTTGTAGATTGCTAAGCGGAAGCGTTCAAGTGAACGGGGTTGATGGAGTCGTACTCACCTTGATCTAAATCACCGATGATCCTAGTGCCGAACGGACGGCACCTCCGTGTTCAACACACATGCAGCCCGGTGACGTCTCCCATGCCTTGATCCAGCAAGGAGAAAAGGAGAGGTTGGGGAAGACTCCATCCAGCAGCAGCACGACAGTGTGGTGGTGGTGGAGGAGCGTGGTACTCCAGCAGGGCTTCGCCAAGCACTGCAAGAGACGAGGAGGGAGAGGGGTAGGGCTGCGCCAACAGGAGAAGAACTTCGTGTGTTGGGCTGCCCCTTTGCCTCCACTATATATAGGGGGAGAGGGAAGGCTGCGCCCCCACCTAGGGTTCCCTCCCTAGGGGCGGCGGCAGCCCCCAGATCCCATCTAGGAGGCGGCCAAGGGGGGAGAGAGGGGGCGCACCTAGGGTGGGCCTTAAGGCCCATCTGGACCTAGGGTTTGCCCCCTCCCACTCTCCCTTGGGCCTTGGGCCTTGGTGGGGGGGCGCACCAGCCCACCTGGGGCTGGTCCCCTCCCACACTTGGCCCATGCAGCCCTCCGGGGCTGGTGGCCCCACTTGGTGGACCACCGGGACCCTCCCGGTGGTCCCGGTACATTACCGATAAAACCCGAAAGTTTTCCGGTGACCAAAACAGGACTTCCCATATATAAATCTGTACCTCCGGACCATTCCGGAACTCCTCGTGATGTCCGAGATCTCATCCGGGACTCCGAACAACATTCGGTAACCGCATACATACTTCCCCTATAACCCTAGTGTCATCGAACCTTAAGTGTGTAGACCCTACGGGTTCGGGAACCATGCAGACATGACCGAGACGTTCTCCGGTCAATAACCAACAGCGGGATCTGGATACCCATGTTGGCTCCCACATGTTCCACGATGATCTCATCGGATGAACCACGATGTCAAGGATTCAATCAATCCCGTATTCAATTCCCTTTGTCTACCGGTATATTACTTGCCCGAGATTCGATCGTCGGTATCCCGATACCTTGTTCAATCTCGTTACCGGAAAGTCTCTTTACTCGTTCCGTAACACATCATCCCGTGATCAACTCCTTGGTCACATTGTGCACATTATGATGATGTCCTACCGAGTGGGCCCAGAGATACCTCTCCGTCACACGGAGTGACAAATCCTAGTCTCGATTCGTGCCAACCCAACAGACACTTTCGGAGATACCCGTAGTGTACCTTTATAGCCACCCAGTTACGTTGTGACGTTTGGCACACCCAAAGCATTCCTACGGTATCCGGGAGTTGCACAATCTCATGGTCTAAGGAAATGATACTTGACATTATAAAAGCTTTAGCATACGAACTATACGATCTTGTGCTAGGCTTAGGATTGGGTCTTGTCCATCACATCATTCTCCTAATGATGTGATCCCGTTATCAATGACATCCAATGTCCATGGTCAGGAAACCGTAACCATCTATTGATCGACGAGCTAGTCAACTAGAGGCTTACTAGGGACATGGTGTTGTCTATGTATCCACACATGTATCTGAGTTTCCTATCAATACAATTCTAGCATGGATAATAAACGATTATCATGAACAAGGAAATATAATAATAACTAATATATTATTGCCTCTAGGGCATATTTCCAACACCATCCACTTGCCCTGACCACCGGATCCGGACATGGTTGCTTGAGAGGAAAGGAGATGAGAACTTGGGCACTGGAGCTTGAGATTGGAAGGGCGGGGACAAAGAGAGAGCATGAGAAGAGGAAGAGGGAATCCTTATCCCCTTATAAAGGCAGCATATATTGAACGCCTCCTCGCTAGCCTTAAGATCCGCCTATTCCCAAGGGCTGTATAAACGACATGGTTGGGTTACCCATACCCGCATTGATGAGAATCCCGCAATAAGGGGGCATGATCCCTGCTTCGACAAGACATGCCAATAACAACCACATCTTGAAACGTGGGATGGCGGAAGAAAAACGGTTCAAAATTATGACCGGGCAGGCGTGATGTCGTGTTGTGAAAAGCTGTCAGCGGATGGAACTCATGTAAAATATATATATTCTCTCTGCGGTTGTGTATGGTGTGTGTAACAGGTCCGGATACAATCATCGCATCCGAAAACTATCTTGGAGTTCGGAAGGAGGGGAACCCGCCTTGCAATGCCGAGACAATCTGCGCACTGGACTCCTCGTCATTGAAGCCAGGTTTAGGGGCTACTGAGGGAGTCCTGGACTAAGGGGTCCTCGGGCGTCCGACCTGTTATCTATGGGCCGGACTGATGGGCTGTGAAGACATGAAGGCCGAAGATTGTACTCATGTCCGGATTGGACTCTCCTTGGCATGGAAGGCAAGCTTGGCGATCAACTATGAGGATGCCTTCCTATGTAACCGACTCTATGTAACCCTAGATCTCTCCGGTGCCTATATAAACCGGAGGGAGTAGTCTGGATAGGCGGATACACATTATCATAGTCATACAGGCTAGACTTCTAGGGTTTAGCCATTACGATCTCGTGGTAGATCAACTCTTGTAACACTCATATTCATCAAGATCAATCAAGCAGGAAGTAGGGTATTACCTCCATAGAGAGGGCCCGAACCTGGGTAAACATCGTGTCCCCCGTCTCCTGTTACCATCGATCCTAGATGCACAGTTCGGGACCCCCTACCCGAGATCCGCCGGTTTTGACACCGACACTCACATCAACATTTAAACTGGATGAGATATTGTGCATGCATACTGAACACTCAAAAGTTATACAGACGTTCAGTTACTATGCAATGTGTTTTGCTTAGCATATTGCTAACCAGGTCAGGTGTATTGATAATCCAACAGGTGTATTATCAGCTCACTACTCTGTTTCCGAGCAAGTAACTTAACAAATCACCAAGGGAAATAGAAAAATAATGAACTAAGAACAGAACTATGACTTGTACCAAATTGTAGCAAAAGAATGAACTAAGAACAGAACTATGACTTGTACCAAATTGTAGCAAAAGAATGAACTAAGAACACTATGGGCAGCAGTTGGCACATAAATCTACATGACCAAAAATATGGGTATCTGCTAACCTCTCAAGTATCATTATCACCATGTTTTCACACTCTGAACTTTAAATTTGTAATAATAAATCGCTCAGGTGAATTAAAAACTAGTGTTACTCAATAGAATTGGCAGCTGGCAGACATATGCACCAAATAGTACTTATTTTTCCAAAACAAACTGCTGACATTGCAAGAGAAATGGACTGTGATGGATAATACATCAAGATAGGTTATGAGAAAGTACCGACATAGGAATTAGCTGGTACACTTCACTTCATGAGCTCTACTTCTACACGCAAAATCTTCTTTTTTGATCATGTCAGGCGATGTCTCCCTTTTCACAGTGGACTTCTTGCTCCAATCTTCAACCATGCAAATAGAACTTAATTGGCAAGATCTGAGAAATGGAGATTAAGTAGACCAAATACCTAGAATATTATATCATCAGTGTGCCAAGATGTGCAATGACCATGAGCTATCAAGTATGATATACTACTTCAGCAAAGAAATAAGCTCAAGAGGCCAAGAAGCTTATGTAACTTACCGAAGTTTGGCGTGGCAACAGGTTCCCAAGAAGGAGGTAACTCGTCCACCCCAACAAGGATTCAAGCGGCAGGCTGCGAAAATAAGAGTCAAACACATTTCATCATAAGTATTATAAGTAGCAGAATTTCATCATTATTTCTAATCTGACGACACACACATTTGAATAGAAACAAAGCAGGATGGTTTGTTCCAATACATGCAGAAGATGGACAATTAGAATCAAGACCAAAATCAAAGAGACTTTTCCCTTGAATAAACAATAGCAATCAGGTATAAACTACATTCATTTCATCAGGTCAATTCATTGGCAAGGGAAGTAACAGGTTTACGCTTGTTGAATCCTAATTATTCTACATAGATTTATAAACTCTGCAAAAATATATAGCCTAAACTCTAGCTTGCAGATATGGTCCCCTAGATTACAATGATGTAGTAAATGAAAGAAATATTAAGATACAACAATGCTAGGAACAAAAGAGACACATCCTATATGCAACTGAATGTTTGTTGCAAACATTTGTAGCCTAAACCGAATGCTAGTTCTTTTCTAGGACGCACCGCTCATTCCATTCCTAGGCTTCGATTACATGGGCTGAGCAGTTTGTTGCTACCACACACCAAGATTACATGGGCTTCAATGGTACAGACACCTCCAAAGTCTCCAAGTAGATTAAAATCAAATATGAGCAGAAATGGCAATCTTGTAAAAGCAGTGCACTAGCCAGTGAGTTCTAATTGCAGATGACATCACAATACTAAGTGGTGACTGCGATCATGTACATTTCTACAGTGGCTCTTTCTTTCTTCATAAGAACAAATACTGTAAACCATCTTTTGTCTATCTGCATCCTATTTTGTACTAGTGTAGTTGTTATCATGGTACATCCTAGTAAGAATTGTTTACCAACAATTGCAAGAGTCGAAAGCTTGGAAACAGGAAAAACAGAGACAAAGCAGAACAGATGGATACACAGAACAGATTGAGACAAATCTCGACCTCTAGGGTTAGGGTAGAAGAGGAGCTAGAAGAGGATGGTGTTCTTGGCAAGCTAGCTGGGTAGGAGACGTCGTTCTTGGCGTGCTTGCCGGTGAGGACGAGGCGGACGGAGGGCGTGCGGGAGGTGGCAGCCATGGAGAGGAGGGGGGAGGGGAGGGGTTGCGATTACTAACCACCGGGGAGAAGTCCAGTATGCCGGAGGAGATCGCCGGCGTTGAGCGGCGCGGCGTCTTGGGGAGGGTCAGCGGCGGCGTCTTGGGAGGAGTCGGTGGCGGCGTCTCAGGTCGGGCAGCGACGTGAGTCGGGCAACCAAATCCTCGAGGGGGGCCTCAAGGGTTCTGAAGCGCGTGGGAGGAAGTGGGTCGAAGGGGGGTTGAGGGGATTTGGCCCGTGTAACCTCGCGTATCAAACGGCCCCTCGGGTTTTCCGCGGGTTCTGGGCCACGCGAGGAATATCCGCTTGAATCCCCTCCAAACCACGCATGCCAAACGAGGCCTTAAGGCCTCCTTTGGTTGCTGCGGATCCCCGGGGATCCCAGCCTTTATCCAGGGTGTGGGGGATATTACTACTGGGCGTAAACCGGCTAGGCCAAGCCGGGTTAACTTCATCAGTAGTTGAGTATGCTTGAAGCCCATGAAAGCAGATGAGGATGTTAGGTAAGGGCTCAAGGCCCAAAACCGGTTTAAGGCATGTAGCCGTGAACTGGCATTAGTATGTAACTTGTATTGTAAGGTAGAGAAAGTGGAGACCGAACCGGACACGTTTATGAGCCGTTCTCGGGACTCTGTAAACCGACGGGCGTCACCCATGTATATAAGGGAACGACCCGGCGGCGGTTTAGGACAACAGACAACAACTCGAGACTCAGGCAAAGCGTATTCGCTCCCTGGTCATCGAAACTCCATCAATTCCATCACAACTAGACGTAGGCTTTTACCTTCATCGTAAGGGGCCGAACTAGTATAAAAACTCTCTTGCGTCCCTTGTCCGCTTTAACCCCTTTAAGCTAACCCGTAGCGATGGCTCCATGACTAAGTCCTTTCATGAGGACATCTGCCGTGACAAAACCATGACACAGGGGGTGAAACCCACGCAGAAATTGTCCCCGGGAGAAACGAGACCAACATTTGGATGGCCCAGTCCACGGGGCATGCCGGCCCCAACCCCTCTATTTTCCCAAGTGCAGTTTCGAGGCCTCTGCGGGAGATTCCCCCACTCATTCTCTTCTCACGCGTAATCATTGTTCGCGATGCCCGCTACCTTCATTCACGCTGGTTCATCTCCCCCGGTCCAGTTTCTTTTTGTACAAAAAAAATCTCCCCCTTGGTCACGTGAATTGAGGGATATTTCCCCCACAAGAGGAGGGGACCGTACATGCGCCTCAAATTCCCCCGAGGTGGTTAGCTGCCCTGATTTTGTTCCCTCCGGCAACCAAATGAGCCCTAAGAGGAGGCGAATAATGGAATTTTAAGTATGCACTACACACAGTTATTAAGAAATTGAATATGTTATGGTTGTAGAAGTTTTTTTCTTAGTCGTAGACAAAATGTTCGTCGACATCGAGTGAGGGGTGGTCAGAGGGATGAAACTTCCTTATTTGATGTGCTTTGCGTCATGTTGTCGTTGCTTGGTGTGGAGGTGACTAAGCCGAGCGACCGACATGGCCCAACCCATTTAGGAGCAATTGGATCCTGGTTACCGGTTTTGGGAACCGTCCAAAAGTTTCCGGTTTGGTTTTTTTCCTATATTTTCCGGTTCTTCTCTTTTTGGTTTTCTTAATTCAAAATTTTCAATCTTCAAAAGATAGTTGGAATTAAAACATTAAGGAACTAAAAATGGTTCGTTTTTTCAAAAAATGTTCCCAATTTAAAAAATGGTTCAAAATTGTTCACATGTTTTCAAAAAATATTCAAAATTTCACATTTTTCAAGAAGCGTGAACAAATTTATTTTATTTTTCAAACAATGTTTGAATTTGAAAGTCTATTTTTTAAAATGTTATTAAGATTTTCAAAATTTGTTAGCTTTTCCATAAAACAGTGCCGAATTTCATAAAATATAAAAAATTGTTTAAAAATGCTCCGTACTGTTCCGAAGTTGTTCTCAATTTTTTAAAAACGTTAGCACAGCACCTCGGTCCACCGTTACAGTGTCGGTGCAGCGCTCCAGTGCAGTCTCGCGCTGCTAATGGGCCGGCCGACACGGGGCACTCCCTCTCCCTGTAAGCGGCATATAGGAGGCCGCCCCCTCCCACCTAGGGTTTCACCAGAGAGAGAGAGAGAGAGAGAGAGAGAGAGCAAAGGGGATCGGGAGTCAGTTATGCGCCGCCGCCTGCCCTGCACCGATCTCCCCCGTCGCGCTGTCGCAATTGCCGTCGGAGGCCTCGAATGAGGATCCATTGCTGCTTGCGAAGAGTCGACCAAATAAGCAGCTCCCAAAGCGGGGGCTGCAGTCCCCAATCGAAGCAGCAAGAGCAGCAGCTCTTTTGGGAGCGGCGATCAGCAATCGACCGGCTCCGCTCCGAGCTGCAACCGGCAATCGAAGCAATCAAGCGGCTCCTCTCCGAGCCGCAGTCCGCAATCGAAGCGGCTCCCTTTTTTAGCGGCAATCCGGCCGGAATCAAAGCAGTCCTTCCCGGATTACAATCAGAATCAGGCCCTCTTTCGAATTCAGTTTCCGAGTTTCCATTGGTGGCGAGAACCCAGCAGCTATATATATATATATATATATATAGGACGACAGTTTGGGACACCTAGGTGCCCAGGCACCTTGCCTAGATGCCATTAGATCTGATATTGGGTATGACCCGTTAAGAAATAGGTGTATATTTTATGCATTTTATATCCATCAGTAAGAAAATTAGTTTCCATATGTCTGTTTGTAATTCATACTCCATACAAACTTTCCAAAAATAATTGATGCATGCGAATTGAATACCTTGCTATGAAAGTTGAATGGCGTGGAATGTGCATTAATGGTCCATCTTTTTTGAAAAAACATACCAAAATGATACATGGTTTTGGAAAGGGTATAACATGGAAAGGGTATTGCCTTCCAAAAAATAGGGCTGTCATCAATGGTCAATCGTTTTTGGCGAAATTAAACCGAACTGATTTCCCGTCGGATACCTTCCAAATTTTTTGCAGGGCGTGTGTATTATGGAAATGGTATAACTAGGCAATGAAATACCTTCCAAAGATGGGCCTCTAATTAATGTAATTTTTTTGAAATAATGAAACCGAAATAATTCCCGCACGCAATGGCATGTATGGTAGCTGATAGGTAAAATATAAAGGATCACTACTAATATTTGCAAAAATCATTAATTGTTGAATGTTAGCCATTTTTCTAGTCTGGGTCATATAGGTATTTGTACATATAATTAGAAATAATTCAGAAGTAATACTATCAAAAATAGTTGGGTATGACGTAATACTTTGTAAGAAGATTTTGCTTTGTTGAAGTTTATCAAATATCTTTTCCGTTGCCTTATCGTCTAGAAGCTTTAATCACATATTTACCTTTTAGATATCGAGAAACATTGGGTATCTACAAACATGAGCAAGGTATGGCAATGGAGATAACAACAGATAGTAGGATGATACTCAGTCAGAACACACACATTAAACAGTTGGCAGAGAGGACGACACTAGATTAGCACGACCATTGCTTAGTGTTATGCAAAAAACAAAATCAATGTGAAATCATAAATATCTTGGCACTGTTATTATTAAGGACGAAGAGTACATGCTTCAATAAGATGAAGGAAATTTTGGAAGAAAACTAATACACTTGTACTGAAACGTATCAGGTATGTAAAGGAGGATCGCCACATGTGGAAGTGTTATGGCCAGGAAGTTGGCACTTCTTGCAGACTTTATTAATCTTTGGCCTTGTCAAATTCTCTAGGTTTTGAGGACATCCAGTTCTGTAGTGTCCTTTCTCATGGCAGAATGAACATTTCCGTTGTTTACCTACACCACCTTCCGCAACAGATTTGAGCCTTGCTGTCCTCGGACGTCCTCGCTTCTTGCGTCGGTCAGGTGGAAGCACATCGTCATGCATTTGAGCTTCCAAGATGTCCTCGTCTTCCATTTCATTGGCGCACTCATCATTTGATTCTGCAGATAAATGTGTAGACATTGTGTGGACTTGAGGTATATGTTGGAAATATGCCCTAGAGGCAATAATAAAAGCATTATTATTATATTTCCTTGTTCGTGATAATTGTCTTTATTCATGCTATAATTGTGTTATCCGGAAATCGTAATACATGTGTGAATAACAGACACCAACATGTCCCTAGTGAGCCTCTAGTTGACTAGCTCGTTGATCAACAGATAGTCATGGTTTCCTGACTATGGACACTGGATGTCATTGATAACGAGATCACATCATTGGGAGAATGATGTGATGGACAAGACCCAATCCTAAACATAGCACAAGATCGTATAGTTTGTTTGCTAGAGTTTTCTAATGTCAAGTATCTTTTCCTTAGACCATGAGATCGTGTAACTCCCGGATACCGTAGGAGTGCTTTGGGTATGCCAAACGTCACAACGTAACTGGGTGACTATAAAGGTAGACTACGGGTATCTCCGAAAGTGTCTGTTGGGTGACATGGATCAAGACTGGGATTTGTCACTCCGTATGACGGAGAGGTATCACTGGGCCCACTCGGTAATGCATCATCATAATGAGCTCAGAGTGACCAAGTGTCTGGTCACGGGATCATGCATTACGGTACGAGTAAAGTGACTTGCCGGTAACGAGATTGAACGAGGTATTGGGATACCGACGATCGAATCTCGGGCAAGTAACATATCGATAGACAAAGGGAATAGCGTACGGGATTGTTTGAATCCTCGACATCGTGGTTCATCCGATGAGATCATCGTGGAGCATGTGGGAGCCAACATGGGTATCCAGATCCCGCTGTTGGTTATTGACCGGAGAGTCATCTCGGTCATGTCTGCTTGTCTCCCGAACCCGTAGGGTCTACACACTTAAGGTTCGGTGACGCTAGGGTTATGAAGATATGTATATGCAGTAACCCGAATGTTGTTCGGAGTCCCGGATGAGATCCCGGACGTCACGAGGAGTTCTGGAATGGTCCGGAGGTAAAGAATTATATATAGGAAATGCAGTTTCGGGCATCGGGACAAGTTTCGGTGTTATCGGTATTGTACCGGGACCACCGGAAGGGTCCCGGGGGCCCACCGGGTGGGGCCACCTGTCCCGGAGGGCCACATGGGCTGTAGGGGGTGCGCCTTGGCCTAGATGGGCCAAGGGCACCAGCCCCTATAGGCCCATGCGCCTACGGTTTTCCCCTAGGAGGAGTCCTAGTGGTGGAAGGCACCCCTAGGTGCCTTGGGGGGAGGGAAACCTCCCCTTGGCCGCCGCCCCCCTAGTAGATGCCATCTACTAGGGCCGGCGCCCCCCCTGGCACCCCTATATATAGTAGGGGGGAGAGGAGGGATTTCAGACCAGCCCCTGGCGCCTCCACCTCCCCCCCGTTACGTCTCTCCCTCGTAGTCTCGGCGAAGCCCTGCTGCTGTGACGCCCTGCATCCACCACCACGCCGTCGTGCTGCTGGATCTTCATCAACCTCTCCTTCCCCCTTGATGGATCAAGAAGGAGGAGACGTCTCCCGTCCCGTACGTGTGTTGAACGCGGAGGTGCCGTCCGTTCGGCGCTGGTCATCGGTGATTTGGATCACGTCGAGTACAACTACATCATCACCGTTCTTTTGAACGCTTCCGCTCGCGATCTACAAAGGTATGTAGATGCATCTAATCACTCGTTGCTAGATGAACTCCTAGATGATCTTGGTGAAACGAGTAGGAAAAGTTTTGTTTTCTGCAACGTTCCCCAACAGTGGCATCATGAGCTAGGTCTATGCGTAGTTCTTCTTGCGCGAGTAGAACATAATTTATTGTGGGCGTAGATTTGTCAACTTTCTTGCCGTTACTAGTCCTTTCTTGCTTTAGCGGTATTGTGGGATGAAGCGGCCCGGACCAACCTTACACGTACGCTTATGTGAGACCGGTTCCACCGACTAACATGCACTAGTTGCATAAGGTGGCTGGCGGGTGTCTGTCTCTCCTACTTTAGTTGGAGCGGAATCGATGAACAGGGTCCTTATGAAGGGTAAATAGAAGTTGACAAATCACGTTGTGGCTTTAACGTAGGTAAGAAAACGTTCTTGCTAGAACCCTAATTCAGCCACGTAAAACTTGCAACAACAATCAGAGGACGTCTAACTTGTTTTTGCAGCAAGTGGTTTGTGATATGATATGGCCAAAGTTGTGATGAATGATGAATGATCTATATGTGATGTATGATATGTTCATGCTATTGTAATAGGAATCACGACTTGCATGTCGATGAGTATGACAACCGGCAGGAGCCATAGGAGTTGTCTTTATTCTTTTATATGACCTGCGTGTCATCAAGAAACGCCATGTAAATTACTTTGCTTTATTGCTAAACGCGTTAGCCATAGTAGTAGAAGTAATAGTTGGCGAGCAACTTCATGGAGACACGATGATGGAGATCATGATGATGGAGATCATGGTGTCAAGCCGGTGACAAGATGATCATGGAGCCCCAAGATGGAGATCAAAGGAGCTGTGTGATATTGGCCATATCATGTCACGTTTATTATTTGATTGCATGTGATGTTTATCATGTTTTGCATCTTGTTTACTTAGAACGACGATAGTAAATAAGGTGATCCCTCATACTAATTTCAAGAAGTGTTCCCCCTAACTGTGCACCGTTGCGACAGTTCGCTGTTTCAAAACACCACGTGATGATCGGGTGTTTTATTCAGACGTTCACATACAACGGGTGTAAGACAGATTTACACATGCAAACACTTAGGTTGACTTGATGAGCCTAGCTTGTACAGACATGGCCTCGGAACACAGAAGACCGAAAGGTCGAGCATGAGTCGTATAGAAGATACGATCAACATGAAGATGTTCACCGATGTTGACTAGTCCGTCTCACGTGATGATCGGACACGGTCTAGTTTAACTCGGATCATGTAATACTTAGATGACTAGAGGGATGTCTAATCTAAGTGGGAGTTCACTAATAATTTGATTAGTTGAACTTAATTATCATGAACTTAGTCTAAATATTTTACAATATGTCTTGTAGATCAAATGGCCAACGTAGTCCTCAACTTCAACGCGTTCCTAGAGAAAACTAAGCTGAAAGACGATGGCAGCAACTATACGGACTGGGTCCGAAACCTGAGGATCATCCTCATAGCTGCCAAGAAAGATTATGTCCTACAAGCACCGCTTGGTGACGCACCCGTTCTCCCTGCAGAACAAGATGTTATGAACGCTTGGAAGGCACGTTTCGATGACTACTCCCTCGTTCAGTGCGGCATGCTTTACAGCCTAGAGCCGGGGCTCCAAAAGCGTTTTGAGAGACATGGAGCATATGAGATGTTCGAAGAGCTGAAAATGGTTTTCCAAGCTCATGCCCGGGTCGAGAGATATGAAGTCTCCGATAAATTCTTCAGCTGTAAGATGGAGGAAAACAGTTCTGTCAGTGAGCACATACTCACTATGTCTGGGTTGCATAACCGCTTGACTCAGCTGGGAGTTAATCTCCCGGATGATGCGGTCATTGACAGAATCCTCCAGTCGCTTCCACCAAGCTACAAGAGCTTTGTGATGAACTTTAATATGCAGGGGATGGAAAAGACCATTCCTGAAGTATTTGCTATGCTGAAATCAGCAGAGGTAGAAGTCAGGAAGGAACATCAAGTGTTGATGGTCAATAAAACCACTAAGTTCAAGAAAGGCAAGGGTAAAAAGAACTTCAAGAAGGACGGCAAAGAGGTTGCCGCGCCCGGTAAGCAAGCTGTCGGGAAGAAGCCAAAGAATGGACCCAAGCCCGAGACTGAGTGCTTTTATTGCAAGGGAAGCGGTCACTGGAAGCGGAACTGCCCTAAGTACTTAGCGGATAAGAAGGCCGGCAAAACAAAAGGTATATGTGATATACATGTAATTGATGTGTACCTTACTAGTGCCCGTAGTAGCTCCTGGGTATTTGATACCGGTGCAGTTGCTCACATTTGTAACTCAAAGCAGGGGCTGCGGAATAAGCGGAAACTGGCAAAGGACGAGGTGACGATGCGCGTCGGGAATGGTTCCAAGGTCAATGTGATCGCCGTCGGCACGCTACCTCTGCATCTCCCTTCGGGATTAGTTTTAAACCTTAATAATTGTTATTTAGTGCCAGCTTTGAGCATGAACATTGTATCAGGATCTCGTTTAATTCGAGATGGCTACTCTTTTAAATCTGAGAATAATGGTTGTTCCATTTTTATGAGAGATATGTTTTATGGTCATGCTCCTATGGTGAATGGTTTATTCTTTATGAATCTCGAACGTGATGCTACACATGTTCATAATGTGAGTACCAAAAGAAGTAAGGTTGATAATGATAGTCCCACATACCTGTGGCACTGTCGCCTTGGTCACATAGGTGTCAAACGCATGAAGAAGCTCCATGCTGATGGACTTTTAGAGTCTCTTGATTATGAATCATTTGACACATGCGAACCATGCCTTATGGGTAAAATGACCAAGACTCCGTTCTCAGGAACAATGGAGCGAGCAACCGACTTATTGGAAATCATACATACTGATGTGTGCGGTCCAATGAGTGTTGAGGCTCGCGGTGGCTATCGTTATGTTCTCACCCTCACTGATGATTTAAGTAGGTATGGGTATATCTACTTAATGAAACACAAGTCTGAAACCTTTGAAAAGTTCAAGGAATTTCAGAGTGAGGTTGAAAATCAACGTGACAGGAAAATTAAGTTTCTACGATCAGATCGTGGAGGAGAATACTTGAGTCACGAGTTTGGGGCACACTTAAGAAAATGTGGAATAGTTTCACAACTCACGCCGCTTGGAACACCTCAGCGTAATGGTGTGTCCGAACGTCGTAATCGCACTCTGTTAGATATGGTGCGATCTATGATGTCTCTTACCGATTTACCGCTTTCCTTTTGGGGCTATGCTTTAGAAACTGCCGCATTCACTTTAAATAGGGCTCCGTCGAAATCCGTTGAGACGACACCGTATGAATTATGGTTTGGGAAGAAACCTAAGCTGTCGTTTCTAAAAGTTTGGGGATGCGATGCTTATGTCAAGAAACTTCAACCTGAAAAGCTCGAACCCAAATCGGAAAAATGCGTCT
Organism: Triticum aestivum; assembly: GCF_018294505.1. Lineage (NCBI taxonomy): Eukaryota > Viridiplantae > Streptophyta > Magnoliopsida > Poales > Poaceae > Triticum > Triticum aestivum. The sequence continues at coordinate 592,872,608 of NC_057803.1, read as the reverse complement.
TCATAGGGTACCCAAAAGAAACTATTGGGTACACCTTCTACCTAAGATCCGAAGGCAAGATCTTTGTTGCCAAGAATGGGTCCTTTCTGGAGAAAGAGTTTCTCTCGAAAGAAGTAAGTGGGAGGAAAGTAGAGCTTGATGAAGTATTACCTCTTGAACCGGAAAATGGCGCAACTCAAGAAAATGTTCCTGAGGTGCCTGCACCGACTAGAGAGGAAGTTAATGATAATGATCAAGATACTTCTGATCAAGCCCCTACTGAAATTCGAAGGTCCACAAGGACACGTTCCGCGCCAGAGTGGTACGGCAACCCTGTCTTGGAAATCATGCTGTTAGACAACGGTGAACCTTCGAACTATGAAGAAGCGATGGCGGGCCCGGATTCCGACAAATGGCTGGAAGCCATGAAATCCGAGATAGGATCCATGTATGAAAACAAAGTATGGACTTTGACTGACTTGCCCGTTGAGCGGCGAGCCATAGAAAATAAGTGGATCTTTAAGAAGAAGACAGACGCGGATGGTAATGTGACCATCTATAAAGCTCGGCTTGTCGCTAAGGGTTATCGACAAGTTCAAGGGGTTGACTACGATGAGACTTTCTCGCCGGTAGCGAAGCTGAATTCCGTCCGAATCATGTTAGCAATTGCCGCATTCTATGATTACGAAATATGGCAAATGGACGTCAAAACGGCATTCCTTAATGGTTTCCTTAAGGAAGAATTGTATATGATACAGCCGGAAGGTTTTGTCGATCCTAAGAATGCTGACAAAGTGTGCAAGCTCCAACGCTCGATTTATGGGCTGGTGCAAGCATCTCGGAGTTGGAACATTCGCTTTGATGAGATGATCAAAGCGTTTGGGTTTACACAGACTTATGGAGAAGCCTGCGTTTACAAGAAAGTGAGTGGGAGCTCTGTAGCATTTCTCATATTATATGTAGATGACATACTTTTGATGGGAAATGATATAGAACTCTTGGACAGCATCAAGGCCTACTTGAATAAAAGTTTTTCAATGAAGGACCTTGGAGAAGCTGCTTATATATTAGGCATCAAAATCTATAGAGATAGATCAAGACGCCTCATAGGTCTTTCACAAAGCACATATCTTGATAAGATATTGAAGAAGTTCAATATGGATCAATCCAAGAAGGGGTTCTTGCCTGTATTACAAGGTATGAAATTGAGCTCAGCTCAATATCCGACCACGGCAGAAGATATAGAAGAGATGAGCGTCATCCCCTATGGCTCAGCCATAGGTTCTTTTATGTATGCCATGCTGTGTACCAGACCTGATGTTAACCTTGCCGTAAGTTTGGTAGGAAGGTATCAAAGTAATCCCGGCAAGGAACACTGTACAGTGGTCAAGAATATCCTGAAGTACCTGAAAAGGACTAAGGAAATGTTTCTCGTTTATGGAGGTGACGAAGAGCTCGTCGTAAAGGGTTACGTCGACTCTAGCTTCGACACAGATCTGGATGACTCTAAGTCACAAGCCGGATACGTGTATATTTTGAATGGTGGGGCAGTAAGCTGGTGCAGTTGCAAGCAAAGCGTCGTGGCGGGATCTACATGTGAAGCGGAGTACATGGCAGCCTCGGAGGCAGCACATGAAGCAATATGGGTGAAGGAGTTCATCACCGACCTAGGAGTCATACCCAATGCGTCGGGGCCGATCAAGCTCTTCTGTGACAACACTGGCGCTATTGCACTTGCCAAGGAGCCCAGGTTTCACAAGAAGACAAGGCACATCAAGCGTCGCTTCAACTCCATTCGTGAAAATGTTCAAGATGGAGACATAGAGATTTGTAAAGTACATACGGACCTGAATATAGCAGATCCGTTAACTAAACCTCTCCCTAGAGCAAAACATGATCAACACCAGAATTCTATGGGTGTTCGATTCATCACAATGTAACTAGATTATTGACTCTAGTGCAAGTGGGAGACTGTTGGAAATATGCCCTAGAGGCAATAATAAAAGCATTATTATTATATTTCCTTGTTCGTGATAATTCTTCTCGAGCATCGGCGGATCTACGCGGGAGCCATGGGGGTGAGTGAGTTCATTGTCCTCTTTTCCTTGCCGGATCCTTTCTTTTCAGAGAGTTTGCACTTCACATCAAAATTGCATTTTTATGACTGTAAAAATTGCATCTTTGCGACTGAATCAAAATTGTATATTTGATAATTGCAGTTTTGGTATGGCAAAAACATATGCAAGTCTGTGTCTTTTATCATTGAAATTGCATCTTTGCAACTGTGTAGAAATTGCTTTACTAAGTCTGAAATCAACTCTTATTGATGTCCATGCCAATTGCAGAAAGGCAATAAAGATGACAGGCTCAGCGCATTGCCGGATGACATTCTGGTCAACATTTTTGACCGACTCAGTGTACGCGATGCTGCAAGAACCATCGTCCTCTCAAGTCGGTGGGGTCAGCTCTGCGCCAAGCTCTCTCGGCTTATAATAAGTTCTCTAGACTTCCTGCCCAAGGACGCGTCACGCAGCAGTGCCAACATCTCTGACGATGAATTGGTTCGGATCAATGCAGCCGTGGTTCAGGCAACAAAGAGCGTGCTGGCGCGCAGAAATCCAGGTGAACACACCATCGGCCTTCTGTCCATGACGTTCCACTTGGTAGATGATATCCCCATATCCATCGGGCACGCCGTTGGTCATGCCATGGCGACGCACCTAGTCAAGAATGCCAAATTTTGTGTTAGGACAAGGAAGGATGACGATGATGAAATTGATGATGATGAAGAACTGGTCATCTGGGAGAGACGATTCATGTTGTTCTTTGATGCTTCTCCAGTTGCATTTGGTGGTCTCACTAGTCTCAACATAGGGAATTTGAGATTTGGTGAGTCAGACATATCCAGCATCCTCACCACTTGCAAGCGGCTGAAGCGTATGCACTTGTACAATTGTGACTCTGGTGATCATAGCACCCTGCAGGTTGAACACGCTAATCTCAGTGAGCTTTGTATCGTATATTGTCGTCTCGAGCAAGTTAAGCTGAACTGGCTCCCTCAGCTCACAAGCATAGTCTTTGACGGTTGGATAGATTTCCAAGATCCACTGGTTCTTGGTCATGTTCCGTTGCTCGAGTCTGTAAGCCTCACAAATGTTGCCCTTAGTTACAACAAGATGGTCAAGTTAAGTAGGTTTCTTGGCAGTGCCTCTCCACGAGTTCTGAAGTTGGGGTTTAGGTCCGAAATGGTAAGCCAAGATTGTTGCTTTCCTAGCTGTGGCTTCACTTCTTCTCTGCTCTGGTCATCTTATCATGTGTATATTATTTGCAGATTTGGGTGCAGCCAGAATGTCCAACGCAAGATCTGGCATCTGTGTTCCGCCAACTAAGGTTTGTGAACCTTGTTAAACTTCCTGAAGGGTATGATCTCACCTGGACAATGTTTATTCTTGAAGCTGCACCCTTACTGAAGGAGCTATACATGACAGTATGTGCTTTCCTAAAGTTCTCTTTTAGCCACATGTGCTTGATATTAGTTTTTCATGGTTTTCTTACCACGTATTATATATGGCTAAAGACAGTTTATTTTTATCTTTGTCCTATTGCTGAGATGCAGGTCTGGGATGATTTGTGTTCAATGGAAATGGATGAGGAGAAGAGAAAAAAGGAATCGTATAGTGAGAACAAGGGTGTAGAGTGGAGCGCGGCTGCAGCTGATTTCCAACACCACAGTTTGGTCACACTCGTCATCTTTGGCTTTGAATCTGAAGATTATGCTGTTAATTATGTCAGACGTGTCATGGTGGCAGCGGTCAATCTAGAGGATGTGTTCCTCTATAGTAGGTTGGAGTTGGAGTGCGGCAACTGCCAGGACAAGAAGCCCACCAGGTTCGCCTGGACTAAAAGGCAGAAGATTTCACTGAAGAAGAGAATCACCGCGGGGATTGAGTCGTTTGCCATAATCCACTCCAACAAGACGATAAGGGCTGACCATCAAGCAAAAAAGCTTTACCCACAGTGCTCACACTTTGACGCAACAAGTGGTTGATTTAACAGTGAACTGTACTATCAACAGTGGTTGCTTTGAACTTTTGGAAGTGTTTGTTAGTACTTTGGTTATTAACAGTTCTCATTTTATTTTGGCCGTCTGAACTGTATTTTTCTGTTTTGTGTTACGATGAAAGGATGATGAGTACTGAATGATTGAGCCATTATAAAGTTAGAGGAAACATTTGGGCCATGAACGTGTCGTTGGTAGTTTCAAAACAAGAAACATGAATAGCATGACTTATCTTGCTAAACTACAGTATTTACAATGAAAATGCAGACCGGGAGCGGCACCAACCCACCTCTGCAAACATGGAAGCAGAGCAAATATAACTGTTGGGTATAAAAAAACTATAGAAGAAACATGCAATTATAGATAACTGTTGAACATCATGCTATTTCTCCCATGTGATTCTTGAATTTCGTCCGTACGATGCATCACACTATGACACTATCAGTTTGTGCTCTTGTGTACAACAGTTCGTTTTCACTGATCAAGTTAGAAGCATTGCCTCTCTATACTCACGAGCCGGCATCAATCAGAATATCAGATGAGAGTGGCCTTTGTAAAAGTACTCTTTACTTATTATTTTTTGAGACAAAGTACTCTTTAATTAGAGAGAAGAGATTTTTTTTTTGAGGGAATAGAGAGAAGAGATTTGGGAGACATAGTCGCGCCCTGGGCCAAGTTCGGACCTAGATGGGCTATTGATTTGCACGCACAGGCCCAGCTGCCCAAGGCCTGCAATCAACGCATCGCTGCTGATTGAGGGAAGCCGCACAGCCTGCCCACACCCGACCCGACCCGAGACCTAAATCGCCGCCACAGTTCCTCGCTACTGCGGCGACCGCCGTTCCCACCCCGCATCGGAGAGGAAGATCGCCGCGCCAGCGCCACCATCCCCGACCCTCGACCCCACCACGCTCGGCAGGTTCAGGTGTGTGCTAGTATAGTCTGTCTCCACCTCAACGAATTTCCTTCGCCTGATAGCGATTAGGCTGCAACGGGTAGATGATTAATTTTTTAAGCCCAGCTATCTGTCTCATCGGTGATAGCAGGCCGAAACCCAGAAACCCAGCAGCAGTGTGCGACGATCAGAAGCAGGCAGAAGGAGGCGATCCACGGCAGGCTCCATAGGCGGCAAGGCAAGGATGGTGAGTTTACTTCATCTCCCAGTTCAATTTTGGGTTCCGTCTCCCAGTTCTTCGCCATTCACGGCTGGAAGTTGGTTCCATCCCCTTCCACTCAAACAATGTTTGCTTAACGGACTGACCTTTGATGGATGTCTCAAACCAAATGCGAGTTTTGCAGCACATTTAGGCTAATTCTGCGAGGCACTAGTGTCTAAAAAAAAAACCCAGTTTGCAGCGTGTATTTTTCATATGTTGCGCTTTGTTCTCCCTGTTTTTGAAAACGGGCTAGTTGATATTCTTGTGTTTCAACTCTGTATGACTCAGTTAAGTTCAGAGAATCGATCTGCGTACTGTTAGTCTGCTTTCTCAGTTTACCTTTTCAATATTCATCAACCTTGTACATTTTGCATCTTTATTTTGCTTGGCTTAACTAATAATGTCCATGATTTAGGATGAGCAAGATGATAAAAACACAAAGGCTGAGCTGAAACTTTGCGGTGACATAGCTGTTAAGAGAAAGAATTACCGTGGCGCGTCCGCATTCTACAGCGAGGTTAGTATTGATGTGGATAAATTGTGCACGTGAGGAATACTCAATCTTTGTAGCATTACTTGTTGACCTGATGTGATGTATATATGGTTGTTTAATCTATCTCTTTTGTGTTCTTATCTTATAAAAATAAGGTGGAGAGTAAAAACAGTAGCATTTGTTTGTTTGGATTTATGTTCCTTACAATATGCATGTGCGCAAAACTTTTTTCACCTTTCCTGTAAACATACAAGGAGAGATTCTGCTTGTGTTGTACAGAGGGAGTATTTTATTATATGTTTTGGTATTGTTGACAGGACTTCCACCATTTGAATTATTTCAGTTGATAATCTGTCCAACTCTAAGCCAAATATCTATCTGCTACTCCGGACGAATTTGAGATGTACTCCCTCTGTAAATTAGTATAAGAGCGTTTAGATCACTATTTTAGTGATCTAAAAGCTCTTATATTAGTTTATGGAGGGAGTATTGTATATTCTTGTTGTCTGTAAACCTTTGATAGCCATTAAGGCATTAGCTCTGGCAACAGCACAAACAAATAACGCTTCAGCAGCCCTCTCTTATTTGAAAAAATAAGGCTTCAGCAGTCATAGGTCCAGAGGTTTGAGAAACCTCGGTTCTCAGGTTCATACTGATACCAACTTGAAGCATCACTAAATAAACCTGCTTGTCATTGCTGATATACTTGGAATCAGTATTGTCTTGTTAACCTGTATGTTATTGCTGATATACTTGGAATCACTATTGTCCTGTTAACCTGTATTTTATTGCTGATATGCAGGCAATTGAGCTGGACCCTAGTGATGCGACGCTGTACGCAAACAGGAGCCTTTGCTACCTGCAAATGACTGAAGCAGGTAAGGCATTGCGTGATGCTAACACCTGCATAAAACTGCGGCCCGAATGGTTAAAAGGTTACTACAGGAAAGGAGCTGCTCTCATGTCGTTCAAGGTGAGAATTCTAGTTTCCTGATCTGCACTTGTGTGTGTATGCCATCGCCTCCACTCGTATAATTTGCCTAGCTGTCCATCTTTAGGAGTACAAAGAAGCATGTGACGCATTCGAGGCCGGACTGAAACTGGACCCTGGAAACACCGAGATGGAGAAAGTATTGCAGTAAGCTCCTAAATTATGTTTCAGCCTTTTCTAATAAGAAGGAAACTCCAACTCCTCCTTTGTTTCTTGAATTGAAATGCTTGTGTTTGTGAGGGTAAAATATAATTGATGCCTAAATTGAAGGGCTGACAAACCAGTTTTGTTTTTTCCCTGGTTGCAGGGAGGCAGTTGAGGCGATGAAAAAGGATGACATGGCCAAAAAAAGAGAAAATGCTTCAAGCCATCCAGCTAGAGAAAAACAGGCACGCAAAGGGCGTGGCCGCAACACCCGTTGAGCTGCTCCAACAACGTACGTAGGGGATTGTACTAAGCCACAGCCAGCCACCGCTTGCATCACTATGGATTTGACTGAATTTCACACAATATTGAGGAAATGTACACTGTAGCTGTGAGACTGTGAGATTGCTTTTTCAATTGCACCGTTTGCAATGACCACTTCCATTGCAACTTGGTCCAGTTTTATCACCAAAACTGGCAGCTATCTGTTAGCCTAGCTATCACCGATATTAGCAGCTATCTGTCATCCTATTTATCGTCAAATGTACTCGGTATGTATGATCTTATGGCTCATGATGTGCTAGAGCTCTCAGAAATCAGAATTTCGTTTGTACGATGCATCACACTATGACGCTATCAGTTTGTGATCCTGTGTACAACAGTTCGTTTTCACTGATCAAGTTAGAAGCATTGCCTCTCTATACTCACGAGCCGGCATCAATCAGAATATCAAATGGCACTACAAAAAAAAAACCTCACTCACTATCCGTGGCCAGCTCCTCGTAGAGGTCGGAGCCCAAGTGGCTGCCGGAGCTCGACATCTCGTAGGATTCGATCAGAATTGGGGAGGGGAGAGGAGGGGACGGAGCAAGAGAGGACAGTGGAGTGAGCTATGGTTCGGAGAGGGGACGAATTGGGATTTTTTATGGGGACAACGTGGGGTCGGTGGTGGGCCAGGCTGACATGGAGGACGTGCCCGGGCCGCCCAATATTTGGGCTAGATATGAGGGGTGCCGGACAGCCGGGCGTTTGGTTGGTGGGGTTGAATGGAGTGTAATGACTAGGGTTTGGTCCAGGAAACAGTTGGGGATGAATATATGTGAGGTCGGGTGGGCCAATTTGGGCCGGATACGATGTGGCGAACGCGCCAGTCGGTCCGGGCATTTGAGATCGGTCTGAGCCCTCTTAGAGATTCCAATACAAGTACATACAAGAAAAATGAGTGAATATACACTCTAAAATATGTCTTATACATCGTGCGATGTAATTTATATTGAAATATCTAAAAGGTCTATATCTAGAAACTCATGGAGATATTTAAATCAACGTACTTGAAAAATTTCTAAGGATGGGAGGAGGCAGGCATCCTAATTTTTCTTATGAAAAGGATCAGATTTATTCTAAAAATTCATCGGAAGTACAAAAGCACCTAAAAACATAATAAAAATCACATCGAGATTCATAGACCATGGAACGATCATTTCCGCCGTCAAAACGAGTCGCCAACGTGCCGTTGTCGCGGCTCCCATGCCGGAGCTGGACTAACCTTGTCGATGATTGTCGAGGAATCTTCGTGCACATGCCCCTAAGGACCAGCGCTTGGAGCCGTGGTCATCGCCTTTGAATCCTTAATTGATCTAAAGAACCTGACATCAAATAGTGCCGTTGCGTACGCACGACGAAAAACCCTAATCTCTCTGCCCTGAGAAGCCGGTAGGAATTTACGCTAAAACTCCGTCTAATCCGTTCCAATGGACAAACTTGAGGAGGGTCGGAAGCCAGAAGACTGACTCGAAAAACAAGCGCCGCATTCGTCCAAACGACACCACTACGCTAAAAACCCTACCTATCTACTAACAGAAGCCGAGACACCAGAAATCCCCTCCCGACACTAGCCGCCGGAGCGGCAGGCGGACGGGAGGCGAATCCACGGGCTCCCCGACGGAGATCGAGGGGAGAAAGGTTTTCCGTAGTTGCCATGGAGGGGGGGGGGGGGGGATAAAATATATTGCATCCTAATCTTTACTTTTCATATTCCTTTTGATTTGAAATTTTTGTAAAGTGAATGGGCCGTTTGTTGTTCTAGGAGAATGCGCACGAGGTGGTCCTCTGCATTTTGGTCCTTTGGAGCGACTTCAATATTCGTCGCCGCTTCTTCTGCTTCCCAAACCCCCACAACTCTCGACTCTCCGAGGCGGCGGCAAAGCGACGGCGGTTCGAGGCGGCACAGCCCGTCGCCGGCGGCAATGGAGTGCGCAGACTTTAGAGTTGCGCTCGGCTTCGAGAGAGCCATTCGACGCGACCGTCCGTACGGCGGGTACCCACGCCTCCCGAGCGAGGGCTCGCCGCAGATGGCCTTCTTCGACGCGGCCTTCCAGGGCGACCTTCCCCGCCTCAGGGGTGAGCGACCTCCCCCTCGATCCAATCCGTCAACCGTCTGCCCGCGCGCCGCCCCCTCCCTCCCTCCAATGCCGCCTCGCGTCTGCTAGGGTTTTGGTTTGGGGGGAATGGACGGGGCGGTCCGCGCGTGCGTCTGCTCCTTTCGCTCTGCAATGTAGCGCCGCCGTCCATGTCTCTCACATCAGATTTCTCCGTGTTGTATTGAAGAGCTGGCGAGCGGCAGGGACGCCAAGGGGATGGCCTGGCTTGCCGATGTGTGTCTCGTCGGCGCGGGCCCTTTCCAGACCGCGGCACGCTTGGGGAAACTGGACGCCGTCAGGTGCATGGTGGAGGAGCTGGGCTTCGATGTCAATGCTGGCAGCCAAGCCGGTATGCGCGCGCTTTCTCCGTGCTGGTTGATTCCGTGTTCTTGTTACGGTTATGCTCGATTTCGCAATGTTGCTAGTGTGCGCCATCTTTCAGTTTGTGTGTATATTTCAGTAAAATTCAGCGCATCAGTTTCAGATACTCTAAGAAGCACTAGTTACTTGTTTGTGATTTTATATTGGCAGGTGTAACTGCTTTGGCTGCTGCTGCAGCGGATGGAAGAATGCATGTTATGAGGTACCTTCTGGACAAGGGGGGCGATCCGAATAAGCCAGCCAATTCAGGCCATTATCCTCTTCAGCATGCTGCAAAACATGGTCACTTCTGCGCGAACACTAAGCTTTCTGTATTTAGACTTGTTTACCAGTTAGTTGGTTGCTGTGCAAACAAGATTTGAAGGAGCGACTCGTTGTTCTCCTGAACAGTCTTCAACTCCTCACTAATGCAATTTGATCATTTGTGTGGCTTCTAGTTTTTGTTCTATCTTAGATGCTGAATTCTTGCACTTCTACCAGAAGTGTAGTTTATAAGAAATCGATTTGGCTATTTTGCACAGTTCATGCTGATTTTTGGTGCTATCCAACCCTGTAAGCTTACAAATTACATTTCAAACCCTCACTGAGGCGATGTTCAGTCTGGTTCTGATAATTAGCAAACTAGTATTCCTACTTCTTTTATTCTATTTTCATGGCATATTAGATGAACTTGGTCATGTGACTTTAGCAGATGGTGTCATTTACAGTTTCAGTTCAGTTTGTTCTCCCTACGAATTAATACGCCCGGTCCCCAGTAAACAAAGCTAACACGTCTGGTCTTATTTTGTGTTTGTGTCTCATTATTATAACAAAACGATAACATATGTATGGTCTTATTTGTTCTCCCTGTGGATTAATACTTTGCTCTTATTTTGTGCTTGTTCTTTTCAGTTCTATAGCATTGGCATGTCCCTTATAAATGAAAAAGCAACGACAATGCCTTTCAATCCCAATCAAGTTTGGGTAGACTAGAGTTGAAACCTATAAGATCTCGAAACCTAGTTATGGTTCTGGCACTTGGATAGCTAACTTCCATGCACCCCTGTTTATGACACCCCTATCCTATCCATGTCGTGTCTCTTAAATAGTTTCACCAAAATAATCATGACGTTGCTAACTGATGCCTGGCCTCTAGCCAAGGCATGCAGGTGGTGGTTCTTGATGATGTTTAAGAATACATTTCTTTTGTTGTGCAAGAAATGCTTATTTTTCATTGTAACATTAACTTGTTTTTTTTTTCTGCACCATGTCTAGGGCGTGATGAAGCAGCACAATTGTTGCTATCTAGAGGAGCTAGTATTGATGTAGCTTATATTGGTCTGACACCACTACATTTCGCTGCTGGCTATGGGATGATTGGTGTCATGAAAGTTCTGTTGGAGCACCATGCAGATGTAATGAGTATATTTCATGTTTTTGTATCTGTGCTTTATATGCTACCTTGTTAGGATGCAGATTCATCATCATTTAGTATGTTGGATTGCGGTTCCACGCCTTAATCTTATCACAGCCTTTTATCATAGCTGTAGATTTTCATCTCTTATATTTCTAAGTTCTAACTAATATTAGTTCAAAATCACATATAGAGTAGTTAGCTAAAATGGCGGTTCAAATGGCTTTTCCGCAGGTCATACTTCATGCTACTCTGTACCATTGCTTACTTTTCCTAGCTGTGTGATCTTCAATTCTTTCATGATGTTATAGCAGATATTTATGTCAAATGTACAGCTTGTGATCCCCTTGTTCATATGCAGAAGCTGGATAGATTCCTGCTTTAACATGTGTATTTCTTATTTGATTAGCATAGTGTATTCTGTCTTGTACTATTACTATGTCATAAACACTGGTTAGGTTGACAGAACTGTCTTTCCAGCTGAGGCTTAGCAATCTACTCCCTCCGTTCCGAATTACTTGTCGCGGGTATGGATGTATCTAGATGTATTTTAGTTCTAGATACATCTATTTCTACGATGAGTAATTTGAAACGGAGGGAGTATATAAAATATTTATTGCAAACTGTCATTAGCATGGCCAATGATATTTCTGTCATCCCACTTCCAGATAAAAGGAGAATCATGAGAACAGAAACATGTTGTGTGTCTCTATTCTAATTTCCATCTATTATTTTTAAGCATTCAATATCTGCCTATACTGAAGTTGATATTTTACACTAAAGATTTTCTGTAATGAAAAATGTAGCCGAACAAGGTCTCAGAAGAGGGAAGTACTCCGCTGACTGAAGCACTTCATGGTACCGATTCAGGAGTACCTGAATCTACTTCACTGAAGTGTGTCAAGCTGCTTGTGGAGGTCTGGTAACTGTCCACCTTGACCTCATGTTAATACATATAGTTTTCTTATGATATTAATCTATCACATGCATTGCATAGTCCATAACTTTTGATTTTATATGATCCATATCTACAGGCAGGCGCAGATGTAAATTCTGCTAATAGTGAAACTCCGTTGGTAATAGCAAAACGTTATGGCTTAACTGATTGTGTCAAGTACCTGTCAAAGGTTGGTGCAGACCCTAATATCACACATATTTGTGTGAGTTTTGTTGCATTTTTACCTGATTGTGTCTTCTAGTGCTTGCAGTTTTCTTAGTCACTGCCATTATCTAGGGGATCGGGGACATATCTAGCATGTAACACCTATTTCCTACTATTTCGGTTCTCACATGCAAATCTACCCCTGAGTCATCTGATGAAGTAAATCATGTATCGCCCCTTGATCAAACGACTAATCCTCTCAGATCTTATCTGTCACTGAGCAAGATTGTTTCTTATTCCCTCCAGTCCTTGACAATTGAGGATTTGGTCTGATTTACTTCAGAAATTTGATTTGTACTGGTAGTGCTCAAGGTTAGTAATATCCCTATATTATAAATATAGAGTACAATAGAAATCTCCCTTGGATGCAATAAATCTCAACCAAACCACTCATTCCATCTTAGGACTCCTAATTGGATATGAACTCTGGAATACTTGGGTGCAGTTGATGCTGGGTTGGATATAACTAAGATAAGAACTCCCTTATTAACATGGGTGTGTGGTCTTCGCCGGTTTCCCTTAATTAACCGATGCATGTATGGTTTTTGGGTCCGGTTTCCCTTATTAACCGGACCAACTCTCTTCTTCTATATGCAAATGCGGGAGCTCCCCGCCCTCTGACGAGGTTTCGTCAAAAAAGATAAGAACTCCTAGTTTGACACAAACTCTTCCTACATACTCCCTTGGTAAATACTCCCTCCGTCCCACAATATAAGACGTTTTTGCAAGCTATGTTAGCTTGCAAAAACGTTCTTATATTATGAGACAGAGGGAGTACCATTTAGGGGTGCTTTAGCTCCTATGTAGCTTATTTTGGGGCTGTCACTTTTTGCCGTAGCCCACTATTTTTAACTTAGGTAACTACTAACAGAGCTCAGGAGCGCTTGCTCCTGGCTCAAAAAAGTATCTTTCATCATTTTGAATGAGAGATGGACATGAGTGAGTGTTATATGTAGACTTCAATTTTGATGCAAAGACGTGCATTTCGTTGCCCAGTGGAAAATCCGTCCCAAACTCTATCCTCTAATTATCTGTCTACAACTGTTCGGCTTGGTTAAACAAACAGTTCAACCTAGTTGGTTATGAGTCTTCCGTTGTTATATGAAGTTTCATCATCAAACAATGTCTTTTTTGGCACAAAAAGAAACTTCTTTAATCTTCAGTGAACATTGTACATTTTGTATGTATATTTTGCTTGTCTTATTAATTTGTCTCTATGATTTAGGTTAAGCATGAAAAAAATACAAATCTTCAGTTGAAATCATATGCCGAGAAAGCTATTAAGAGAAAGGACTACCATGGCGCGTCAAAGTTCTACACCGAGGTTAGTAGTGATCTGAAGAATGATGTATGAGTATTCGTTATGCTCCTCAAGGTCTTTGCAAGATGCATATCAGCATACGCATGAAACTTCTACACTACACCTTATTCTCTCATTATACAAACATTGGGGTTTCTGTTTCAAAATATCTGTTCATTGATGGAATCAAGAGTGTACTTATTTGACAGTCTCCAGGTATAATATGTCTAGATATAAGCCAAGTAACTCTGTGAAGTACAATGATAGTTGAATCCACGACAGTATTATAAGATCTCCACTCTCCAGCCAAGTCTGGACACATGTTATGTTGTTTGGAAACCTTCAACAGCCATGAGCCCATGACACAGACATGGCTGCTGGGAACGGTTCAAATCAGTTTCAGCAGCTCTCTCGAAATATTGGTTCTCAGTTTCAGTTCAGAACCATCATAAATTGTGAACAGCCCTAATGATATTGATGATAGTCACAGGCATGGACTTACGGAACCAATGTTGTCTTGTTAACTTGGGTAAAGGCTCTTGTCAGGCATACATAAGTAGCCATGTGCAAGTTATAACAGACATATGCCGTTCCGTTCTTTCGCTATAAAGACCTGTTTGCTTATGACAATGACACGTCCCTCACCATTTTCAATTCTCTGTTTTGATGTAGGCGATTGAGCTGGACCCTAGTGATGCAACTCTGTACTCAAACAGGAGCCTTTGCTACCTGCAAATGACTGAAGCAGATAAGGCTGTGCGCGATGCTAACACTTGCATAAAACTGCGGCCCGAATGGATCAAAGGTTACTACAGGAAAGGCGCTGCTCTCCTGTCGCTCGAGGTCAGATAAGTCACAGATTACTCACCCTGCACTTGGTTGCATGGCATCTCCCTGTATACACACACTATAATCTGCCGACCTCCCATTGGTAGGACTACAAAGGAGCTAGTGATGCATTCATGGCTGGGCTGCAGGTGGACCCTGAAAATGTTGAGATGGAGAAAGCGTTCATGTAAGCTATCCTGACTCGTGCTCCTCTTTCCAAGAATCTCTCCAGTGATGTGACCTTGTTGGGTTTTGATAAGTTCGCTAGTATATGTACACTTTGGTTTCTTTTTTTCTCCGTGTAGTACATGATCGCTACCAATTTAGAGTGGTGGGAGAGACGGAACCGAGAATCCCGCTTCGTGTTTGTTGATGCGCATTTGCGGACTGCTCTAACCCGGGCGCCGATGAGGGAACTAACTTGACTTGGCTCATGTTTGCAGGGAAGCAATTGAGGGAATTAAGAAGGACCACTTGGCTGGAAAAGGCTCCAAGCCATCTGATTAGAGGAAAACCGTCGATCGCCCTGCCCTGTTTCGTGTAAATATCTATCCTAGTGCTAGCCTGCCAGGAAACGTACTTATCTTCTTTTGGGTACCGTAGTGGTAGTGAGATGGCACTCGGTGACTAGTCGATCACTCTGGTTCGTGTGTCAATGGCGCTGTTGCAGAATGCCCTAGTAGACCCGGTCGAGTGGAAGTGGAATTTTCGTTTCCTGTCTGCAGCGAAGGAGGACCACCACGTTTGTCATCTCAATGGGCATTGTTCCTTAGTTTGTGTACTGTCTGTTGTGATCCGTTCGTCGATAGAAGTTTCTGTTGTTGGGCGAACCGATCCATCCGTTCGTCGATAGAAGTTTCTGTTGTTGGGCGAACCGATCCATCCGTTCGTCGATAGAAGTTTCTGTTGTTGGGCGAACCGATCCATCGAGCTTCTCTGCGGGTGGTAGCTCGCTGTGCTTTGTGGAATCTCGGGGACTTTGAAACTGCCCTAGTGTAGACGAAGATGTCCGTTATGCGGCCCATTCCAATTTTCAGCATGAGTCATGGACTGCTGGGAATGGTAAACCCTCTGTCCTGGGATATCATCCAGATCTGGTCCTCAGTCTCCACTGATGACCCCTAACGCCAAATGCTCCCTCCCAGAAATTTGGAAGCAGATAAGTATTCTCCAACAAAAGATGGCCTAGAATAATTAGTTGTCTGATAAAAAAAACAGACTGGCGTACTTCCTCCTGGGCACCAGGCTGAGAAACTACGCTACAACAAAGTACGATAAAATGGTGCAAGGTGAATTGAAGTCGTAATGTTTATAGAAAGCTAAAATCAAACTTTATAAATTTCGACCAAGTTTATGAAAAAATTATTAACATATACAATGCCAAAGCAAAACCGTTAGATTCATCAAGAAACATAAATGTTCGTATTGTTTTTTGTAAACCTGGTCAAACTTTATAAAGTTTGACTGAAGTCAAAGCTAATATGCAGTAAATAAAGAGGAGGGAGTATTAGCCTTGAATGTTTCAAATGATACCAAGTGTTGAACCTATTTTTCTTTCAATGACAGTACTTGATCTCTCTGTTCCAAAAATATGAGGCGTATTAAAAAAATGAAGTCCAAGCTTCTCTATATTTGAATTTGACCAAGCTCGCCACGGACTCCAAGATTAGCCCTCGGCTCACCTGCCTCCAGAATGAAGACAATGCAGAGCACACATTGGTGACAGGCACTTTTCTAGACTGGTGGCTCCGGCATCGAGCTAGCTTCCAAACGACCAAGAAAAGGGGATTTGACAGTTTTGTCATTTGCACGGCATGGTCACTATGGAAGCAACGTAACACCCGAACAACAAAATGGTGCTGCTGGCCTCGCTAACACGATTCTTGGCGAACTAAGAGATTGGAAGTTAGCCTTTAATGGAGTAGGATTGCAACTTTTTGTGAGAGAGTAGGCTAGATAGGGTGCATGGTGTGAGAGTACCTATCGTTGATGTTCACATCATCGTGAGGATTCTTGTAGAACCATTTCTTTCTTCTATAAAAAATATGGTACGCAATTTGTGTACATTCGAAAAAAGTCAAACTTCACTTTGCCCACGTGCCCGGCGGTCGAGATGGCTACGAACGACAAGGCGGCCACCGTGCTCGTGTGAGAGGAGGGAGGCTGCCTCCATCTGGCCGCTTTCGTTCGCGTCCATCGTTTCCCCACGCTGCACAAGATTGGCCATGGCCGCCTCAAGTTCGTCTCGGGAGAAGATGCTCGCCCGCGTTGACCCCTTGCAGTCGTCCGCCTGCTGGGCCGCGCGCGCGCAGAATCAGCTTGGATGGCGGCCGTGAGTGCAGTGCGCCGTCGCCTCTGGCTGCGGAGGAAGAGAGCAGAAGAGAAAACATAGGAGTAACCCACGACTGGGAGATGGAGGAGTTGTTCGGGTGGCCCGTCCCCATGCATGAGGAAGAAGATAGGAGCTAGGGCTGGGGATGGTCGCCGACATGTGTAGCGTCCAGCTTCCCACCACAGCGTCTTCATCCACATCAACGACATGAAAATTAATTGGAAAAGTAAGAACCCAATTGATTTTTATTGCCTCTCCCCTTCAGATTTTTCCCATATCGTGAGATAGTGGCCGTGGCATGTTGGGGCTGACGCAGCAAACACATAGTCGGAAGCTTGCGGAGAAGCTGCGCAGTGCAGGCGGGCAGGCCGGGGCGACGTCGCCGGGGTGGCGTGGACCGAGGTGCTAGATTGGAATGCCGAGGTGATGAGGACGGTGCAGAGAAATAAGAGAACACAGAGACAGGGGTGCTTGTGCTGAAGATACAGAACAAAATCGTGTTTGTGTATGTTCGGCTGACAGATGAATCAATCTCCTTTCAAGTTTCAACCCAGCAACCTTCATGTACGTACATGTGTGTATCAAGGACGCACGGATCCTTTGGCCTGAGCATGACACATCACTTCACTAATTCCATCAGTGTCATTCCTAACAAGGTAAGTATGATTCCCTAATCCTTGAGTTTCTTAGTCGATCTTTGATCTTTGATCCCTAATGTCGTCATATTTTATTGATTCTATAAAAGATCTCAAACGGGAATACATAGCATGGTTTAGATGGAACCATTTTTTAGGCTACAATTCCTCTAACTTCCCTTGTCAATTTGATAAAATTACATGTGTGGTGGAGGTTCAAGCCTATTACGGTTTACATTGTCAGAATTCTTCAAGACTCTCTGTCGATCCTCACTATCTTTGAAAACATATTTATATATTTGTGTGCTGGATTTTCTGATGAAGATGCTATATAAGAGGAAGCTATACGAAAATCCTGCTCAACTTGGTACGGATCAGGTCGATTTTATTGTAAATATTTATGCTTGATAGATACAAGCCCCCCTCTTCGGTCTTTCTCTTATCCATCCTCTGCAGGTTGCCAGCACTTGTCTATCGTTGCTGCCTTGACTCGCCGCCGACGTCGCCGGTTGGGCCAAAGGGTACAAGATCATCATGCGGCCCAGTGCATGGGCGCCGAGTATGCTTGATTGCCATGTCGGAGGCGAAGGTCCTAGAGCTTGGTGGCATGTGTGTGATGTTTTTTTCTCCCGTTGCAATGCACTGATCGATTTATTCATGCATTCGCTGATTTACTCTGAATTTTTTTCAGTCGTCAAACATTAACTGGATTGGTTCGTGGATATGCAGTGTGACAAGTCGTGTGAGATGAAGGTGGTGAACTTTCTCAATATGGAGCCAAGTATGTGGTGGATTTGCCATGGTTGATGGTAGACCGGTAAGCGTAAAAGCTTTTGAGTTGTCAAATTTTGTGTGATCAATCTCCTGGACGGTCAAACCTGAAAAGTTCAGTGAAGATTCAGATTACAAGCGGATGCCTTTTCTGCCTACAATGTTATAATCACGCCAACTATGCGCATGGAGTACCAGAGATGATACAAAAATTGCTTGTAGATAGGCAGGTGGGTGCATGCAGAACTGTCGAGGCCGGATGGTGTCCGGGACCAACTATATGATCTGCTACGGAAGGAACACGATGTAGCCTTGATGTCGATGTAAGTCTTGATGTAATCCTCAAAAAACATATTGCTTGCAGATAGGTTATACACAAACATGCATGTTGTAGGTTTGTTAATTTTAATTTTGGAATACTGAGATCTGTTCAGATGCTTTCCTTACGATGATGCCTAAAAAATCCAGCAGATAGTGACTGAAGTTTGTTGGTTTTACTCAACCTGGTGCTGCTTGATCGGTACTAAACCAAATGAGGGTGACCATGATAGCTGGTGTTGAGTATAGGTATATAAACTGAATTTCCCATTGTGCCAAAACTAACACATTGGATTCTTTCTATTTGCTGCTACCATTTTTCAAAGTAAGATCATGATGATGCAAATGAATCTCATTATGTAGACATATGCAATCTTAGTTTTTACTATGTAGACATAAATGTGTATCCATTTTTTCTTTCTATTGATCTACGACAAAGGGCATGTGTTGGACTGAGTGGCCGTTCTATTAAAACAAAGGGGTGGAACTTGCAATATTTGAATCAATAGAGGTTATCTTTCATATGGATTTTATTATTAGATACTAGCAGATGCATGTCACTTCCCTCGATCATGTTTGGTTCTTAAAATTGTAGATGTTTCATATATAGCCATCAATTATATTTATGCAACTGGCAGTCCCTGTACATTCTTTTTTATCTGCTCTAAAACACATTTCAGTTTATAAGAATCATACATATCAATCTATAAGTAAGATTATGAGTTGATCCAGTGCCGAAAACAAATCAGTTGAACATGTTTGTTCTAGCAGTTTTAGGCAACATTTCATGTGTGTATGAAGTTTCATTCCATGTGAAGTCAATGATTTTTTTTACAGAATTCTTCAGGTTTGATTGGTGAAGCTGCATTGAGCAAAGAAGATATGTTTATTTGTGAGGAATTTTTGCCGGTAATATCCGTCCAGCCATACATAAAAGTGATAGTCTCATTCTTTAACAATGTATACTTGGCCTCTACTCTCCTGTGTGTTGAGAATTGGCTGGGACATCTATTGTTGTTTGTATAATCTTACATTGAAAAATAATTTGTGGTAGCAAACTGGTTAACCAGGGCACAAGTTTTGTTTATACATAATTTTAGAAGTACTATTAATTTTTTGGCTGATTTCCCGAACTAAATAATGGATAATTTTTTTAACCAATTATTTGTGAGCTACGTAGGAGAACAACTATGATTCACGGTATATTGTAATTAAGAAAGACTAGCACAAGGGCCCGTGCGTTGCAACGGGGCATACACATTTTAGTGGGTTCCTAGCGGTTTGACAATTTGTAAAAGCAAAATAAACAAGCGTGTGCTTAGAAACCGGGAAAATAATTTACCATTCAAACAACTTCTGTTATTTGGTGGTTCAAAATGAATGATGTCAAAGATACACATCAACATTGTCAACTAAAAGAATTTGCAAAAAATGGCAGCTACTCCCTTCGTTCAGAACTATACATCTATTTCTGAGACAAGTAATTCCGAACGGAGGGAGTAGTAGTCATCTGACATGTTCCCAACTGCAACAGAGAATATTCTATTTTATCTTGTTACATGATTTTTTTTCTAGAAGAACTATTGCCTATAAATAAATCAAATAATAATGATAAACTGGAGCACAATGCAATGGTTCATATTTTCTTAATTTAAGATGAATGATATGAAAGAGAAAAAGATGACCATACTAAGGCTACCGGGAAAGGAATAGGCAGCATAGCGTACAATTATATGAAACACCACGCCTTTAAACATTTCCAAATATACAAAACATTAAGGTACTGAATTCTTTTACATAGACTGATATGACTCGAAAATACAATGATCAATGAGAGGGCAAAAAAAGCCACAGGATTTTCTTTTGTATATCAATACCAACTAAAAATAATAAGAATTGTAATTAAAGAAAAGCGACAATTTTTTTTGTTAAGAGCATTTGACTTGCACTCTGACTCAATGTTTTACTGGTACATTTCCTCATGAACAAATTTGCTTTACTAACCCTCCTCTAAACTTTCAGCTGGATGTCGGTGCCAACGAACTACCCGCTCAATTGTAGGCTCAACTCCAACCAGCTCCATTCTAGGAATAGATGGATTTGTAGTTTTCGACTCCAAAAAGTTTGTTGGGCCTCTACTTTGAGTGAGAACCAGATAGTCATACTGCAAACACATAAAAAAGTAATGGTTGAATAAAGCAGAATAATATTCTCAAGTTTAATATACAAAAGGAAAATGAAAAGATCATGATAACAAACGTGGAGAAAGGTTTATAAGTTCTATATTGGTGCTCACAAAGTCGCTGTCCAGGTCAGAAAATCATTTTACTTTTGAGAGCATCATCGATTTAACCTTTATTTTCTCAAGTGGATAACAATTCCTCGTTGTCACCAACTACACATACGAGATGTGAATAAAGAGGCTGCAATAAGATTTAAGGGAGAAGAACTCCAGGGAAGTTTAACCCCCACTCTCAAATGGCCTGATGTTGTCGTAATTCTTGGCGTACTTCATAGATGATCATGCTTCAGGTGAAAAAGATCTGACAGCACAGAGTTCAAAACTATGCTAGTCTTTGTACAATGGAGAATAAGCGTCTTCTTGCCATTCTCAACCTGGAAGAAACATTAGAGCAACAGCCTGATGTGGGAGTCAGGGAAAAGCACATTCGTACTAATTCTAGTTTCTCGAGATGGAAGGTTCGAAAGCAACCGTCTTTTGCAATAGCAACTAAATTAAGAATTACAGGTGGTTATTTGTACAAATCGTGGACTATGTGCCAGAAAATCTGGCCCTTTTGTGTGTGACTCGGTTCCTTTAAAAAAATACA
This sequence comes from Triticum aestivum, assembly GCF_018294505.1. Lineage (NCBI taxonomy): Eukaryota > Viridiplantae > Streptophyta > Magnoliopsida > Poales > Poaceae > Triticum > Triticum aestivum. Next base: position 592,851,413 of record NC_057803.1, on the reverse strand, counting down.
ATGTTCAAACACACTACTTGAACTATATGGGAAATTGCTGAAAGATGTCGCTATGTCAGTTTATGCTTGGCCAGTGTCACAAGACAATAATGCTCAGATACTACCTATGAAAATACCAATACTTTCTTGTGTCCATAACAATAATGACTTGATGGTAGACAGGGTTAGTGTTCTTCTGGCATTGTAAACTGAAGGCAAATTTGCAACAGCTAAAGGGACCAAAGATATGAGAAGCTTACGAGGGCTTGGGGGCGTGCTTGAGGAGCTCAAATGTGGTGAACATGGTCATGGGAACCCTGATGCCATCATCTTGATCCTACATCAATCTAGGGATGAGACCTCTGGCAAAGGGTTCATAACTCTGCCCAAACTTGAAAAATCACAAATGGAAGGCTCATTTGCTGCCACACTTGAAAAATCACATAGACTATGTAAGCATGATCTTGGCTGGGCTCTTGAGATCACATAGACCAGGTAACCATTAGGTAGAGTAGAGCTTACACACAATGAAATAAGGTGACACATCATGCTCAATCAATTTCTGATCTTCCCACGAACGAGATACAACCTGCGTAGAGGTTAAATCAATAATTTTTACTCTTGTTGTGAAGTCCAAAAACAAATCTCACGCGTACTGAATAGCCAAACAAGTAAACAACACAGTGGGTAGCATAGTATAGTAGTGCTTGTTAAGGGAGTTGTTTATCAATATGGTAAACAAAAATTATATTAATTCTTTTGACACAAGCAAAATAGCATCGATATAATTAAAAAACGAATGAACAAGCACTCAGTAAGCAAGAATGATAACAAGGATGAAACATGCACCTCTACAGATCAGTTGAAAATTTAAAATCGCAGGAGAAAGGATTTAACGGCAGCCAAATTTTAAGTGAAATTGTAGCCTAAGTCAGCGCGATCTACCGCAATCTCCTGTGATTTTGTACTGCATGAAAATCGCGAGCGATTGCGGCCAAATCGCAGGCAATTTAAAATTGCTCTCATGATTAATATAATATCATGCACTTGGAACTTGCAAACACTTAAAAACAAAGGAGAATCAAATCATGGTGTGGAACGATTTCTTTTGGTAGCGCAACAACAATTTTCACATAGCAGCAGCATTCGCACAGTACGTTGACCAGTTCTATGCTGGGTTGCTGGCACATCGTGGCTTCCAAAATGGACCCTACTTATGGCGACATACCATCAGAATATGAAAGGAGGGATCCATGTGCTTACTTTGCTTTCCATGTAGCTTCAAAATAATGTATTGCTTGTCGTAGATTTTTACTCGTTCTCACTGCGATTCTACCGGTAATTCCACGAGGCAAATCTATGCCTTCTTCTTTCATAGCAGTGAACTCTGAACCTGGACCTCAAAGAGAAGATAATTTCTCATCAAATTGTCCAGCACTGTAATGAGAAGAGAAGGATCCATAAAGTAATTAAAAAACGAATCTGAATGTACCTCATCAAATGAAGGTGGCACCATGACCAATTATTTTTTAGCAAGTGACTTATCTCAGATCAATTCAAATAAAATGACAAAATTAACAGCAGCAAGCTGCCTTGGCATGCAGAAACAGAGAAGCATGTTGCTGGATCAACAATACAACTACCTATGACAGCTATATGGGTTACAGTAAAACGCACTGCTTGGCAGTTGTGGCCTGGTGGTATTATAGGAGTCCATCAGGAGGCCCCTAGAGACAAAGCACGTAAAGAACACCCAAGGATGCTTACTGCCTGTAAAGCACACAAAATCAGAGAAAACTAACTATGAATACTGCCAGAAACTTAAGAATAAAATTCTCGCATAAAAATAAATTTGCTACTTTCTAAATACTATTGGAATCTTAGAATCAACATGCTGCTAAGAAAGAGCAGAATAGCAGACAGAGAGACAGGGGACAGAAACAATAACTAAAACAGGGGATCAACATGATACTACTTGATCAGTATCAAACCAAGATGCGTAACCATGGTGCCTGGTGCTGAAGTCAGATATACATACTAAATGTTCTGATATGCCAAAATAAACGCATTAGAATCTTTTTAATTATCCCAACTATTTTTCAGAGGTTGCTCTGCCGTTGCTAATTATGATGTTGTGCTATACTGCTACTTCATATAGAGGGAGATCAGGGAGGTGTTCTGATATGCCAAGATAAACGCATTAGAATCTTTTTAATTATCCCAACTATTTTTCAGAGGTTGCTCTGCCGTTGCTAATTATGATGTTGTGCTATAATGCTACTTCATATAGAGGGAGATCAGGGAGGAGAGCAGCAGCCTGCTGCTGCGATTTTGTTCAATTTGCTGCTTGATTACTACTACACATCTATACAGAGAACACACAGAACACACATAACAGAAGACTGCTGCTTGCTGCTTTCAAGGGGATACATACATCTGTTGTAGCCGTCGAGGGCGACATTGGACGGCTCGACAGATGTTTTGTTCCTCCGGCGAACTCGGCGCTTCTTCCTCCGGCGAAATCGACGGCGACATTGTACGTTTCACGGAATTTTCGTCGGGATTTGATGGAGATTATGGTCCAAAGAAGCAACCCGATGGAGATTCCGGCCGAGAACCCTTCCTTCTTATAGCAGGCAAGTAAAATCCGAGCACCTCAGGTACTGCTTAACACAGTTGTGGTGAGTTGCAGATGCCATCAAGGAACGATAAATTCCAGTGCTAAATTCTGGCGCCAGGCCCATAGATGTATCACATTAATTCGTGGGTGTCAACTGATTCATAATCCCCCCATCATAGTATGAATTTGCTCTAATGCAAGCTTGACAAAAGATGCAAGATTAAGACATTGCAATGCAAGGTAAAGACGTCTCGGTCAATTCATAAGTTGGCCTCACCCCAAGCATCTACTTCGACCAGGGAGACAGCTGATTTTGCACCATGGCCATGCTCTAAAACAACCATGGAAAGATATAGAGGAATTTGCACCGTGGCCATGCTCTCGTCCCTTCTTCATCTTCAGGCCAGCGTCACCCTCTCATTTCCTGTCCATCAGGCCGCCCCCACAAGCTTCTTTTCTCTCTCCTTTGTCACCTTCCCGACAGAAGCTAACCCACAGCCAGGTTCATCAGTGGGATTAGATGTGTGTATGACGACTCTGTCCAGCGCACACGTCGGCTCTGTCCATCGGAGAGTGTCGACACCATAGACCACCTCTAGCGAGCGACTTGTTTGCCTGTGACGCCTGACCTCTGCGCCAACACTCCCCCTTGGCCTCTCTGTCGATCAGATCTCTCGCCGCGGGAGCCAAGCGGATGGGTCCGACGGCGGGCCGAGTGCGCCGGGAAGGAGTGGCTGGTGGTGAAGCCGGTGGGGTTGAGGAAACCATTGTCGATGTGGAAGCAGCGGGGAGGAGTCCTGACGGCGCCATGGTAGCAAGGACGGGGGATCCATCACCGCAGCGTCGAGAGTTGCTGGCGGTGGAAGGCCGTCGTTGGGTCGCTGGTGGTGGAAGGCCGCGGGTGTGGGGGCGCTTGGGTGGGGGTAGGCGCGCCGACAGGGTAGGTGGTGGAGGAGAACGACGACGGTAGGCGGTGGCGGAGCGCGACGGCGGGGAGCCGTCCGGCGGAGCGCGGCGGCGGGGGCCGGTCCGGCAGAGGACGGCGACGGGGGGCGGCTGTGTGTGGCGACCGGGTCGGGCCGGCGGCGTGCGGCGAGGCGGGGCGGGAGGTGGCGGAGCGCTGGAGTGGGGAGATGGGATTGGGAGGCTCGGTCGTGCGGGCGGATGTGTTTTTTTCTTTTCTCTCGCCCGTAACTGTTCCGATTTGACTTATTAGGAGGACTGCGGGTTCAATATACAAAACAACAGGGTCGTTTTTGCAAAAAGGCCGGCGACGTACGACCAGAAGCGATAGCCGCTTTATTAGTAGGTAAAGAAGAGTGATTTAATGGTAAAATTTTTACATGATAAGTATTCCACCACTACAATATCTATGTCACTAAGTTTGATTCTTGCACCTTGCATTCTCCTGTTGCAACGCACGGGTATTTTTGCTAGTGTCTCCAATAGCAAATCAGTAGCATTAGATTCATCATGAATTATACTTCATATTTATTTATTTAGTATTGTAGACGTTGATGTATTTTGATATATATGTGGGCAAACATACAAATGCTTGACCTTTTGAAATCTAATGCATATCTTGACAGGGAGGGATTAATATTATGTCGGGATGGATGCCAACTTTGTTCTGTTAAGTAGCTAGCGAGGGCACTCACGGATCTAGGAAATGGTTGAAGAGCCAGGCCCGAAGCATGGCCACCTGTTGGGGAATGTAGTATTTTAAAAAATTTATCTACGATCACGCAAGATCTATCTAGGAGAAGCATAGAAACGAGCGGGGAGAGTGTGTTCACGTACCCTCGTAGACCGAAAGCGGAAGCGTTTAGTAACGTGGTTGATGTAGTCGAACGTCTTCGTGATCCAATCGATCCAAGTACCGAACGTACGGCACCTCCGCGATCAGCACACGTTCAGCTCGGTGACGTCCCTCGAACTCTTGATCCAGTTGAGGCCGAGGGAGAGTTTCGTCAGCACGACGTCGTGGTGACGGTGATGATGAAGTTACCGGCGTAGGGCTTCGCCTAAGCACTACGACGATATGACCGAGGTATGTAACTATGGAGGGGGGCATCACACACGGCTAAGAGAAACTTTGGTGTGCCCCTGCCCACATATATAAAAGAAGGGAGGGAGAGAGGTCGGCCCCCTAGGGGCGCGCCAAGAGTATGGAGTCCTACTAGGACTTCCAAGTCCGAGTAGGAATCCCTTTCCTTTTCGGAGTAGGAGAGAAGGAAAGAGGGAAAGAGAGAGAGAGAGAGAGTAGGAAAAGGCAAGGGGGGCGCCGCCCACTTCCCCTAGTCCAATTCGGACCCATGGGAGGAGGGGGGCGCCACCTCCCCTTGGCCTGCCTCCTCTTTTCCTGTATGGCCCAATAAGGCTCATTACTTCTCCCGGTGAATTCCCATAACTCCCCGGTACTCCGAAAAATACCTGAATCACTCGGAACCTTTCCGATGTCCGAATATAGCCATCCAATATATGAATCTTACCTCTCGACCATTTCGAGACTCCTTGTCATGTCCGTGATCTCATCCAGGACTCCGAACAAACTTTGGTCATCAAATCACATAACTCATAATACAAATCATCATCGAACGCTAAGTGTGCGGACCCTACGAGTTTAAGAAGTATGTGGACATGACCGAGACATATCTCCGGTCAATAACCAATAGTGGAACCTGGATGCTCATATTGGCTCCTACATATTCTACGAAGATCTTTATCGGTCAAACCGTATAACAACATACATTGTTACCTTTGTTATCGGTATGTTACTTGTCCGAGATTCGATCGTCGGTATCCTCATACCTAGTTCAATCTCATTACCGGCAAGTCTCTTTACTAATTCCGTAATGCATCATCCCGTGACTAACTCATTAATCACATTGCTTGCAAGGCTTATAGTGATGTGCATTACCGGGAGGGCGCAGAGATACCTCTCCGATACACGGAGTGACAAATCCTAATCTCGATCTATGCCAACCCAACAAACACCTTCGGAGACATCTGTAGAGCATCTTTATAATCACCCAGTTACGCTGTGACGTTTGATAGCACATATGTTGTTCCTCCGTTATTTGAGAGTTGCATAATCTCATAGTCAGATGAACATGTATAAGTCATGATGAAATCAATAGCAATAAAACTAAATAATCATTATGCTAAGCTAACGGATGGGTCTTGTCATGATGTGATCCCGTTCATCAAATGACAACACGTGTCTATGGTCAGGAAACATAACCATCTTTGATTAACGAGCTAGTCAAGTAGAGACATACTAGGGACACTTTGTTTTGTCTATGTATTCATACATGTACTAAGTTTTCGGTTAATACAATTCTAACATGAATAATAAACATTTATCATGATATAAGGAAATATAAATAACAACTTTATTCTAGGTTGAACTGATGACATGTCATACGTGCTGAGATGAGCTCTATGCATGTTGAGAAATGCATTGCATAATGGGACATTGAGATAGACATTTTGCATGTTAAGAAAATTAGAATCAACTTCTTAAAAAGATAAGATAAGATTAAGAAATCCTGAAATAAATCCAGGAATAATGCGATCACCAGAATTTGAACCTTGATGGATTGGGATATCACTGTCTACCTAACCAACTCAACCACAAGTTAATTCGTATAAATAAATAAAGCTAATCATGCCGTGCCGTGCTGCTCGTGTGGCCAGCCTCCAGGCCCAGGCACGGCCCCTTGCGTGCCGCGTGTCAGGCTCGGCACTTTTAGCTCGTGCCGTGCCGTGCTAACGGGCTGGCCCTGCTGGCACGGCCCATTTAGCCAGCTTTGCTTTGGAGCGGCTTCAATATTCGGCGGCGCTTCTTCTGCTTCCCAAAACCCCCAACCTCTCGTCTAAAAAAAAAGAGAAAACCCCCAGCTCTCGACTCTCCGTGCTCACGGTGGTTCGCGGCGGCGGCGATGCGCCAGAGCCCGTCGCCGGCGGCAATGGACACCCCGGACTTTAGAGTCAAGCTCGGCTTCGAGAGATCCCTTCGATGCAACCGCCCGTACGGCGGGTACCCGCGCCTCCCGAGCGAGGGCTCGCCGCAGATGGCCTTCTTCGACGCGGCCGCCGAGGGCAACCTTCCCCGCCTCAGAGGTGAGCGAGCTCTCCGTCGGCCCAATCTGTCTGTCAGGCGTCTGCCGGGCGCCGCCCCCTCGCTTCATTGCGGCGTCGCATCTGCTAGGGTTTTTTTGGGGGGGGGGGGGGGGGGGGTGGCGGTCTGCTCGTGCTCTGCTCCTTTCGCGCGTGACTTACCTCAAATTTCTCGGTGTTTTATTGAAGAGCTGGCGAGAGGCAGGGATGCGGATGGGCTGGCCTGGCTTGCCGACGTGTGTCTCGTGGGCGGGGGGCCGCTTCAGACGGCGGCACGCATGGGGAAACTGGATGCCGTCAGGTGCATGGTGGAGGAGCTGGGCTTCGATGTCAATGCGGGCAGCCAATCTGGTATGCGCGCGCTTTCTTTGCGCTGATCGATTCTGTTCATGTTATGGTCATGCTCAATTTCGCAATTTTTGCTCGTGTGCACGATATTTCAGTAAACCCGCTGCATCAGTTTCATTCACTTTAAGCACTAGTTACTTGTTTCTGATTTTATTGGCAGGTTTAACTGCTCTGACTGCTGCTGCAGTGGATGAAAGAATGCATGTTATGAGATACCTTCTGGACAAGGGGGCTGATGTGAATAAGCCAGTCTATTCAGGCCATTCTCCTCTTCACCATGCTGCAAAATATGGTCTCTTCTGTGCACATATTAAGCTTTCTGTCTTTAGACTTGCGTTTACCACTTGGTTGCTCTGCAATTTAACAGTCTCCAACTCCTCACTAATGCGGTTTGATCATTTGTGTGGCTTCTAGCTTTTGTTCTATTTTAAACGCTGAATTCTTGCACTTCTACCAAAAGTGTAGTTTATAGGAAATCGATTTGACTATTTTGCACAGTTCATGCTGGTTTTTGGTGCTATCCAACCCTGTAATATGCTTACAAATTACCTTCCAAACCCTCACTGAGATGATGTTCAGTCTGGTTCTGATAATTAGTAATCTAGTATTCCTACTTATTTTATTCCATTTTCATGGCATGTTAAATGAACTCGGTCACGTGACTTTGGAGCTGGGGGCCATCTAGCAGATGTTGGCATTTAGATTCTTTCGGTTCAATTTGCTCTCCCTATGATTTAATATGCTCGGTCCCCGGTAAAAAAAAAACTAATACACCTAGTCTTATTTTGTGTTTGTGTCTCCTTATAACAAAACGATAACTTATGTCTGGTCTTATTTGTTCTCCCCATGGATTTATACTTTGGTCTTATTTTGGGCTTGTTCTTTTAGTTCTGTAGCATTGGCATGTCTCTTCAATAAAAAACAACAATGCGTTCCAATCCCAAAGAAGTTGGGGTAGGCTAGAGTTGAAACCTATAAGATCCTGAAACCTAGTGATGGTTCTGTCACTTGGATAGCTAACTTCCACGCACCCCTGTCCATGACACCCCTATCCATGTCGTGTCTCTTAAATAGTTTCGCCAAAATAGTCATGACATAGTTAACTCATGCCTGGATTCTAGCCAAGGCATGCTGGTGGTGGTTCTTGATAATGTTTATAAAAATACATTTCTTCTGTTGCGCGAGAAATGCTTATTTTTCATTGTAACATTTTTTTTCTGCACTATGTCTAGGACGTGATGAAGCAGCACGATTGTTGCTATCCAGAGGAGCTAGTGTTGATTCAACTTTTCGTGGTCTGACACCACTACATTTTGCTGCTGGCTTTGGGATGATTGGTGTCATGAAAGTACTGTTGGAGCACCATGCAGATGTAATAAGTAAATTTCATGTTTTTGTATTTGAGCTTTATATGCTACTACCTTGTTTGAATGCAGATTCATCAATATTTAGTATGTTGGATTGCGGTTCCATGCCTTGGTCTTCTCACAGCCTTTTATCGTAGCTTTAGATTTTCATCTCTTATATTTCTAACTAATATTATTTAAAAATCACATAATAGAGTAGTTAGCTGGAATGGCAGTTCAAATGGCTTTTCCGCACGTCATACTTCATGCTACTCTGTACCATTGCTTATTTTTCCTTGCTGTGTGATCTTCAGTTCTTCATGATATGGCAGATATTTATGTCAAATGTACAGCTTGGGATTCTCTTGTTCCTATGCAGAAGCTGGATAGATTCCTGTTTTAACATGTGCATGTCTTATTTGATTAGCATAATGTTATTCTGTCTCGTACTATTACCATGTCATAACTCATAAATACTGGTTAGGTTGAAAGAACTGTCTTTGCAGCTGAGGCTTAGCAATCTATATAAAGTATTTATTGCAAACTGTCACTAGCATGGCCTTGTGACCATGAGGCCACGGGTTCAAGTCCTGGAAACAGCCTCTTACAGAAATGTAGGGAAAGGCTGCGTACTATAGACCCAAAGTGGTTGGACCCTTCCCCGGACCCTGCGCAAGCGGGAGCTACATGCACCGGGCTGCCCTTTTTTTTTTGTCATTAGCATGGCCAATGATAGTTTTGTCATCCCACTTCCATATAAAAGGAGAATCATGAGAACCGAAACATGTTGTGTGTCCCTATGTTCTAATTTTCCTCTATTATATTTAAGCATTCAATATTATATCGAAGTTGATATTTTATACTAAAGATATTTTGTAATAAAAATGTAGCCGAACAAGGTCTCAGAAGAGGGAAGTACTCCGCTGACTGAAGCACTTCGTGGCACCGATTCAGGACTACCTGAATCTACTATACTGGAGTGTGTCAAGCTGCTTGTGGAGGTCTGGTAATAGTCCACCTTGACTTCATGTTAATACATATAGTTTTCTTATGATATTAATCTATTGCATGAATTGCGTAGTTCATAATTTTGGTTTTATATGATCCATATCCACAGGCAGGCACAGATGTAAATTCTGCTAATAGCGAAACTCCGTTGGTAATAGCAACTCGTTATGGCTTAACTGACTGCGTCAAGTACCTGTTGAAGGCTGGTGCTTCCAAAAAACCCCAACTCTCAGCTAAAAAAAAACCCCAACTCTCGACTCTTTGATGCCGAGGCAAAGTCGCCAGACTTCAAAGTTAAGCTCGCCTACGAGAGAGCTGCTCTTCGACGCAACCGTTCGTACGACGGGCTCCCACGCCTCCCAAACGAGGGCTCGCCGCAGATGGCCTTCTTCGACGCGGCCGCCGAGGGTGATCTTCCCCGTCTCAGGGGTGAGCGAGCTCTCCATCGGCCCAATCTGTCAAGCGTGTGACCGCGCACCGCCCCCTCCCTTCAGTGTGGCCTCGCATCTGCTAGGGTTTTGGGGGAATGGGGGTCTGTGCGTGCGTGTGTTCCTTTCGCCATGTAATGTAGCGCTGTCCATGTGTCTTAACTCTTAACTCAAATTTCTCGGTATTGTATTGAAGAGCTGGCGAGAGGCAGGGATGCTGAGGGAATGGCCTGGCTTGCCGATGTGTGTATCGTAGGTGGGGGGCCGTTTCAGACGGCGGCACGCATGGGGGAACTGGATGCTGTCAGGTGCATGGTGGAGGAGCTAGGCTTTGATGTCAATGCTAGTAGCAAAGATGGTATGTCTCCGCTTTCTCTTTGTTCATGTTATGGTTAGCTCAAATTCGCGATGTTGCTCGTGTGCATGATCTTTCAGTTTGTGTATATTTCATATACCTTAAGCACTGCCATGATTCAACTTTTTCTGTCCACTTACCAGGGTATTTGTCGACCCTGACTTGTGGTCTTCTCACTAGTCACTACTTCTGGTTATTCATATTATGAGCAGTCACTTGCTATATATAGACTATTTAGATTTTACTCCCTCCGTCCCAAAATTCTTGTCTTAGATTTGTCTAGATACGGAATCTAAGACAAGAATTTTGGGATGGAGGGAGTACATTGGTAGTGTTTTCATGTAAATTCATCTTTTAGTTGAGAGAGATGTCAGATATAGCACTAGTTACTTGTTTTTTATTCATCTCTGGCAGGTGTAAGTGCTTTGACTACTGCTACAATTGAGGAAAGAATGGATGTTATGAGGTACCTTCTGGACCAGGGGGCTGATCTGAAAAAGCCAGATGATTCAGGCCATTTCCCTCTTCACCTTGCTGCAAAATATGGTCTCTGCAAATACTAAGCGTTCTGTCTTTAGACTTGCGTTTACCATTTGGTTCCTGTGCAAAGAAGTTTTGAAGGAATGGTTATTTGTTCTCCTGAGCAGTCTTCAACTCCTCACTAATTCAATTTGATCATTTGTGTGGCTTCTAGTTTTTGGTCTATTTTAGAAGCTGAATTCTTGCACTTCTACCAAAAGTGTAGTTTATAAGAAATTGATTTGACTATTTTGCACAGTTCATGCTGGTCTTTGGTGCTATCCAGCCCTGTAAGCTTACTAATTACTCCCTTCGTTCACAAATATAAGGTGATGTTCTACATCTTATATTTGTGAACGGAGGAAGTACCTTTGAAACCCTCACTGAGGTGATGTTTAGTCTGGTTATGATAATTAGCAATCTAGTATCCCTACTTATTTTATTCCATTTTCATGTCATATTAGATGAACTCGGTCACGTGACTTTAGAGCTGGGGGCCATCTAGCAGATGGTGGCATTTGCATTGTTTCAGTTCAATTTGTTGTCCCTATGAATTAATACGTCCGGTCCCCAGTCAAAAAGCTAACACGTCTGGTCTTATTTGTGGTTGTGTCTCCTTATAAAAAAACAATATCATATGTCTGGTCTTATTTGTTCTCCCTATGGATTAATACTTTGGTCTTATTTTGTGTTTGTTCTTTCGTTTCTGTAGCATTATCCTTGTGTCTCTTAAATAGTTTCACCAAAATAATTATGACGTAGTTAACTCATGCCTGGCCTCCAGCCAAGGCATGCAGGTGGTGGTTCTTGTGATAATGTTAAGAATACAGTTCTCCTGTTGTGCGAGAAATGCTTATTTTTCATGGTAACATTATCTTGTGTTTTTTTCTGCACCATGTCTAGGACGTGATGAAGCAGCATGATTGTTGCTATCTAGAGGAGCTAGTGTTGATGTAGCTTATCTTGGTCTGACACCACTACATTTCGCTGCTTCCTGTGGGATGATTGGTGTCATGAAAGTTCTATTGGAGCACCATGCAGATGTAATAAGTAAATTCCATGTTTTTTTCTATTTGAGCTTTATACGCTACCTTGTTAGAATAAGTAAATTCCATGCAGATGTAATAAGTAAATTCCATGTTTTTTTCTATTTGAGCTTTATATGCTACCTTGTTAGAATGCAGATTCATCAACATTGTATGTTGGATTGTGGTTCCATGCCTTGGTCTTCTCACAGCCTTTTATTTCATCTCTTATGTTCTAAGTTCTAACTAATATTAGTTCAAAATCACATATAGAGTGAGTAGTTAGCTGGAATGGCAGTTCAGATGGCTTTTCCGCAGGTCATACTTCATGCTACTCTGTACCATTGCTTATTTTTCATTGCTGTGTGATCTTCAGTTCTTCATGATGTTATAGCAGATATTGATGTCAAATGTACAACTTGGGATCCCCATGTTCCTATGCAGAAGCTGGATAGATTCCTGCTTTAACATGTGCATGTCTTATTTGATTAGCATAATGCTATTCTGCCTCGTACTATTGCTATGTCATAAATACTGGTTATATCCAAGTCGATATTTTACACTAAAGATTTTCTGTAACAAAAAATGTAGCCAAACAAGATCTCAGAACAGGGACGTACTCCGCTGACTGCAGCACTTTATGCCACCGATTCAGGACTACCTGAATCTATTTCACTGAAGTGTGTCAAGCTGCTTGTGGAGGTCTGGTAACTGTCCACCTTGACTTCATGTTAATACATATAGTTTTCTTATGATATTAATCTGTTATGTGAATTGCATAGTTCATAACTTTTGATCTTATATGATTCATATCTACAGGCAGGCACAGATGTAAATGCTGCTAATATTGAAACTCCATTGGTAATAGCAACTAGTTATGGCTTAACTGACTGTGTCAAGTACCTGTTGAAGGCTGGTGCAGACCCTAATATCCCACATATTCATGTGAGTTTTGTAGCATTTTTACCTTATCGTGTCTTCTACTGCATGCAGTTTTCTTAGTCATATTTTCTAGGGGATCGGGGACATATATAGCATGTAAAACATATTTCCTACTTCAGTTCTAACGTGCAAACCTATCCCTGAGGCATCCGATGAACAGGAAGTAAATCATTTATCGTCCCATGATCAAATAACTGATAATCCTGTCAGATCTTGATCTGTCACCGAGCAAAATTGTGGGTACATTTTGATTGCTACCAAACCTGGCCTTACCTCCCTACATTCTTTGGCTATGGTCTGGATAGCTACCAATTTTAGCTCACCCGCATGACATCAGCGTGCCCCTGTCTGCTTTTCGCCAATGAGCGGGCGGAGAAATCGTTCGCTCAAAAGTTGGCACCAATCTCAGCTGCATGCTGCAGGAATCAAAAGAGCACGTTTCTGCAAACATTAATCAGCACTGCTCTGGTGGCCACCGAAGTTGCACGACCTCTAATCCTTCTCTCAAAGGGAATCACATCACATCAACATGCCATTAGCTCAATTCCCCCTTACGGCCTTACCCTATTTCGATCAATTCTTTCATGGCATGATTTATCCTGCTGCTGGCTAGATCAAAAGTGTTACTTACGAAATCATCAATTCTTTATGTTTTGAGACCACATGCATGTGATTCCATCAAGCAGATTTTTAACTTGATGAATCCTTCGTTCCTGAACTTTGAACTTGATGGATCCTTCATTCCTTTGTCATTTTAGTTAATTAGAGGTTGAAATTGCATCCATCCCTCCAACTGACAGTACATCTGTACATGAATGAGGCAATAAAGCTGATGCATGCTTGGTATATTAAGTCTGATGCTATTACCAAGATATGGGCTGAATAATATATGTATGAAACCATGCTGACTGAGACTTCAATTAGTTAGTCTTGCTTACAAAGGTACTATTATGAGTTCAGCAAAATATGCAATTAGCTATCTTTTGTTACCTCGTCACCGAATCTCTGAATTTTAGAACCAAATTACACACACATGCTGATATATGTTGCCAAATGTTCTGAAGCCATTTGGCTTTAAACCAAATGTAAGCCTATGCTTTTGACAAAATAAGTTGTTACCGTGGCTACAAACCTGCCAATATTTTGGCCACGCCCTTGGTTTGGTCATGCCAAATTTTTGGCAGGACTAGATGGGGCTCAAACCAAACATACCCTGTGCCTTATTCCCTCAGTTCCTGACTGATGAGGATTTAGTCTGATTTACTTCAGAAAATTTGATTTATACTGGGTAGTGTTTAAGGCTACTAATGTCAGGAACCAAAAGTTGACATGATTTATGCTCGAGTGCAGCTAATTTATCTCACTTGGTACAGTTAATTTTTCAACAAAATGTTCTTTAACTTTTGGTTGATCGAAGCTGACACTTTGAGAAACAGCAACTCAAATGACATTTTGAAGTAGGTGGGTTATGTAATGTCTAGCATAACTTCATCTATTTATGTGCCCAATTTCATTTTTTCTATATATTTCCTTATTATTTATTGTGATCTAATTAATACCGCTGAGATTTTTTACTAGGTTTATATTCGTTTTTCAATCCCTGGTAGCTATATAGTAGTAACTTCTGCTACTGAACCATGTGGTTCCTGTTTGTTACTTCTTACTTGACAGACTGGTGCCAAGCCAATAGAACTTGCTGCAATCCGTGGAAGACGGAAGCTTGTGGAGTTACTATTTCCTTTAACTTCTCCTATTCGAACTGTACGAAACTGGACCGTTGAAGGAATTATTGCCCATGCCAAAAGGCCCTCTAAGCCCTCTAAGCCAACGGTATGAATTGGATTTTAAGAATTTGAATCATCCTATATTGAGTTATTTCTTTGTCCTTCAACCGTTGCGGCATAAATGTTTGCACCTCTAATCACCTGAATCTTTTCTTTATATGGGACTAGTAGATGGGCCTACTTAAAAGGATATGTTACGACATTTTTGTGGTTTTTGTCACTATGCAGATTTTTCATTCTGTTTTGCCATTCTCTCCTTGGCCTACATTTCAGTGACATGACCCAGTGCAAATTTGCAATGCAAGCAAAAGCATTATACACAAAATCTAATGGCAAAATCATTATTGCTCCTATATTATAAATACAGAGTACAATAGAAAGATGATCCCTTTGAAAATCTTTGCTAAATATTTTTGCGCTTGATATATATTTTCGTTATTTGAAAATTTTCCAAAAAAAAACACAGATGAACATGACTAAGTATTATATTTAGACTCTAAATTTGATGCAAAAACGTGCGTTTCGTTGCCCTGTGGAAAATCCACGTCCTAAACTCCCTCTGATTATCTGTCTACAACTGTACGACTTGGTTAAACAAAAAATACAACCTAGTTGTTTCCGAGTCTTCCGTTGTTATATGAAGTTTAATCCTCAAACTATATCTTTTTTGTCACACAAAGAAACTTCTTTAATCTTCGGTGAACATTGTACATTTTGTATGTATATTTTGCTTGTCTTAATTTGTCTCTATGATTTAGGTTAAGCATGATAAAAGTACGAAAGTTCAGTTGAAATCATTTGGTGAGAAAGCTATTAAGAGAAAGGACTATCATGGCGCGTCAAAGTTCTACACCGAGGTTAGTAGTGATTTATAGAATGATGCAGTATTGGTTATGCTACTCTACGGTCTTTGCAAGATGCATATCAGCATATGCATGAAACTTCTACATTACACCTTATCCTCTCATTATACAAACATTGGGGTTTCTTTTCAAAATGTCTGTTCATTGATAGAATCAAGAGTGTACTTATTTGACACCGTCTCCAGGTATAATATGTAATATAAGCCAAGTAACTCTGTGAATTACATTTATAGTTGAATCCATGACAGTATTATAAGATCTCCACTCTCCAGCCAAGTCTTGACACATGTCGTGTTGTTTGGAAACCTTCCAACAGCCATGACTGCTAGGAACGGTTCAAACCAGCTTCAGCAGTTCTCTCGAAAGAGGCCTGTAATGATTATCCGAGAAACGTTGGTTCTCAGTTTCAGTTCAGAACCATCATAAAGTGTGAACAGCCCTAATGTTATTACTGATAGTCACAGGCGTGGACTTACGGGACCAATGTTGTCTTGTTAACTTGGGTAAATTGGGGTCTTGCCAGGCTTACATAATTAGCCCTGCGCAAGCCATAACATATATACGCTGTTCTGTTCTTTCGCTTAAAAAACTTGTTTCGTTATGAGACATCCCTCACCATTTTCAATTCTCTGTTTTGACGTAGGCAATTGAGCTGGACCCTAGTGATGCGACGCTGTACTCAAACAGGAGCCTTTGCTACCTGCAGACTACTGAAGCAGATAAGGCTTTGCACGATGCTAACACTTGCATAAAACTGCGCCCTGAATGGATCAAAGGTTACTACCGGAAAGGAGCCGCTCTCATGTCGCTCGAGGTCAGATAAGTCACAGATTACCCACCTTGCACTTGGTTACATGGCATATCCCTGTATGCATACTATAATCTGCGGAACTTCCCATTGGTAGGACTACAAAGAAGCTTGTGATGCATTCATGGCTGGACTGCAGCTGGATCCTGGAAACGCCGAGATGGAGAAAGTGTTCATGTAAGCTATCCCAACTCGTGCTTCTCTTTCCAAGAATCTCCCCAATGATGGGAATTTTTTGGGTGTGTTGATGGACATTGCGGACTGGTCTAAACATGGTGCCGATCAGGGAACTAACTTGGCTCATGTTTGCAGGGAGGCGGTCGAGGAAATGAAGAAGGATCACTTGGCTAGAAAAGGCTCCAAGCCATCCGATTAAAGGAAAACCGTGGATCGCCCTGCCCCATTTCATGTAAATATTTATTCTAGTGCCAGGAAACATACTCATCTTCTTTTTGGTACCGTACTGAGTAGCAGAGCACCATGATCTCTGGTTTGCCTGTCAATGGCGCTGTCGCAGAATGCCACAGCAAACCCTAGGAAGTAGACGTTTCCTTTCCTGCGTACAGCGAAAGAGGATCACCACGTTGGTCATCTGGATGGATGGGCATTGCTCCTTAAGTATGTGTACCTTGTGTCGTGATCCGTTCGTCGATAGAAGTTTCTGTCGTTGTTCCATTGAGTTTCTCTGACGGGCGGCTAAGCGTGTGTGCTCTGCTCCGCGGTAGAAACTTCGAAACCGTCCACCTATAGGCGAAGGTGTCCTTGCCCACCCTTATGCGGCATATTTCTGTACCTCAATTTTGGAAACAGAGTTACCTAAATCGCTGCCCGGGGTAGCATAGTAGGCACCAGATCTTGTCCATTTTCAAAAAAGCAAATGATAATGATGAATATATGATAAACCTGAATTTAAGCCACAATGTGGATAACCAGTTAGCAGCTTGATTTGCTGGTAATGCTGTCAGCTTTTTGTTAGACATCTCATCTCAAACATTTTGACTCACAAGTGACACTACATGCCGTAGAACCATTAGGGTAAAGATGAATTTCATCAAATAGGGTGCACGCCGTAGTCTTTTTTTCCGAAAAGGAGGTTGAAACCCCCGGTCTCTGCATAACTCACTCAAGCTCTGGCAAAAAGAGCTTCACTACCTAATAACTACTAACAGCAACACGATGAACAGTCCCATGAATCGCTACTAGACCAAAAAATGCATGGAACCGACCGAAGAAAGATCACACCAAAAAAGAAAAACACGGGGTAAATTCACCGAAGACGGCATCCAACCGACCCATCTCCCTCGAAGGAAAACTGAATCCTGCGTCCGTCCCAAGGAAGGAGGTGTGCTCATTGAGAGGACGCCGCGGCGCCGCCCCCGCCAGCGTCGTCGTCCCTGGAGGAGACGTCGGAGAACTCGTCGGCGTACATCTCCTCGATCATGGGCTTCCACAGCCGCACCCGCGCGTTGATGAACCAGTTGGATATCTGCCTTCTGCTTAACCCCGTGCTCACGGCCAGCCTCAGCTTCTCGTTGTCGCTGGGGTACCTGCTTCACGTTGCAGCAAAACACACAGCCGAGTGTCTGTCAACTAGTGCAGTACTAGCTTTCAATGTTTCGAATGCTACTTTCAAGTATTGAATCTAAATACTTTGAACGATGGTATTCGATCTCTCTGTTTTGAAATATAAGGTGCATTATTATTTTTTATGGTCCAAACTTCTCCATATTTGAATTTGACCAAGGTTATTGAGCAAAATTTCAGTAACAATAATCCCTTTGTTCCAAACTAATCGAAGTATTGGAACAGACCTAAGTCAATCTTTTTGAATTTTGACCAGGTCTATGGAAAAATAAATGTGCCAAGATCTACACATTCAAATGTATATAATATGAAAATATATTTCATAACGAATCTAGTGAACCAAATTTGTTGTTATAGATGTTGACATATTATAACCTAGGTTTGACTTGGGACAGCAGACAGAGCTTTGCCAGTGTAAACTGTTAAGCAGCGAGGGCACTCACGGATCTATGAAATGGTTGAAGAGCCAGGCCCGGAGCACGGCCACCGACCCCTCCGGCAGGCCCCTCAACGGCTTGCACACCTGCTCTGCCGCCCGCGCCGCCACGGCCTGCTTCGTCCGCCGGACCAGCCTGCTCACCATGTCCTCCGTCTGCGCGGGGTCGTACTCGTCGTCGTCCTCCTCCTCCTCGCTGTCATCGTTCGTCCACAGCCTCGCCCTCGGCGCCGGCGCCGGCCTTGCGACCGCGGCGAGCTTGCGGAGGATGGCGCGGCGCAGGTTGGCGAAGTGGCGCGTCATGGCCCGCGACATGAGGGACGTGTACCCGGCCGTCGCGGCGGGCCCCAGCGCCGGCTCGAACGACGACGCCACGCGGCTCAGCTCCTGGAAGTAGTGCTCCTGCCGCCCCTCCAGCTGCGAGAGATAGATTCATTAGCCGCCATGGATAAGCTAGCCGAGGGAAGAAGAGATAGCTTGGCTGATAACGTAGTGGTCTCGCTTGCAATGGATGAATGGAATAGTGCGGACGGACCTCGCTGAGAAGGCCGAGGAGCTTGGCTTGCACCGCGCCGGCGCCGCCGTCGTTCTTGGCCTGGATGCCGCGGCGGCGCGTGGCTGCCGCCCGCAGACGGATCTCTCGGAGAGCCTCTTCGCCGGGCGCGTCGTCTTCGCTGCCTCCCCCCGCGCTCTCGTCGTCGTCGCCGCCGACGACGACGGCGGAGACCGCGTCGCGCAGCAGCTCCTGCACGGGCCTCAGGTACCGGGAGCCACTTAGCACCGAGTCCACCGACGGCATAACCCCAGGCGCCAGAGCCGGCGCGTCCGCGTCGCTCGCGCAGCAGCACCGGCAGACGTCGTCGGTTTTTGCCGCCGGGGCGCCGAGCGTGAGCGCCAGCGGGCCAGCGGGCGAGGCAGCCGGGTGGTGCTCGCGGCAGCACTGCTCCCGCAAACGGAGCAGCATCAGCGGGCCGTTGGCGCTGTCGGTGGCGACAGGACGAGCTTGCTTCGGCGAGCCGCTTTCCTGGAGGCGCTTGGTCACCATGTCTCCCTACCTACCCACCACCACCACCACCACTGACCGTCGTCAATTAGCTTATCAAGAAAACATATCATCAGGCAAGCAGATAGAAACAAGAATCAACAGTAACGCCATTACGTGCGAGAGTGAGGTGGGTGGGTGATGAACTGAACTGATTAGTGATGATGATTGATGAGCAAGCATCAGCGTAAATATGTCCGTGCATGCATGCATACCTTCTCTAGCTGTTGCCCTGGCCGGCCGGTGAAGGGAGGTGAGTGGTACACTGGTGCTCAAGAGTAGAGCTACCGAGCCAGTGGAGAAGCACACTGATATACGAGCTACCAGAGAGAGAGAGAGAGAGAGAGAGAGAGAGAGAGAGAGAGAGAGAGAGAGAGAGAGAGAGAGAGAGAGAGAGAGAGAGAGAGGTTCAAAGGGGCTTGGCTTGGCTTGGCAGGAGAAGATATATATAGAGTGGTAGCTAGTGTGCTGGTCATGGTCCATGCACACACACATACGCAGGCAGTGTGTATCGGCCGGCCGGCCCTGTATACCACACTCGTACAGCACTCCGCAGCTCCACTGTGTAGTGTAGACTGTAGAGGAGCCTCCGTTGGACAATGCATGCTTGCATTGAAACGACGGCACCAACCATGCATAGGAGGGAGGGAGGGAAGAGGCTTTTGGCACTGTACTTACATGTCCTGCTGTCTCCTCATCATCTATACCTCCTTACTGCATGCCCTCCATGTCTACTACTGGTATCTACTGTATCTATTTAGTACCGCCACAGGCCACGGGAAATACCCGATGGTTCCTGGGTACATATGTACCCTATATGGAGATTTTTTTTAATGATTAAACAAAAAGTCAAAATAGTTAAGAAACTATTTTTAGAATAAACTTGACTTACTTGCGCACTAGTATATAAATTTTCAAAAAAAAAGAAATTACGTTGACTTCACAGCGAAAAAGACAAAATTTATTTGCTATTATAGGTCACTGTTCATGCTATTTTGACTAAAAATTTGTCTTTTTTGAAAAGAAGTCAAAGAGGAATTTTATTTTGTTGGAACTTTTCTTACTAGTACAATGGAAGGTTAAGTTTTTTTCAAAAATATTTTTAGGAATTTTCGACTTTTTATTGAATTACTATTTTTTTTCCCATAACGTTCCCCTCCCACAGGCCACAGCCTCTGCTACTACTGGCTGGGTATCTATCTAGCCCAGCCTTTCTTTCTTGGGGAGTGCAACCTGCCTCATATGAGAGCTCTGTCTCTGTGCGTATGTGTATGTGTGTTGGCCTGGCTAGGCTGCCTGGCTGCAAAGACACACACACACACACATGGTAGGGGCCCGGCCTTGGTAGACCTGGTAGAGGTGTAGTGTAGTAGTAGTAGAATCGATCTCAATGCTGTCCTGCTTTGTGTAGCTGTCCTAATCTATGGAAAGACCAGTGACTTTTTTCTTCTGGGTGCCTGCAGCTTCTGTGCCTGTTGATGCATGCTTGCTTGGTTCATGGTGTGTGTGTGTGTGTGTGTGCACCTCCACATGCATGACATGACAAGCAAAGCACTCCGTAGCAATTGATCTCCCACTTGCGCCATGCATGCATGCTAAAGGTAACCAGCAGCCTGACAAGTCCGCGATGCACATAAATGGATAGACACATCATACATCAACAAGTCCTTAATTCAGTCATGGCTGCATGCTGGGGGGAGAGAGAGAGATGGGGCTCGTGGTGCAAGGGCATCTCCAACGGCAATCACCGAGCGGACACCATGGATGCGTTTGGACGTGTCCGCGCACAGCTCGGTCGTCCCAACCGTGTCCCTCAAATCCGAATGGTGGGCTATCACTGATAGTGAATCAGATGAACCAAGAGAAGAAAGAGGTATGTGGAAGACATGGGTTATGAATTCCCCACAACTCCCCTGTTTCTTTTTGTGAATACGCAAAGTTTACATATCTTTTCATTGATAGAAGAAAAGAGAATGAGTATAATGAAGGACACAACACATGACACGAACGCAATAAAGCGTGAACATGATGCCCAAAGCAGAGAGAAATGGGATGCTTAGCCCAAATAGAATAGACAACACAGCTAAACCCACCAGACCCCTGAGGACTTCAAACACTAATTAGTATACGAACAATGTCGTTTGGCTGTGTGCATCTTAGTTATGCAGAGACCGAGTGTTGCTCATCATGCTTTGTATCGGCTTGATACTACATTTGGAGTCAATAAAAATGCCCTTTATCAAAACAGTATATGAACAATGTCGCCATCAACGAAAAACTCGAGCGAAACAAGTCTTGTACGCAGCCGTCTCCTCTCCCCTAGGGTTCCTCTGCCTCTTGCCGGCGCCGTCACCGACCGGCCTCGTCTCCGGTGGCCTTAGGGCCGTGGGGGCGCGGTGGATCCCGGCCCTTACTGGTGGGAGGGCTCCGTTTTTAGATGTTTCTTCAAGTTTTGTTAGAGTTTGTGTCCTGCTCAGGAAGACGAGACAACGACGTCTCCCTGGGGATGGAATAAAGTTCTCCCCGCCTAGACCACGTCCCGATAACGTGTCTAGCATCGTCAATGGGTGTGTGGAGGTGTGTCTCCGGTGGATCTGTCTTTGGTAGATTTGCTCGGATCTGATCATAGTTCGTTTACGTTCATGTGTTTTCAGGTTGGATCCTTCTAATCTATGCTACTCTTAATCGGCGGCAGTAGCTGTTCTGGTGCGTTGGTCCTATGAGACCTTAACACGAATACTTCCCGACTGTCTACTACAACAAGTTTTTCTCAGCTCCCGCGAGGGGAGGGGCAATGACGGCGATGCGTTCGGCTCGCTTCAGTGCTTGTAGTCGTCGCTAGGTGGTTTACGAATCTAGATATTTTCGTTATTTCTGTTGTTCGTTGTACTGCCATCCGGTGATGCGTGTAGCATCATTGGTGGGCGTGTGGAGGTGTGTCTCCGGCGGATCTGTCTTTGATGGATTTGCTCGGATATGTTCGTTGTTCGTCTTCGTTCATGTGTCTTCAGGTTGGATCCTTTTGATCTACACTCTTCATCTGCGGCGGTTGCTGTTGTGGTGCATTGGTTCCATGAGGCCTTAGCACGATGACTTCCCGACTGTCTACTACAACAATGTTTGCCCGGCTCTGACGAGGGAGGGGCGATGACAGCGGCGCGCCTTCGGCTTGCCTCAGTGCTTGTAGTCGTCGCTAAGTGGTCTACGGTTCTGGATGTAATTTTTATTATTTCTAGTGTCCGTTGTACTACCATGATTGAAGATGAATAGATTGAAAGTTTTTTAAAAAAAAGAAGATGAATAAATCGAAAATTTTCTCAAAAGAAAAAAACCCACCAGACCCCAAACTAGAGGGGCAAGCCAAAAGATATCAAACGTCTAGACCATTTCATGAGTAATGCTACATATACGGGTTGTTTCTACAAAAATTACTGATGAGGTGGTTTGGAGACATGCTATTAGTTGAGGGATGGCCCTCCACCTGAAATCAAGGGGGCAGAGAGATTTTTGACGAATCACAAACTGGGTTGCCCGTAAACCCCGTAAAGCCCTGTATGTCTAGGATTATTGCCATTTCATAGACATTTAATGCCTGGCGTTGGAGGCCAAAAGATATCCAGGTAATGTTATTCGAATATTTGTTGGCGTTTTGGTGATTGCCTTTGGAGATGCCCTAAAGAAGAGGAGGGAAAGGGGGTCAAAACAAACAAAAAAACAGTTTCTGGAGGTGTCAATCGATGTCACTGGAGAGTGATTGATTGGACTGATCCTAAGCTAGCAGCAGCAGCAGCAGCAGGAAGGGCGGTGTGGTGGCGCTGTTTGTTGCTCTTTCTTTTGGGGCAGAGGGGCGGCTTTTTATTCGTTCAGGCGATCCCTACAGTGCCGTTCAAACTGACCTGATTTGAGCTGTGAACTGACCACGTTTCAGTTTGACCAATCGAATCAATGCCCGCACGCCTTTCATCACCTTCCGTCCCTTGTCTTCTACATGATGATGCCACGGCACGCGTATCGCCTCAGCTCAACTGTACTACATCTTGGGTAAATAGTGTCATGTGTGTGTGCAAAGTGCCACAGGGAAGCCCAAAATTAACAGCTGGGTTCGGTTTGGCCAAAAGCATCTATATACAGAATCTAAAAGGTTGATGGGTGTAGGGCTTGTACACACTCTTCTTTCTATCAGTGCAGCGGAACGCAAAGCTTTTGCCTTTTCCCGAAGGAGAAAAGGGAGAGGAGGTATATATTCACGGCCAAATGCAGGAAACAAAAAATGTGGTGATGGCTTTACTCGATGTCCAGCTTAGGGCCTCTTTGATTCGTGGGACTGTGAAAACACAAGAATAATAAAAACACACGATTGGAATGTCGCCCATTTGATTCCTATAGGATTTGAGCCCGTTTTAATTGCATCGCAGGAAAACATAAAGGATTTTTTAAAGAGATTTGAGTAGAGGTTAGATTTTCTTGCAATGTAGTGGAAATGAATCCTTGGGGAAAAAATCCTATAGGATTCAATCTCATGATTTGAACGACCTTTTTTTAGAAAAGGAGGATGACCCGCGGCCTCTACATCTAGGCGATGCATGCTGCCACATGATTCGAACGATTAACATAGAAAAAATTCATAAGAACTCCAATCCTCTAAAAATCATACACTGTTAATAGCCCCTGAGCTTGTATAGAGTTTGGCCATGCTTCTTCCGGAGTCATTAAAGGACGGAATCTGGACGGGCTCCCCCAGTATGAAATGAATGGATTGGTGCGTGTTAGACTGAGATCATCACCGGCAAGCTGGTCTTGCGCCAGCCGTGCTGGTCTCCCGTGCGAGTCGCATGGCACCGCCCTTGCATGAGCCATGCAGGGTCAAGCCGTCTCTATCTACTCCTTGGATATAGGATCGGCTGTTGCTTAGCGTGTGTGTGCGTGCGTTGTATCCTCTCTCCCTCTCTCAAAGTGTACTCTCTTATATATGCTGCCCCTGAGAGGATGAATACAACTTGCATATTGAGCTCATTCTTATAGTTTAACATGGTATCAGTTTTGTGATCCTCCTTTCTCGCTTCCGCCATGGCCGAGGAAACCTCCGCCGCCGCGGCCGCCGCCGCCATGGGCGCTCCTCAGGCTTCCTCCTCGCCTCCCCCTCCCCCACCGGCCACCTCCCCTCTGCAGGTCGCCCCCTCTCCACTGCCGCTCCTTGCCGCCCCTACCCTCCCCCACTTCAAGACGGCGGCGCAGCTCCATGCCGAGCGCGTCGAAGGCGCCAACATCTTCCACCGCGTCCGCATCGTCCTCGACATGCAGGGGAAGAACTACTCCATCTGGCGTGGGCTGATGGAAGAGGCCTTCGATCAGTTCGACGTGAACGCCCACGTCTCGCCCGACTTCTCCGATCATCAGCACGACCCGACGTGGACCATCATCAACAAAGCGGTAAAAACCTGGTTCTACAACACCATGTGTCCTGAACTTCTCGGGTTTGTTCAGGACCGGAAAGCCACGGCCTTTGAGCTTTGGACCAAGCTGGAAGCGCTCTTCCTCAACAACCAGCGCTCCCGGCAGTTCCATCTCAAGACAGAGCTCTACGCCGTGAAGCAGGGCGACTCCACCATCCCGGTCTTCTGCGCCCGGCTCAAGTCTGTCGCGGACGCCCTCCGCAACGTCAACAAGCCCGTCGATGACGATGAGCTGGTGATCCAGCTTCTTCGGGGCGTCGACCGGAATCGCCACGGGATGACGGCTGCCATCATCGAGAAGTCGCCGAACCCCATGCCCTTCGAGCAGGCCGTCGGCATGTTCCTCCACGACGAGATGACCTCCGGTGGCGCCTTCCCGGCCGGTTCCCACACCGCTCTTGCGGCTCATGGCCGCCCCCCTGCTCCATCTCCGGGGGGCGTCTCCGGCAGCGTCACCAAGCAGCAGGGCGGCGGCAGCAAGCCCGGCACCCCCTCGCCGAACCAAGGTGCCAACAAGCGGCGGCGCTACACCAACAACGGGGGGTACCAGGGTGCGTCCTCCGGCCCTAATCCCTGGACTGGGCATGTGTACGCCTACCCGATGCCTCTCCCGCCGCCGCCCTGGGCACTCCCCGGCCTCCTTGGCTCGCGTCCTCAGGCACACGCCGTGTTCGGCGGCCCTCAGCAGCCGCTCCAGCCGGCGTACGGGTACACCTACGACGGTCCTCATCTGCAGCCTGCACCCATGCCGGTGTTCCCTCCGCAGCAGCAGTACCTCCATCCCCACCACCAGCAGCAGGCGTACCTTCCGGCCCCGCCACAGCAGCAGTTCCTGCCTCCGCCGCCCGCCGCGGCCTCTGATTCACACGGCGTCGACCACGCCGCCTTGATGGGTGCTCTTCACAACCTGTCCCTACAGTCTCCGAGCGGCGGCTGGGTCGCGGACTCCGGCGCCTCCGCTCACATCACCTCGGATCCTGGTAAGCTTTCCTCCGTCGTCCCTGTATCAGGTTATCCCCCAGTTTATGTCGGTAATGGTAGTTCCCTGCACATTAGTCACGTTGGTTCTGCTACTCTTCCAAACCCCCATCGGCCTCTCTATCTAAATAACGTCCTTGTTGCACCTGATCTCATCAAAGATTTATTGTCTGTTCGTCGTTTATCTACTGATAACAACTGTTCCGTCGAATTTGATCCCCATGGCCTCTCTGTGAAGGATTATGCAACCAAGGCGGAGGTCCTCCGGTGCAACAGTAGCGGCGAACTGTATGACATTTTTCCACCGGCTGCACCCACTGCCTACGTCGCCACCGTCTCACGCCTTACAGATCTTTGGCACCGGCGTTTGGGTCACCCCGGCGATGCCACTTTTCATAGCAATAAAAGTTTAGATCATTGTAATAAAAGTGTTTCTGATGGGCGCTTGTGCCATGCTTGCCAGACCGGAAAACATGTTCGTTTACCTTTCAGTTCCTCTCTTAGTTCCACCACTGGTCCATTTGAATTACTCCATTGTGATCTTTGGACTGCCCCTTTATCTAGTGTCTCTGGCAACAAATATTATCTCTTAGTCATTGATGATTTCTCGTGCTACCGATGGACTTTTCCTCTCAAACAGAAATCTGATGTCCCTGCCGTGTTTCGTTACTTTCATGCATATGTCCGCACGCATTTCGGTCGTACCATCCGTACTCTCCAATGCGACAACGGACGTGGGTTTGACAGTACCCAAAACCGCGACTTTCTGCTTCCCTTTGGCACGGTGATGCGCTTCTCCTGCCCTTACACGTCGCCCCAGAACGGGAAAGCCGAGCGTGCTATTCGTTCGACGAACGATGTGGTCCGCACGCTCTTACTTCAAGCATCCATGCCTCCTCGCTACTGGGCCGATGCTCTCACCACCGCCACCCTCCTTCTCAACCTTCATCCCACCAAAAAGTTGTCCCTCATCACGCCTCACGAAACCCTTCATGACACACCACCCTCTTATTCTCACCTGCGTGTTTTCGGGTGCTTGTGCTACCCCAACACCGAGGCCACCACGCCACACAAACTGGCCGCCCGCTCCGTCGCGTGTGTCTTCATCGGCTACCCCCTCGATCACAAGGGCTATCGCTGCCTCGACCGCTCCACCAACAAAGTGTACACATCCCGGCATGTTGTCTTTGATGAGTTCGTTTTCCCCTTTTCTAACACCCCGGCGGCCTCCCCACCGATTGACTTTTCCCACCCGACGTCCTACGACGGCCCAACCCTCTCCTCTGCTCCTGTGATCACACCGCTAGTCGTTAGGACTCCTACCACGACCGCCACTCCGCCCGGCGACGGCACTGCCACGGCGGCCGTCTCGCCCGGCGAAACCGTTGCCACGACGGCCGTTTCGCCCGGCGCTAACGCTGCCACGACGGCCGTTTCGCCCGGCGCTAACGCTGCCACGGCGGCCGTTTCGCCCGGCGCTAACGCTGCCACGGCGGCCGTTTCGCCCGGCGAAAACGCTGCCACGGCGGCCGTTTCGCCCGGCGAAAACGCTGCCATGGCGGCCGTTTCGCCCGCCGCTTCCAGTGCTGCGACACCGGATTCCACCGCCACCCGGACCTCTTCATTGATCGATAGTAGCCCCTCGTCTTCCTCCTCTGGTAGCACTACCAACCCCAAACCCCTCCCTCCGCGGGCCGTTGCTGTTGCACCGCCTGCTAACCCACATAACATGCGCACTCGTGCCAAATCCGGCTTTCACTTACCCTCACGCCGCCTCAACTTCCTTGCTGATTTTCGTGGTGTCTCGCCGCTCCCACGCACCTACCGGGCTGCTCTTGCTGATCCACACTGGGCCAGCGCCATGAGTGATGAGTACCAAGCTCTTCTTCAGAATGAGACTTGGGCTCTTGTCCCTCGCCCCTCCGGTGCTCCCGTCATCAGCGGGAAGTGGGTTTTTCGGCACAAGTACAACTCTGACGGCACGCTCGCTCGCTATAAAGCCCGTTGGGTTGTTCGTGGCTTTTCTCAGACCGAGGGGATTGATTACGACGAGACCTTCTCTCCCGTCGTCAAACCCAGCACTATCCGCGTCGTTCTCTCCCTCGCTACATCTCACTCCTGGCCTATCCATCAGTTAGATGTCAAGAACGCTTTCCTTCATGGCCATCTTGCTGAGACCGTCTACTGCCAGCAGCCCCTCGGGTTCGAAGACCCTGTTGCACCTTCTCACGTTTGCCTCCTCAAGAAATCTCTTTACGGCCTTAAGCAGGCTCCGCGCGCCTGGTTTACTCGTTTTGCCGCATTTGTCGCGTCCATCGGGTTCGTCTCCTCTAAATGCGACACCTCTCTCTTCATTTACAAATCCACAAACCACACCGCCTATCTTCTTCTTTACGTCGACGACATCATTCTTACGGCCTCATCGACCTCTTTTCTTCACTACATCATCTCTCTCCTTCGTGGCGAATTCTCTATGACTGACCTCGGTACACTCTCTCATTTCCTTGGCATTGCCGTGACTCACTCACCCACAGGGCTCCATCTTTCTCAGCGGCAATATGCCTTGGATATCATAGAGCGTGCTGGCATGGCCGATTGCCATCCCATCCGCACTCCCATCGACTCTGGCGCCAAACTCTCCATCACTGACGGTGATCTCCTCGATAACCCTACTATCTATCGCAGTCTAACCGGCGCCCTCCAGTACATGACTATCACTCGTCCTGACCTGTCCTATGCCGTTCAGCAGGCATGTCTCTTCATGCATGCCCCACGTTCCTCCCACTATAATCTTGTCAAACGCATCATTCGTTATCTCAAAGGCACCCTGGACTACGGTCTCCACATTAACCCATCCTCACCGTCCACTCTCTTAGCATATTCCGACGCGGATTGGGCAGGCTGCCCCGACACACGACGCTCCACCTCTGGTTTTTGCGTTTTTCTTGGGGATAACTTGATATCTTGGTCGTCGAAGCGACAGCTTACTGTTTCCAGGTCGAGCGCTGAGGCGGAGTACCGGGCCGTTGCCCACGTCGTTGCCGAGACCGCTTGGCTCCGCCAGTTGTTGCAGGAGCTTCACCAGCCTATCGCCAAGTCTACGGTTGTGTATTGTGATAATGTCTCTGCTGTGTACATGTCAGCTAACCCAGTGCAGCATCGCCGCACCAAACACATTGAGATTGACATTCACTTCGTCCGTGACAAGGTTTCACTCGGCGAGGTCCGAGTGCTTCATGTCCCTACAACCTCTCAGTACGCGGACATCTTCACGAAGGGCCTGCCTACTGCTACATTCACCCAGTTCCGGTCCAGCCTCAACGTTTGGCAAGCCAATGCTGAGACTGCGGGGGGCTGTTAGACTGAGATCATCACCGGCAAGCTGGTCTTGCGCCAGCCGTGCTGGTCTCCCGTGCGAGTCGCATGGCACCGCCCTTGCATGAGCCATGCAGGGTCAAGCCGTCTCTATCTACTCCTTGGATATAGGATCGGCTGTTGCTTAGCGTGTGTGTGCGTGCGTTGTATCCTCTCTCCCTCTCTCAAAGTGTACTCTCTTATATATGCTGCCCCTGAGAGGATGAATACAACTTGCATATTGAGCTCATTCTTATAGTTTAACAGTGCGGCTTCAACCAGTCCGCCTTAATTCACTTTTATTCTTTATAGCTAAATCGTTGATAATGGTGTTGTGGCCCAACTTCTCCTTCTTGAGAACTCCACAAGAGTTAAAAAGTAGGCCCATGAAGGACCATCGCAAGGCTTTGCAGACTTGGTAACATCATATTTTCACTGTCAGACCCAGTGATATATCCAACCGGATCGAGCCATAATTGGCCCATTGTGGGAACCAAGTCACCGTGGCCACTCATGTCGGTCACGTTCCATCGATGTCGCCATCAAAATAGTGAATGAAATATGTCCTAGAGGCAATAATAAAGTTATTATTTTATATTTCCTTATATCATAATAAATGTTTATTATTCATGTTAGAATTGTATTAATCGGAAACTTGATACATGTGTGGATACATAGACAAAACACCGTGTGCCTAGTAAGCCTCTACTAGACTAGCTCGTTAATCAAAGATGGTTAAGTTTTCTAACCATAGACATGTATTGTCATTTGATGAACATGATCACATCATTAGGAGAATGATGTGATGGACAAGACTCATCCATTAGCATAGCATATTAATCGTTCAGTTTTATTGCTATTGCTTTCTTCATGTCAAATACATATTCCTTCGACTATGAGATTATGCAACTCCCGGATACCGGAGGAATGCCTTGTGTGCTATCAATCGTCACAACGTAACTGAGTGATTATAAAGATGATCTACAGGTATCTCCGAAGGTGTTTCTCGGGTTGGCATAGATCGAGATTAGGATTTGTCACTCCGAGTATCGGAGAGGTATCTCTAGGCCCCCTCGGTAATGCACATCATAAGAAACCTTGCAAGCAAAGTGACTAATGAGTTAGTTGCAAGATGATGTATTACGGAACGAGTAAAGAGACTTGTCGGTAACGAGATTGAACTAGGTATGAAGATACCGACGATCGAATCTCGGGCAAGTAACATACCGATGACAAATGGAATAACGTATGTTGTCATTACGGTTTGACTGATAAAGATCTTCATAGAAGGAACCAATATGAATATCCAGGTTCGGCTGTTGGTTATTGACCGGAGAGGTTTCTCGGTCATGTCTACATAGTTCTCGAACCCGTAGGGTCCGCACGCTTAACGTTCGATGATGATTTAATATTATATGAGTTATGTGATTTGGTGACCGAATGTTGTTCGGAGTCCCGGATGAGATCACTGACATGATGAGGAGTCTCAAAATGGTCGAGAGGTAAAGATTGATATATTGGATGATAGTATTCGGACACCGGAAGTGTTCTGGATAGTATTGGGTATTTATCGGACTACCGGGGGGGGGGGGTTACCGGAACCCCCGGGGGAAAGATATGGGCCACATGGGCCATAGGAGGGGAGCACACCAGCCCACAAGGGTGGCGCCCCCAAGGAAGAAGGCCGAGTGGGGAAAGGAAAAGGAGGGGGTTCGCTCCCCCTTTCCTTCTCCCCTCCCTCTTCCCTTTTCCCTCTCCGGAAATATGGAAGGGGGGGGGCGAATTGGGATAGGACCCCAAGTAGGATTCCTCCTACTTGGGGCGCCCCACGGCTGCTCCCCTCCCCATCCCACCTATATATACGTGGGGAGGCGTCGCCTAGAACACACACCCACAATTGTTAGCCGTGTGCAGCGCCTCCCTCAACAGTTTACGCCTCCGGTCATATCTTCGTAGTGCTTAGGCGAAGCCCTGCGCACATCACTTCACCACGCTGTCTTGTTGACGAAGCTCATCTTCTTCCTCAACACCTTTGCTGGATCAAGAGGACGAGGGACGTCATCGAGCTGAACGTGTGCAGAACTCGGAGGTGCCGCACGTTCGGTGCTTGATCGGTCGGATCTAGAAGAAGTTCGACTACATCATCCGCGTTGTCAAACGCTTCCGCTTTCGGTCTACGAGGGTACGTAGACACACTCTCCCCCTCTCGTTGCTATGCATCTCATAGATAGATCTTGCATGAGCGTAGGATTTTTTTTGAAATTTCATGCTACGTTTCCCAACAGTGGCATCCGAGCCAGGTCTATGCGTAGATGATATGCACGAGTAGAACACAAAGAGTTGTGGGCGATGATCATCATACTGCTTACCACCAATGTCTTATTTTGATTCGGCGGTATTGTTGGATGAAGTGGCCCGGACCAACCTTACACGACCACGTTCATGAGACCGGTTCCACCGACATACATGCAACTAGTTTTGCATAAAGGTGGCTGGCGGGTGTCTGTTTCTCCTACTTTAGTGGAATCGAATTTGACTGCGGCAAGGTTAAAACAACAAACTTGATAAATCACCGTTGTGGTCTTGATGCGTAGGTAAGAACTGTTCTTGCTAGAAGCTCGTAGCAACCATGTAAAACTTGCAACAACAAAGTAGAGGACATCTAACTTGTTTTTGCAGGGCTTGTTGTGATGTGATATGGTCAAGACATGATGTGATAAACGTTATTGTATGAGATGATCATGTTTTGTAAGACACCTGACAACCAACAGGAGCCTTATGGTTGTCTCTTTATTGTATGAAATGCAAACGCCATGTAATTGCTTTACTTTATCACTATGCGTTAGCGATAGTTGTAGAAGCAATAGTTGGCGAGATGGCCACGACGCTACGATGGAGATCAAGGTGTCGAGCCGGTGATGATGGAGATCATTATGATGCTTTGGAGATGGAGATCAAAAGCACAAGATGATGATGGCCATATCATGTCACATATTTTGATTGCATGTGATGTTTATCATTTATGCATCTTATTTTGCTTAGTATGGCGGTAGCATTATAAGATGATCCCTTAACAAAATTTCAAGGTACAAGTGTTCACCCCGAGTATGCATCATTGCGACAGTTCGTCGTGTTGAGACACCACGTGATGATTGGGTGTGATAGACTATACGTTCACATACAACGGGTGCAAGACAGTTTTGCACATGTGGAATACTCAGGTTAAACTTGACGAGCCTGACATGTACAGACATGGCCTCGGAACACTGGAGACCGAAAGGTCAAACGTGAATCATATAGTAGATATGATCAACATAGAGATGTTCACCATTGATGACTACTCCATCTCACGTGATGATCGGACATGGTTTAGTTGATTTGGATCACATATCATTTAGATGACTTGAGGGATGTCTATCTAAGCGGGAGTTATTAAGTAATTTGATTAATTGAACTTAATTTATCATGAACTTAGTCCTGATAGTATTTGCAAATCTATGTTATAGATCGATAGCTCACGATTTAGCTCCCTTATTTTTGGTATGTTCCTAGAGAAAACTAAGTTGAAAGATGATAGTAGCAATGATGCGGACTGGGTCCGTGATCTGAGGATTATCCTCATTCCTTCACAGAAGAATTATGTCCTTGATGCACCGCTAGGTGAGAAACCTATTGCAGGAGCAGATACAGACGTTATGAACGTTTTGCAAGCTCGATATGATGACTACTTGATAGTTTAGTGCGTCGTGCTTTACGGCTTAGAACCGAGACTTCAAAGACGTTTTGAACGTCATGGACCATATGAGATGTTCCAGGAGTTGAAGTTAATATTTCAAGCAAATGCCCGAGTTGAGAGATATGAAGTCTCCAACAAGTTCTATAGCTGCAAGATGGAGGAGAACAGTTCTGTTAGTGAACACATACTCAGAATGTCTGGGGTACTACAATCACTTGAATCAAGTGAGAGTTAATCTTCCAGATAAGATAGTGATTGACAGAGTTCTCTAGTCACTATCACCAAGCTACTAGAACTTCATGATGAACTATAATGTGCAACGGATAACGAAAATGATTCCCGAGGTCTTCGCGATGGTGAAATCGGCAAAGGTAGAAATCATGAAAGAGCATCAAGTGTTGATGGTTAATAAGACCACTAGTTCAAGAAAAAGGCTAAAGGAAAATAAAGGGAACTTCAAGAAGAATGACAAGCAAGTTGCCACTCCCGTGAAGAAGCCCAAAGCTAGACCTAAACCTGAAACTGAGTGCTTCTACTGCAAACGGAATGGTCACTGGAAGTGGAACTACCCCAAATACTTGGCGGATAAGAAGGATGGCAAAGTGAACAAAGGTATATTTGATATACATGTTATTGATGTGTACTTTACTAGTGTTCATAGTAACCCCAGGGTATTTGATACCGGTTCAGTTGCTAAGATTAGTAACTCAAAACAGGAGTTGCAAAAATGAACAAAGACTAGTTAAGGGCGAGGTGACGATGTGTGTTGGAAGTGATTCCAAGGTTGATAAGATCACCATTGCACACTCCCTCTACCTTTGAGATTAGTGTGGGACCTAAATAAATGGTATTTGGTGTTTGCGTTGAGCATGAATATGATTGGATCGTGTTTATTGTGATGCGGCTATTCATTTAAGTCAGAGAATAATTGTTGTTCTATTTACATGAATAAAACCTTCTATGGTCATACACCCAATATATATGGTTTATTGAATCTCGGTCGTAGTGATACACATATTCATGATATTGATGCCAAAAGATGCAAAGTTGATAATGATAGTCACATATTTGTGGCACTGCCGTTTAGGTCATATTGGATTAAAGCGCATGAAGAAACTCCATACAGATGGATTTTTGGAATCACTTGATTATGAATCATTTGATACCTGCGAACCATGCCTCATGGGCAAGATGACTAAAACTCTGTTCTCCGGAACAATGGAGCGAGCCAATGACTTATTGGAAATAATACATACCGATGTATGCGGTCTGATGAGTGTTGAGGCATGCGGCAGGTATCGTTATTTTCCGACCTTCACAAATGATTTGAGCAGATATGAGTATATCTACTTAATTAAACACAAGTCTAAAACATTTGAAAAGTTCAAGGGGTGTCAGAGTGAAGTGGAGAATCATCATAACAAAAAAATAAAGTTTCTATGATCTGATCGCAAAGGTGAATATTTGAGTTACGAGTTTGGCCTTCATTTAAAACAATGTGGAATAGTTTCACAACTCACGCCACCTGGAACACCAGAGCGTGATGGTGTGTCTGAATGTTGTAACCGTACTTTATTAGATAGGTGCGATCTATGATGTCTCTTACCAATTTACCACTATCGTTTTGGGGTTATGCATTAGAGACAGCTGCATTCATGTTAAATAGGGCACCGTCTAAATCCGTTTGAGACGACACCGTATGAACTATGGTTTGGCAAGAAACCCAAGCTGTCGTTTCTTAAAGTTTGGGGCTGCGATACTTATGTCAAAAGGCTTCAGCCTGATAAGCTCGAATCCAAATCGGAGAAGTGCATCTTCATAGGATACGCCAAGGAAACAATTGGGTACACCTTCTACCACAAATCATAAGGCAATATATTTGTTGCCAAGAATGGAAACTTTCTAGAGAAGGAGTTTTTTCGAAAGAAGTGAGTGGGAGGAAAGTAGAACTTGATGAGGTAAATGTACCTTCTCTCAAATTGGAAGGTAGCTCATCACAGAAAACCGTTCACGTGATGCCTACACCAACTAGAGAGGAAGCTAATGATAATGATCATGAAACTTTGGATCAAGTTACTATTGAACCTCGTAGGTCAACCAGAGCACGATCCGCACCAGAGTGGTAAGGTAATCTTGTTCTGGAAGTCATGTTACTTGACCATGACAAACCTACGAACTATGAAGAAGCTATGATAAGCCCAGATTCCGATAAATGGCTTGAGGCCATGAAATCTGAGATAGGATCCATGTACAAGAAAAAAGTGTGGACTTTGGTGGACTTGCCCGATGATGGGCAAGCCATTTAAAATAAATGGATCTTCAAGAGGAATACAGAAACTCATGGTAGTGTTACTATCTACAAAGCTCGACTTGTCGCAAAAGGTTTTTAGACAAGTTCAAGGTGTTGACTATGATGAGTTTTTCTCACTCGTATTGATGCTTAAGTCTGTCCGGATCATGTTAGCAGTTGCTGCATTTTATGAAATCTGGCAAATGGATGTCAAGACTGCATTCCTTAATGGATTTCTTAAAGAGGAGTTGTATATGATGCAACCAAAAGGTTTTGACGATCCTAAAGGTGCTAACAAAGTGTGCAAACTCCAGCGATCCATCTATGGACTGGTGCAAGCATCTCGGAGTTGGAATATACGCTTTGATAAGGTTTTATACAGACTTTCGGAGAAGCCTGTATTTACAAGAAAGGGAGTGGGGGCTCTGTAGCATTTCTAATATTATATGTGGATGACATATTGTTGATTGGAAACGATGTAGAATTTCTAGATAACATAAAAGGATATTTGAATAAGAATTTTTCAATAAAAGACCTCAGTGAAACTGCTTACATATTGGGCTTCAAGATCTATAGAGATAGATTAAGACACTTGATAAGACTTTCAATGAGTACATACCGTGACAAGATTTTGAAGGAGTTCAAGATGGACCAGTCAAAGAAGGAGTTCTTGCCTGTATTGTAAGGTGTGAAGTTGAGTAAAGATTCAAAACCCGACCACGGCAGAAGATAAAGAGATGATGAAAGTATTCCCTATGCCGCAACCATAGGTTATATAAAGTATGCCATACTGTGTACCAAACCTGTTATGTACCTTGCCATGAGTTTGGCAAGGGGGTACAATAGTGATCCAGGACTAGATCACTGGACAGCGGTCAAAATTATCCTTAGTTACCTCAAAGAGGACCGAGGAAATGTTTCTCAGTTATGGAGGTGATAAAGAGTTCGTCATAAAGAGTTACGTCGATGCAAGCTTTGACATTGATCTAGATGACTCTAAGTCTCAATCTAGATACGTATTGAACATGGGAGCAATTAGCTAGAGTAGCTCATGCAGAGCATTGTAGACATAGAAATTTGCAAAATACTGTTCGGTAACGCAGTAATTTCAAAAAAATTCCTACGCACACGCAAGATCCATCTAGGTGATGCATAGCAACGAGAGGGGAAGAGTGTTGTCCACGTACCCTCGTAGATAGTAAGCGGAAGCGTTATGAAAACGCGGTTGATGTAGTCATATGTCTTCACGATCCGACCGATCCTAGCACCGAAGGTACGACACCTCTGCGATATGCACACGTTCAGCTCGGTGACGTCCCACGAACTCTAGATCCAGCTGAGTGTCGAGGGAGAGCTTTGTTAGCACGATGGCATGATGACGGTGATGACGAAGTTACCGACGCAGGGCTTCACCTAAGCACTACAACGATATGACCGAGGTGGAAATCTGTGGAGGGGGGCACCGCACACGGCTAAACAATCAACTTGTGTGTCTATGGGGTGCCCCCTCCCCCGTATATAAAGGAGGGGAGGAGGAGGCCGGCCGGCCCTAGAGGGCGCGCCAAGGGAGGAGGAATCCTCCTCCTACTCCTAGTAGGAGTAGGATTCCTCCTTTCCTAGTCCTACTAGGAGGGGGAAGGAAGGAGAAGGGGAGGGAGAGGGAAAGAGGGGCCGCGCCCCGCTCTCCTAGTCCAATTCGGACTCCCTTGGGGGGTGCCCCACCTCATGGCTGCTGCCCTCTCTCCCCTAAATCCCACTAAGGGCCTAATAACTTCCGCGCGGGGGGGGGGGGGTCCGGTAACCCTTTGGCACTCCGGTTTTATCCGAAACCTCCCGGAACACTTTCGATGTCCGAACATAGCCGTCCAATATATCAATATTTATGTCTCAACCATTTCAAGACTCCTCGTCATATCCGTGATCACATCCGGGACTCCGAACTACCTTCGGTACATCAAAACACATAAACTCATAATACCGATCGTCACCGAACGTTAAGTGTACGGACCCTTCGGGTTCGAGAACTATGTAGACATGACCGAGGCTCGTCTCTAGTCAATAACCAATGGCGGAACCTGGATGCTCATATTGGTTCCTACATATTCTATGAAGATCTTTATCGGTCAAACCGCATAACAACATACATTGTTCCCTTTGCCATCGGTATGTTACTTGCCCGAGATTCGATCATCGGTATCTCAATACCTAGTTCAATCTCGTTACTGGCAAGTCTCTTTACTCATTCTGTAATGCAACATCCCGTAACTAACTCATTAGTCACATTGCTTGCAAGGCTTATAGTGATGTGCATTACCGAGAGGGCCCAGAGATACCTCTCCGATACACGGAGTGACAAATCCTAATCTCGATCTATGCCAACTCAACAAACAACATTGGAGACACCTGTAGATCATCTTTATAGTCACCTAGTTATGTTGTGACATTTGATAGCACACTAAGGGTTCCTCCGGTATTCGGGAGTTGCATAATCTCATAGTCATAGGAACATGTATAAGTTATGGAGAAAGCAACAACAACAAACTAAACGATCATCGTGCTAAGCTAACGGATGGGTCAAGTCCATCACATCATTCTCTAATGATGTGATCCCATTCATGAAATGACAACTCTTTGTCCATGGCTAGGAAACTTAACCATCTTTGATTAACGAGCTAGTCAAGTAGAGGCATACTAGTGACACCCTGTTTGTCTATGTATTCACACATGTAGTAAGTTTCCGGTTAATACAATTCTAGCATGAATAATAAACATTTATCATGATATAAGGAAATATAAATAACAACTTTATTATTGCCTTTAGGGCATATTTCCTTCAGTCTCCCACTTGCACTAGAGTCAATAATCTATATTACATTGTAATGATTCTAACACCCATGGAGTCTGGGTGCTGATCATGTTTTGCTCGTGAGAGAGGTTTAGTCTATGGGTCTGCAACATTCAGATCCATATGTATTTCCCAAATTTCAATGTCTACAATACTCTGCACAGAGCTACTCTAGCTAATTGCTCCCACTTTCAATATGTATCTAGATAGAGACTTAGAGTCATCTAGATCGGTGTAAAAAGCTTGCATCGATGTAACTCTTTATGACGAACTCTTTTACCTCCATAACCGAGAAATATTTCCTTATTCAACTAAGGATAGTTTTGATCGATGTCCAGTGATCCACTCCTGGATCACCATTGTACCCTCTTGCCAAACTCTTGGTGAGGTACACAATAGGTCTGGCACACAACATAGCATACTTTATAGAACCTATGGCTGAGGCATAGGGAATGACTTTTCATTCTCTTTCTATTTTCTGCCGTGGTCGGGTTTTGAGTCTTTACTCAACTTCACACCTTGCAACACAGGCAAGAACTCCTTCTTTGACTGTTCCATTTTGAACTACTTCAAAATCTTGTTAAGGTATGTACTCATTGAAAAATATATCAAGCGTTTTGATCAATCTTTATAGATCTTGATGCCCAATATGTAAGTAGCTTTACATGTAATTATTTCTTTGAAAAACTCATTTCAAATTCTCCTTTATGCTTTCCAGAAAAATCTACATCATTTCCGATCAACAATATGTATTCAAATATACTTATCAGAAAGGCTGTAGTGCTCCCACTCACTTTCTTGTAAATACAAGCTTCACCGCAAGTCTGTATAAAACTATATGCTTTGATCAACTCATCAAAGCGTATATTCCAACTCTGAGATGCTTGCACCAGTCCATAGATGGATCGCTGGAGTTTGCACACTTTGTCAGCATCTTTAGGATTGACAAAACCTTCTGGTTGCATCATATACAACTCTTCTTTAATAAATCCATTAAGGAATGTAGTTTTGGTATCCATTTGCCAGATTTCATAAAATGCGGCAACTGCTAACGTGATTCAGACAGACTTTTAAGCATTGATACGAGTGACAAAATCTCATCGTAGTCAACACCTTGAACTTGTCGAAAACCTTTTGCGACAATTTGAGCTTTGTAGATAGTAACACTACTATCAGCGTCCGTCTTCCTCTTGAAGATCCATTTATTGTGAATGGATCACCGATCATCGGGCAAGTCAATCAAAGTCCATACTTTGTTCTCATACATGGATCCCATCTCAGATTTCATGGCCTTAAGCCATTTCGCGGAATTTGGGCTCATCATCGCTTCCTCATAGTTCATAGGTTCGTCATGGTCTAGTAACATGACTTCCGGAACAGGATTACCGTACCACTCTGGTGCGGGACATACTCTGATTGACCTACGAGGTTTGGTAGTAACTTGATCTGAAGTTTCATGATCATCATCATTAACTTCCTCACTAATTGGTGTAGGCATCACTGGAACTGATTTCTGTGATGAACTACTTTCCAATTCGGGAGAAGGTACAATGACCTCATCAAGTTCTACTTTCCTCTCACTCACTTCTTTCAAGAGAAACTCCTTCTCTAGAAAGGATCCACTCTTAGCAATAAAGATCTTGCCTTCGGTTCTGTGATAGAAGGTGTACCCAATAGTTTCTTTTAGGTATCCTATGCAGACGCACTTCTCCGATTTGGGTTTGAGCTTATCAGACTGAAACTTTTTCACATAAGCATCGCAACCCCAAACTTTAAGAAATGACAGCTTAGGTTTCTTGCCAAACCACAATTCACATGGTGTCATCTCAACAGATTTAGATGGTGCCCTATTTAACGTGAATGCAACTGTCTCTAATGCATAACACCAAAACGATAGTAGTAATTCGGTAATAAGAGACATCATAGATTGCACAATATCTAATAAAGTATGGTTATGACGTTTAGACACACCATTACGCTGTGGTGTTCC
This sequence comes from Triticum aestivum, assembly GCF_018294505.1. NCBI lineage: Eukaryota > Viridiplantae > Streptophyta > Magnoliopsida > Poales > Poaceae > Triticum > Triticum aestivum. The sequence continues at coordinate 592,811,558 of NC_057803.1, read as the reverse complement.
AGGTGGCGTGAGTTGCGAAACTATTCGACATTGTTTCAACTGAAGTCCAAACTCGCAACTCAAATATTTCGTCTCCGCGATCAGATTGTAGAAACTTTATTTTCTTGTTATGATGATTCTCCATTTGACTCTGAAATTCTTTGAACTTTTCAAATGTTTCGGACTTGTGTTTCATTAAGTAGATATACTCATATCTTCTCAAATCATCTGTGAAGGTCAAAAAATAATGATACCCGCTGTCGGGGATATACCCCGCGGTGTAAACTGGCCGGAAGTTAACTCGACTGGATTTGGCAGTTTATCTGAAGACCCCGCTGACACTTGGCGAGTTACTGGCGACCCGCCCTGACCTGGCGGTTTACAAGCAACCCACCTGGTCATTATGACTCACTGGTAATCTGGTGCGCGGGATCGACAGATGACAAGGCCCAAAGCCCAGAAGGCCGGTTCACGTTTAACGGTGGGCCGGTTTAAGAGGAAAGGCATGAGGAACATTATCTTACAAGGAGCTAAGACCTGGACTTGTATCCGATTTGTATTAGATATAGACCAGTCCTAATCCTAATAGGACTCTACATGTAACCCGGCCGTCCAACATATATAAGGAGGGGCAGGGCTCCCCAAAAGGGACAAGATTCACAAGTTCCACGAGTTGGACAAGTTAGGTTTAGACAATAGCTCGCGAGATAGAGCAATCTTGTAACCGTGGTCATCATCATCAATATCAATGAAGCAGGATGTAGGATTTTACCTCCATCGTGAGGGGCCGAACCTGGGTAAAAACATCGCGTCTCTCGTCCCGCTCAACCCCTCTCAAGCTACCACATAGATGCGTTGGCCTCGCGACTAAGTCCTGACACTAAGGACATCTGCCGTGACAATTCCACGACATTTGGCGCCCATCGTGGGGCACGCGCACGGTGGTGTTGAGCTCTTGGAGGGATCTTTTCGAGGGATCGAGAAGCTTGCAATTCATCGGATGAAGAAAATTTTCAGAAATTAGGGTTGCATCAAGTGCGCCGCCGCAAAATTGCAGAGTTGACCATACCGAGAGGCGATACAATTCAAAGACAGATAAAAAGATTTTTTGGAGCACTCACGCGTTGGTGAGACCGACAGGATTTTCATCAAGCATCCCCATGATCCGGGAACACGGACACGTTTTCTACAGGGTCACTTCCAATCTGGACGAAGAAGTATTGCCTTGGGTTTGATCAAGTATAAGACAGTTTGATTATTGCTAAGCCACGATCAGACTAGCACCTCAAAAAAAAAGAGAGGAACAAAAACTATCTGATCAAAGCATCAGGGAGCCGGCTACTACTCAAAAACGGATATGGCTGTGGCTACGCTTCGAGTTGTTTACTGAACATTAGTCCAACTCAGAGTCAACAGCCGTAAACCGGCTCTTCAAACCGCCAAGCCCCGGTGAACCGGCCTTCTTCTGCACAAGATCCCGCATCATGAGACACCTGAGGCCACTTGCGAGCTGCCTCCGTACACCTCGTCGGCCTCGCCTTGGTGCGCCTTTGGTGCTGCGTCAACGCCCCAAGCCTCCGCTGCACCAGTGCTTTCCAATCCGCCGCCAGTCTCCTAAACCGCCGGGCAGTTTATCCGGCTTCAGCGTCAAATCCTCTGCTAACCCACCGGGCTGGTTGCCATGGATATAGCAGTGAAATCAGTGCCTTCGCATGAGATAAGGACATACTGCCGGTAAGCGGGCCCGACCAGGATGAGTGTGGTCTGACAGGAGGATGAACCTTGTGGCCGCCTGCCGTGTGCGGAGCAATTGGTATAGTCCGTCTGAAGAAAGATCATAGAGACAAAGCGGAAAAGCAGGCATGCAGAAGTTGTACCAGCACTCGCAACACGCTCGATCCTTGGTGGACACACGCTAAATTGTTAACCCGGGAGTCCGGTTTGCATGGACACATCAGGTTATCTGGCGGACCCGGTTATCTAAGTTTGGTTTGCACCATCAATATCATCCGATAAAAAATGCCAGGTGATATCCATCCGAGTCTATTTTATCAATACATATTATTTCCATCAGAGAACAATTACTCTGGCCTGTAAATATTATTATGCAGGGCGACTGTTAAAGGGAAAAGGGGTGGTGTTGTACCGTAGATGAAAGTTCGGCTTCACGCCATGGACGACTCGCCCGCCCGCCCATGCGGCAGGTTCATGTGTCCGTGCCAGCTTACAACATGGAGGATGCCTCGCTCATCTGCACCGGCTTATAATGTCGCGGCTGACTCATCTGCCAGCTGCCGCGGACGACTCGGACATGATTGATCTTAACTTCACCATGGTGATCATCAACTCCGCAGTGGATAATTACTGGCATGATATATCAGGTGAAACCCATCCAATATATTTTATATTGCCTTCTTTAAAAGAGCAATTACTCCGGTTTGCAAAGTTGTTTAATGCATGACCCTAAACCACCATATTGGTGCAAATTTAAAGACCGTTGGAAAATTTCCGGCTTAAAAAGAAGGATTCCGGTTTAAAATCCAGTTCAAGGGGAAGATGTCTCCCACAAAGCTTTGAAGCTCTCAATATCCGGTTTAAAAAATCCCGGTTCAAGAAGAATTTTTTTTCTTGCAAAAAGTTAAAGGGTGCTAAAGAGGACCTGCTGCCATGATGCGCGGTTCAAACATGGGTACCCTGCCTTATTGATTTATCATATTATTGATCACTTGAGGGCTTGGTCGTATCCGAACCATAGCAACACCTTTTGATAGGCGTAAAGCCACAACATCACTTGGGGACTTGTGGTCACGTCTGAACCATGGTCACGCCTCTTGATGGGCGAGAGCCACCAGATCACTTGGGGACTTGGTCACGTCTGAACCAGTCATGCCTCTTGATCGGCCTAAGGCCACAGAATCACTTGGGGGCTTGGTCGAACCCGAACCATGACCATGCCACTTGATCAACATAAATGCCACGGTTTCATTTGGGGACCTGGCTGACTAGAACCATAGTTACACCTAACGGGAGCTTGGTCGTGTTCGGCCATGGTAACACCATCTGATCAGCTCAAATAAACCTTTTTTTTGCAACAGTTTTGTCATTGCATTTGATTTACACTTTTCTTTGAAGGGGGGGGTTGCTTTTTATTGCGTTTTTTAAACCGACAAAGTTTTTTAACCAATCAATTGACGGAACATAGTTCACGTTAATCCGGAGACTATTTGCCCGGTTTGATCCTTGTTGTTAACATCCTCTTATGGAGTAACACGGTGTTTATCACAACCCGGCACGGTTTTATCATAAACCGGCACAATATGGAAGGAGTTATCAGTACTCGAGATTTGGGTTATCACCCTTACTAAAAAAGAAGTTGGTAAACCAACGATGTGATTCAATGTCACAGGTATGATATATTTCATATTTGATTATTCTAAATGCAGCCTTGGTTATAAACCCAGGTTATATGTTGGGCATTATGACCCGTCCGGTGGTAAACCGCCAGGACACTTTAAACTTGTTGTATGCAAAAACAGGTTGAATAAAGCATGATTATAAATCACCGGTGTTTATTAAACCGGTAGTATGATCCGGTGTTTATTAAACCGGCCTGGCTTTGGACTATAAGTCGCCAGTATATATTTGGAATGCGCCATTGGAATCATGCGCTTATAAATCATTGGGTTATATTATTCAAATAGCCAAACTTGGCTGAAATTTCATTATGATATTGAATGAATAAGGTTTTCATACCGGATTATATTATCTTGAATAGCCAACATGGCTGGAATTTTATTATTAAGGTTTTCAAAGTCGCTATAGCGCAATGTCTATTATTTTATCAAAGGATATGATTTATTCTACAATGGAAGGAATAGTCCCGAGTCGCTGTAGGCTTACAACCCAGCACTTGGGGGCTACATTATTCAAATTGAGATTACATGCAAGTCTCATGTCGCTGCAAGCATGCATCATGACACTTGGGGGCTAATGCAAAGTCATTTTTACTAGTCTTATTGAAGACCCGATTCATCATATTATAATGAGCCGGCCCTTGGGGGCTACCAATTGCTCCTGTCAACAATTCAAGGTACACAAGTTTTCGTCCATAATATTGAAGGATCCATTGCTCAGTTGGTAAAGCACAAAGCTCTTAACCTTGTGGACGTGGGTTCAAGCCCTATGATGGAAGCTACATTATAAGATGTTATTTTCATTGAAGTATATATCAAGTCCCGATTCAGTATTATCTTACTAAGCCGGCCCTTGGGGGATACACATCACTGCTCAAGTCTACATGATTATATTTATAAAGTCCTTGCTAATTATTGCATAATGACCCGGCCCTTGGGGGCTACACTGATTGAAGTTTTTATAAGCAATTGCAAGTCCCAGGTTGCTGCAAGCATGGCAACCCGGCACTTGGGGGCTATATATATGGAGTATTCAGTTTATATGATTGAGATGAACAAACCGGATTTCTTCAAGGTTGAAACACTTATTGGAGCAAGTCTTAAGTTATCACTATGTTCTCCTCTTAAGACTTGGGGGGCTACAGGTATTATGCATATAAAGGAGGAACATCTTCATTTTATTAGTTTTGAGCAAATCAGGAAGATCAATTACATGACCCGGTGTCGACAACAATTATGACCCGGCGCCATCAATATTTATAAACCGGCCATTTTGGGAATATTAAACCGGCAAGTTTTACATCTTCAAACCGGCTGAATATCAGATAAGTATTTTCAGACCCATATTTCTCAAACCGGCGGAGCTGAGTCAAAGGAGTTATTCTTCACAATATTTCTCGGTGACAAGCCAATGTCGGCAAACTGATTATGAAGCTGGTCTGTTGACCCGGATTTCCCAGAAGGAGGAAATAACAAGGACTTAAGGATGATCAGGTACCGGTTTACAAAAATTCTTAACCCGGAGCATAACCTGTCAAATTTGTTCTTGTGTTTATTTTGCAGCATAAGTTTACCATGAATAAATCCAAGCTAAACTTGGGGGCTAATGTTGGGGATATACCCCGTGGTGTAAACCGGCCGGAAGATAATCCGGCCGGACTTGGCGGTTTATCTGAAGACCCCGCTAACACTTGGCGAGTTACTGGCGACCCGCCCTGACCTGGCGGTTTACAATCAACCCACCTGGTCATTATGACTCACTGGTAATCCGGCGCGCAGGGTCGACGGATGACAAGGCCCAAAGCCCAGAAGGCTGGTTCACGTTTAACGGTGGGCCGGTTTAAGAGGAAAGGCATGAGGAACATTATCTTACAAGGAGCTAAGACCTGGACTTGTATCCGATTTGTATTAGAGATAGACCAGTCCTAATCCTAATAGGACTCTACATGTAACCCGCCCCTCCAACATATATAAGGAGGGGCAGGGCTCCCCAAAAGGGACAAGATTCACAAGTTCCACGAGTTGGACAAGTTAGGTTTAGACAATAGCTCGCGAGATAGAGCAATCTTGTAACCGTGGTCATCATCATCAATATCAATGAAGCAGGATGTAGGCTTTTACCTCCACCGTGAGGGGCCGAACCTGGGTAAAAACATCGCGTCTCTCGTCCCGCTCAACCCCTCTCAAGCTACCACATAGATGCGTTGGCCTCGCGACTAAGTCCTGACACTAAGGACATATGCCGTGACAATTTCCACGACACCCGCCGCGAGCCTCAACACTCATTGGATCGCATAAATCGGTATGTATTATTTCTAATAAGTCTATTGCTCGCTCCATTGTTCCGGAGAATGGAGTCTTAGTCATCTTTCCCATGAGGTATGGGTGCAAGCATCAAGTGATTCATAATCAAGTGATTCAAAAAACCCATCAGCATGGAGTTTCTTCATGCGCTTTACACCAATATGACCTAAACGGTAGTGCCACAAATAAGTTGCAATATCATTATTAACCTTGCATCTTTTGGCTTCAATATTATGAATATGTGTATCACTACAATCGATATTCAATAAACCATTCACCTTGGGTGTATGACCACATAAGGTTTTATTCATGTAAACAGAATAACAATTATTCTTTGACTTAAATGAATAACTGTATTGCAATAAACATGATCAAATCATATTATGCTCAATGCAAACACCAAATAACATTTATTTTAGGTTCAACACTAATCCCGAAGGTAAAGGGAGTGTGCGATGGTGATCTTATCAACCTTGGAATCACTTCCAACACACATCGTCACCTTGCCCTCAACTAGTCTCTGTTCATTTTATAACTCCTGTTTTAAGTTACTAATCATAGCAACTGAACCAGTATCAAATACCCAGGGGCTACTATGAACACTAGTAAAGTACACATCAATAACATGTATATCATATATACTTTTAACTTTGCCATCCTTCTTATCCGCCAAATATTTGGGGAAGTTCCGCTTATAGTGACCATTTCCTTTGCAGTAGAAGCACTCAGTTTCAGGCTTGGGTCTAGCTTTGGGCTTCTTCATGGGAGTGGAAACTCGCTTGCCATTCTTCTTGGAGTTCCTTTTCTTTTCCTCTGCCCCTTTTCTTGAAACTAGTGGTCTTGTTAACCATCAACAATTGATGCTCTTTCTTGATTTCTACCTTCGCCGATTTTAGCATTGCGAAGAGCTCGGGAATCGTTTTCGTCATCCCTTGCATATTATAGTTCATCACGAACTTCCAGTAACTTGGTGATAGTGACTAGAGAACTCTATCAATCACTATCTTATCTGGAAGATTAACTCCCACTTGATTCAAGCGATTGTAGTACTCAGACATTCTGAGCACAAGCTCACTGGTTGAGCTATTCTCCTCCATCTTGTAGGCAAAGTACTTGTCAGAGTTCTCATGCCTCTTAACACGGGCATAAGTCTGAAATACCAATTTCAGCTCTTGGAACATCTCATATGCTCCGTGGCGTTCAAAACGTTTTTGAAGTCCCGGTTCTAAGCCGTAAATTATGGTGCACTAAACTATCAAGTAGTCATCATACCAAGCTTGTCAAACGTTCATAAAGTTTGCATATGCTCCTGCAATAGGTCCGTCACCTAGCGGTGCATCAAGGACATAATTCTTCTGTGCAGCAATGAGGATAATCCTTAGATCACGGAGCTAGTCCGCATCATTGCTACTAACATCTTTCAACATAGTTTTCTCTAGGAACATCAAAAATAAATGGGGAGCTACATCGCGAGCTATTGATCTACAACATAGTTATGCAAATACTATCAGTACTAAGTTCATGATAAGTTAAAGTTAAATTAATCATATTACTTAAGAACTCCCACTTAGATAAACATCCCTCTAATCATCTAAGTGATTACGTGATTCATATCAACTAAACCATGTCCGATCATCACGTGAGATGGAGTAGTATTCAATGGTGAACATCACTATGTTGATCATATCTACTATATGATTCACGCTCGACCTTTCGGTCTCAGTGTCCCGAGGCCATATCTGCATATGCTAGGCTCTGATAACCCACAAGTATAGGGGATCACAAAAGTTTTCGAGGGTAGAGTATTCAACCCAAATTTATTGATTCGACACAAGGGGAGCCAAAGAATATTCTCAAGTATTAGCAGCTGAGTTGTCAATTCAACCACACCTGGAAACTTAATATCTGCAGCAAAGTATTTAGTAGCAAAGTAATATGATAGTAGTGGTAACGGTGGTAAAAGGTAACGATAGCAAAAGTAATATTTTTGGTGTTTTGTAGTGATGATAACAGTACCAATGGAAAAGTAAATAAGCGAAGAACAATATTGGAAAGCTAATAGGCAATGGATCGGTGATGGAGAATTATGCCGGATGCGGTTCATCATGTAACAGTCATAACCTAGGGTGACACAGAACTAGCTCTAGTTGATCAATGTAATGTAGGCATGTATTCTGAATATAGTCATACATGCTTATGGAAAAGAACTTGCATGACATCTTTTGTCCTACCCTCCCGTGGCAGCGGGGTCCTATTAAAACTAAGGGATATTAAGGCCTCCTTTTAATAGAGTACCTTAATAAAGCATTAACACATAGTGAATACATGAACTCCTCAAACTACGGTCATCACTGGTAAGTATCTCGATTATTGTCACTTCGGGGTTAACGGATCATAACACATAGTAGGTGACTATAGACTTGCAAGATAGGATCAAGAACTCTCATATATTGATGAAAACATAATAGGTTCAGATCTGAAATCATGGCACTCGGGCCCTAGTGACAAGCATTAAGCATAGCAAAGTCTTAGCAACATCAATCTCAGAACATAGTGGATACTAGGGATCAAACCCTAACAAACTCGATTACATGATAAATCTCATCCAACCCATCACCGTCCAGCAAGCCTACGATGGAATTACTCACGCACGGCGGTGATCATCATGAAATTGGTGATGGAGGATGGTTGATGATGACGATGGCGACGGATTCCCCTCTCTGGAGCCCCGAACGGACTCTAGATCAGCCCTCCCGAGAGAGTTTAGGGCTTGGCGGCGGCTCCGTATCGTAAAACGCGATGAATCCTTCTCCTTGGTTTTTTTCTCCCTGAAAGTGAATATATGAAGTCCAGGTTGAGGTCGGTGGAGCGTCAGGGGGCCCACGAGGCAGGGGGCTGGCGCGCCCCCACCCTCGTGGACAGGTGGAGGCCCCCCTGACGTGGATCTTCCTTCCAATATTTATTATATATTCCAAAATAATTCTGCGTTGATTTTCAGGTCATTCCGAGAACTTTTATTTCTGCACAAAAATAACACCATGGGAATTCTGCTGAAAACAACGTCAATTCGGGTTAGTTCCATTCAAATCATGCAAGTTAGAGTCCAAAACAAGGGCAAAAGTGTTTGGAAAAGTAGATACGACGGAGACATATCAACTCCCCCAAGCTTAAACCTTTGCTTGTCCTCAAGCAATTCAGTTGATAAACTGAAAGTGATAAAGAAAAACTTTTACAAACTCTGTTTTCTCTTGTTGTTGTAAATATGTAAAGCCAGCATTCAAGTTTTCAGCAAAGATTATGAACTAACCATATTCACAATAACATTTAGGTCTCATCTTTACTCATATCAATGGCATAATCAACTAGCGAGCAATAATAATAAATCTCGGATGACAACACTTTCTCAAAACAATCATAATATGATAGAACAAGATGGTATCTCGCTAGCCCTTTCTGAGACCGCAAAACATAAATGTAGAGCACCTTTAAATATCAAGACTGATTAGACATTGTAATTCATGGTAAAAGAGATCCAGTCGAGTCGTACTCAATGTAAACTAATAGTAATGAATGCAAAATGAGAGTGGTGCTCTCCAACTGGTGCTTTTTAATAAGAGGATGATGACTCAGCATAAAAGTAAATAGATAGGCCCTTTGCAGAGGGAAGCAGGGATTTTTAGAGGTGCCGGAGCTCGGTTTTGAAATAGATATGAATAATGTTTTGAGCGGTATACTTTCATTGTCAACATAACAACCGTAAGATGGCGATATCTTCCATGCTACACACATTATAGGCGGTTCCCAAACAGAATGGTAAAGTTTATACTCCCCCTCCACCAACAAGCATCAATCCATGGCTTGCTCAAAACAATGAGTGCCTCCAACTAACAACAGTCCTGGGGGAGTTTTGTTTGCAGTTATTTTGATTTGATTTGCATAAAGCATGGGACTGGGCATCCCAGTGACCAGCCATTTTCTCATGAGTGAGGAGAAGAGTCCACTCCTCTTGAGAATAACCTGCCTAACATGGAAGATACGGACAATCCTAGTTGATACATGAGCTATTCGAGCATACAAAACAGAATGTTTATTTGAAGGTTTAGAATTTGGCACATACAAATTTACCTGGAACGGCAGGTAGATACCGTATATAGGTAGGTATGGTGGACTCATATGGAATAACTTTGGGGCTTATGGAATTGGATGCACAAGCAGTATTCCCGCTTAGTACAGGTGAAGGCTAGCAAAAGACTGGGAAGCGACCAGCTAGAGAGCGACAACAGTCATGAACATGCATTAAAATTAATCAACACCGAATGCAAGCATGAGTATGATATAATGCACCATGAACATAAATATCGTAGAGGCTATGTTGATTTTGTTTCAACTACATGCGTGAACATGTGCCAAGTCAAGCCACTCGAATCTTTCAAAAGAGGATACCACCCTATCATACCACATCACAACCATTTTAATAGCATGTTGGCACGCAAGGTAAACCATTATAAGCTCCTAGCTAATTAAGCATGGCATAAGCAACTATAATCTCTAATTTTCATTGCAAACATGTTTATTCATAATAGGATGAATCAGGAATGATGAACTAATCATATTTACAAAAACAAGAGAGGTCGAGTTCATACCAGCTTTTCTCATCTCAATAAGTTCACCATATAATCATCGTTATCGCCTTTCACTTGCACGACTGAGTAGTGTGGATAATAATAATAGTGCATGTGCATTGGACTAAGCTGGAATCTGCAAGCATTCAATTCAAGAGAGAAGACAAGGTAATATGGGCTCTTTGTCAGATCAATCAATAATGCATATAAGAGCCACTCAACATTTTAATTATGGTCTTCTCCTCTCGACCCCAAAGAACAAGAAAGAAAATAAAACTAGTTACACGGGAAAGCTCCCAACAAGCAAAAAGGAGAACGAGAAATATTTTTGGGTTTTATTTTTAATTACTACTACAAGAGGCATGGAAAGTAAACTAATTAAAATCTACAACTATTTTTTTTGTTTTTTATCAAGGTTTATTAAACACACAAGAAGAAAGCATAAAAAGGAAAATAAACTAGCATGGATGATACAATGAAAAAGTATGAGCACCGACAACTAGGAATGAGTGTGTGAACATGAATGTAATGTCGGTGAGAAATACATACTCCCCCAAGCTTAGGCTTTTGGCCTAAGTTGGTCTATGGACACGGCTGGCCTGGCGGATATCCAAAGTTGTAGCTGGGGTCGTACTGAGATGCAGCAGCTATTGCCTCATGAGCTGCCGCTCGGAGGCGAGCTGTCTCCGCCCTCCTCTTATACCCGTCCGCCTCCTCCCTGGTTATAACATATCTCCCTTTTGCCTGGGAGTCAAAAAAAGCAGGAGCAGGGAGAGCGACGTGATAGGTGTGTCATCTATCAAAGATTAGTCGGTACCGGAGGAACTGATCGTTCCTCTCAACAAACTGATGATGAACCATGGCCTCATGATCTAAATAAACAGGTGGAAACTCAATATCATACCCACGTATGGGTATATCAAGAAAATTAGCTAGACGGGTTGCATAAATTCCACCAAAGAAATCTCCATTAAATCTATTATTATGCAACCTATGTGCAACAATGGCTCCCAAATTATAATGTTTATCACCTAAAACAGCGCTTCTGAGAACGCTGAGATCAGGCACACACATGTGACATGCTTCATCTTTACCATCAATGCATCTACCTATGAAGAACGCAAAATAATGTATAGCAGGAAAATGAATGCTCCCTATGGTAGCTTGTGTTATATCTCTAGATTCCCCCACAATTATACTAGCAAGAAAATCTCTAAACTCAGATTTGCGAGGCTCACTAGTGCTGCCCCATTGTGGAAGTTTGCAAGCAATATTAAAATCCTCTAAGTTCATAGTATAAGAATTTTCATAAAGATCAAATAGGACAATTTGAGAATTACGTGATGATGAAAATTCAAACCTTCTCACAAAGGAATCAGTGAGATAGTGGTATTGGCGGCACTTATCTGCCTCGAAGCCCTCAAGATCGGCATTACACACATACGCGTTAAATTCTTCATTGATTCCTGCTCGATCCATAAAGTCCTCTCAAGGCCATTCACAAGCCCGCACCTGAGCTTCCCTCGGTGGTTCATCATCGGCATCGCGTATTGCGAGCCTGGGTCCTTCCTTCCTTGAAGGACCACCTTGGTACATTTTCCTAAACATATTTCTTCCTCTGAAAAAGTTCTGAAATTTTAGTAACTTCAAAATAAAAGTAAACCAAACTCAACAAAATTGATAGCAACTACTCCCACAAGTGCCTAGAGACTATATCATGCATCAAAACTACTTTTGACCATATAAATTTGACATGCAAGCTCAAGAATATGGTCACATAAGCAGCAAAAATATGCAATGAATAAAGTACTAGAACAAAAACTAATTGGACCATTGGAGGAGTCACATGCCAAGGAACAATCCCCCAAAGCAGTTTTGTGAGAGCTGCTTTGAGGAAGGAGATCGAAAATGGCAGCAAGATGAGCTTGGACTCGGGTTTGAGCTGGTTAGTGGTGTTTGTGGGAGGAAGAAGGGGTGTGTGGTCGCTGGGATAAGTGGAGGGGAGCCACCGTGGGTCCATGAGGCAGGGGGGCGCGCCCAGGGGGTGGGCACGCCCTGGACCCTCGTGGCCAGGTGCTTGCTCCCCTGCTGTGTTTTCAGTGCCAGATATTCTCAAATATTCTAGAAAAAATCATATTTAATTTTCAGGGCATTTGGAGAACTTTTATTTTCGGGGTATTTTTTTATTGCATGGATAATTCAGAAAACAGACAGAAAAATACTATTTTTGCTTTATTTAATATAAATAACAGAAAGTACAAAGAGGGTACAGAGAGTTGTGTTTTCTAAATTCATCCATCTCATGCTCATCAAAAGTAATCCACTAGCAAGGTTGATCAGGTCTTGTTAACAAACTCATTCCGAATAACATGGAACCGGAGAATTTTCAAATAACACTAGGTTACCTCAACGGGGATATGCACGTCCCCAGTAATAAGAATATCATATTTCTTCTTGACAGTAGGTAGAGGAAATTCAAAACCTCCAAAAGTAATAGTTGAAATTTTTCCAATAGAATTGATACTGTGGACTTGAGGTTGTTTCCTCGGAAAGTGTACCGTATGCTCATTACCATTAACATGAAAAGTGACATTGCCTTTGGTGCAATCAATAATAGCCCCTGCAGTATTCAAAAAGGGTCTTCCAAGAATAATAGACATACTATCGTCCTCAGGAATATCAAGAATAACAACGTCCGTTAAAATAGTAACGTTTGCAACCACAATAGGCACATCCTCACAAATACCGACATGTATAGCAGTTGATTTATCAGCCATTTGCAAAGATATTTCAGTAGGTGTCAACTTATTCAAATCCAGTCTACGATATAAAGAGAGGGGCATAACACTAACACCGGCTCCAAGATCACATAAAGCAGTTTTAACATAGTTTCTTTTAATGGAGCATGGTATAGTGGGTACTCTTGGATCTCCTAACTACTTAGGTATAACACCCTTAAAAGTATAATTAGCGAGCATGGTGGAAATTTCAGCTTCCGGTATCTTTCTTTTATTTGTCACAGTTTCTTTCAAATACTTAGCATAAGGATTCATTTTAAGCATATCAGTCAAACGCATACGCAAAAAGATAGGTCTAATCATTTCAGCAAAGCGCTCAAAATCCTCATCATCCTTTTTCTTGGATGGTTTAGGAGGAAAAGGCATGGGTTTCTGAACCCATGGTTCTCTTTCCTTACCGTGCTTCCTAGCAACAAAGTCTCTCTTATCATAACATTGGTTCTTTGATTGTGGGTTATCAAGATCAACAGCAGGTTCAATCTATGCATCATTATTATTGCTAGGTTGAGCATCAACATGAATATCATCATTAACATTATCACTAGGTTCATGTTCATTACCAGATTGTGTTTCAGCATCAGAAATAGAAATATCATTGGGATTCTCAGGTGTGTCTACAACATGTTCACTAGAAGCATGCAAAGTCCTATCATTTTTCTTTCTTCCTCTTAGAAGGACTAGGTGCATCAATATTATTTCTCTGAGAATCTTGCTCAATTCTCTTAGGATGGCCCTCAGGATACAAAGGCTCCTGAGTCATTTTACCAGTTCTAGTAGCCACTCTAACAGCAAAATCATTATTCTTACTATTCAATTCATTGAGCAAATCATTCTGAGCTTTAAGTACTTGTTCTACTTGAGTGGTAACCATAGAAGCATGTTTAATAATAAGTTTTAGTTCACCTTTAACATTAGCCATATAATCACACAAGTGTTCAATCATATAAGCATTGTGTTTCAATTGTCTACCAACATAAGCATTAAAATCTTCTTGCTTAACCATAAAGTTATCAAATTCATCCAAACATTGGCTAGCAAACTTAGTAGGAGGGATTTCAGTTTTATCATATCTATAGAGAGAATTTACCTTTACTACAGGTGTCGGGTTATCAAGATCGTGTGTTTCTTCAATAGGTGATGGATTAAAACCATGTATTTCTTCAACAGGCGGTAAATTAAGACCATGTATTTCTTTAATAGGAGGTAAATTCTTAACATCTTCAGCTTTAATACCTTTTTCTTGCATAGTTTTCTTTGCCTCTTGCATATCTTCAGGACTGAGAAATAGAATACCCCTTTTCTTCGGAGTTGGCTCGGGAGTTGGTTTAGGAATTGGATCAGGAAGTGTCCAATTATTATCATTAGTCAACATATTATTCAATAGAATTTCAGCTTCATCAACAGTTCTTTCCCTGAAAACACAACTAGCACAACTACCGAGGTGGTCTCTGGAAGCATCGGTTAGTCCATTGTAAAAGATATCAAGTATCTCATTTTTCTTGAGAGGATGATCAAGCAAAACATTAAGTAATTGGAGAAGCCTCCCCCAAGCTTGTGGGAGACTCTCTTCTTCAATTTGCACAAAATTATATATTTTCCTTAAAGCAGCTTGTTTCTTATGAGCAGGGAAATATTTAGCAGAGAAGTAATAAATCATATCCTAGGGACTACGCACACAACCAGGATCAAGAGAATTAAACCATATCTTAGCATCACCCTTTAATGAGAATGGAAATAATTTAAGGATATAATAGTAGCGAGTTTTCTCATCATTAGTGAACAGGGTAGCTATATCATTTAATTTAGTAAGATGTGCCACAACAGTTTCAGATTCATAGCCATAGAAAGGATCAGATTCAACTAAAGTAATTATATCAGGGTCGACAGAGAATTCATAATCCTTAGCAGTAACAAAGATAGGTGAAGTAGCATAAGCGGGATCATATTTCATTCTAGCATTTAGAGTTTTTTGTTTCAGCTTAGCTAATAGTTTCTTAAGATCACTCCTATCATTGCAAGCAAGAAAATCTCTAACAGTTTCTTCATCCATAACATAGCCCTCAGGAACAACAGGCAATTCATATCTTGGGGGAGAATCTTCATCATCACTTTCATCAATATTATCAGTTTCAATAATTTCATTCTCTCTAGCCCTAGCAAGTTGTTCATCAAGAAATTCACCAAGTGGCATAGTAGTATCAAGCATAGAAGTAGTTTCATCATAAGTATCATGCATAGCAGAAGCGGCATCATCAATAACATGCGACATATCAGAATTAATAGCAGAAGCAGGTTTAGGTGTCGCAAGCTTACTCAAAACAGAAGGTGAATCAAGTGCAGAGCTAGATGGCAGTTCCTTACCTCCCCTCGTAGTTGAGGGATACATCTTGGTTCTTGGATCTTTCAAGTTCTTCATAATGATAAGCAGATATAAATCCCAAGTGACTCAAAGAATAGAGCTATGCTCCCCAGCAACGGCGCCAGAAAATTGTCTTGATAACCCATAAGTATAGGGGATCGCAACAGTTTTTGAGGGTAGAGTATTCAACCCAAATTTATTGATTCGACACAAGGGGAGCCAAAGAATATTCTCAAGTCTTAGCAGCTGAGTTGTCAATTCAACCACACCTGGAAACTTAATATCTGCAGCAAAGTATTTAGTAGCAAAGTAATATGATAGTAGTGGTAATGGTGGTAAAAGGTAACGATAGCAAAAGTAATATTTTTGGTGTTTTGTAGTGATGATAACAATAGCAACGGAAAAGTAAATAAGCGAAGAACAATATATGGAAAGCTCATAGGCAATGGATCGGTAATGGAGAATTATGCCGGATGCGGTTCATCATGTAATAGTCATAACCTAGGGTGACATAGAACTAGCTCCAGTTCATCAATGTAATGTAGGCATGTATTCTGAATATAGTCATACGTGCTTATGGAAAAGAATTTGCATGACATCTTTTATCCTACCCTCCCGTGGTAGCGGGGTCCTATTGAAAACTAAGGGATATTAAGGCCTCCTTTTAATAGAGTACCGAAACAAAGCATTAACACATAGTGAATACATGAACTCCTCAAACTACGGTCATCACCGGTAAGTATCCCGATTATTGTCACTTCGGGGTTAACGGATCATAACACATAGTAGGTGACTATAGACTTGCAAGATCGGATCAAAAACTCTCATATATTGATGAAAACATAATAGGTTCAGATCTAAAATCATGGCACTCGGTCCCTAGTGACAAGCGTTAAGCACAGCAAAGTCTTAGCAACATCAATATCAGAACATAGTGGATACTAGGGATCAAACCTAACAAAACTAACTCGATTACATGATAAACTCATCCAACTGATCACCGCCCAGCAAGCCTACGATGGAATTACTCACGCACGGCGGTGAGCATTATGAAATTGGTGATGGAGGATGGTTGATGATGACGATGGCGACGGATTCCCCTCTCCGGAGCCCCGAACGGACTCCAGATCAGCCCTCCCGAGAGAGTTTAGGGATTGGTGGCGGCTCTGTATCGTAAAACATGATGAATCCTTCTCCTTGGTTTTTTCTCCCCAAAAGTGAATATATGGAGTCCAGGTTGAGGTCGGTGGAGCGTTATGGGGCCCACGAGGAAGGGGGGCGTGCCCCCACCCTCGTGGACATGTGGAGGCCCCCCTGACGTGGATCTTCCTTCCAATATTTATTATATATTCCAAAATAATTCTCCGTTGATTTTCAGGTCATTCCGAGAACTTTTATTTCTGCAAAAAAAATAACACCATGGCAATTCTGCTAAAAACAGCGTTAGTCCGGGTTAGTTCCATTCAAATCATGCAAGTTAGAGTCCAAAACAAGGGCAAAAGTGTTTGGAAAAGTAGATATGATGGAGACGTATCAGGCTCGTCATGTTTAACCTGAGTATTCCGCATGTGCAAAACTAGCTTGCACCCATTGTATGTGAACGTAGAGCATATCACACCCGATCATCACGTGGTGTCTCGGCACGACAAACTGTAGCAACGGTGCATACTCAGGGAGAACACTTATACCTTGAAATTTAGTGAGAGATCATCTTATAATTCTACCGCCGAACTAAGCAAAATAACATGCATAAAGGATAAACATCACATGCAATCAATATAAGTGATATGATATGGCCATCATCATCTTATGCCTTTGATCTCCATCTCCAAAGCACTGTCATGATCACCATCGTCGCCGGCTTGACACCTTGATCTCCATTGAAGCATCATTCTCGTCTCGCCAACTATTGCTTCTATGACTATCGCTACCGCTTAGTGATAAAGTAAAGCAATTACATGGCGGTTGCATTTCATACAATAAAGCGACAACCATATGGCTCCTGCCAGTTGCCGATAACTCTGTTACAAAAAAACATACAATAAAATTTAGCATCATGTCTTGACCATATCACATCACAACATGCCTTGCAAAAACAAGTTAGATGTCTTCTACTTTGTTGTTGCAAGTTTTACGTGGCTGCTACGGCCTTAGCAAGAACCGTTCTTACCTACGCATCAAAAACCACAACACGGTATAGTGATTGCTTTTTGATCTTCAGAAAGAACCCTGTTCATTGAAACTGATTCAACTAAAGTTGGAGAAACAAACACCCGCCAGCCACCTGTGTGCGAAGCACGTCGGTAGAACCAGTCTCGGGTAAGCGTACGCGTAATGTCGGTCTGAGCCGCTTCATCCAACAATACCGATGAATCAAGAATCAACTAGTGACGGCAAGCAATATGTATATACCCACGCCCACAACTCCTTTGTGTTCTACTCGCGCATATAACATCTACGCATAGCCCTGGCTCTGATACCACTGTTGGGTAACACAATAATTTGAAAAAAAAATCTTACGCACATGCAAGATCCATCTAGGTGATGCATAGCAATGAGAGGGGAAGAGTGTTGTCCACGTACCCTTGTAGACCGTAAGTGGAAGCGTTATGACAACGCGGTTGATGTAGTCGTACGTCTCCATGATCTGACCGATCCTAGCACCGAAGGTACGGCACCTCCTCGATCTGCACACGTTCAGCTTGGTGATGTCCCACGAACTCTAGATCCAGCTGAGTGTCGAGGGGGAACTTCGTCAGCACGACGGCGTGATGACGGTGATGATGAAGTTACCGACGTAGGGCTTCGCCTAAGCACTATAACGATATGACCGAGGTGGAAATCTGTGGAGGGGAGCACCGCACACTGCTAAACAATAAACTTGTGTGTCTATGGGGTGCCCCCCTCCCCCATATATAAAGGAGGGGAGGAGGAGCTTGGCCGACCCTAGAGGGCGCACCAAGGGAGGAGGAATCCTCCTCCTAGTAGGAGTAGGATTCCTCCTTTCCTAGTCCTACTAGGAGGGGGGAAGGAAGGAGAGGGGGAGGGAGAGGGAAAGAGGGGCCGCGCCCCCCTCCCCTAGTCCAATTCGGACTCCCTTGGGGGGCACCTCATGGCTGCTGCCCTCTCTCTTCCCTAAAGCCCACTAAGGGCCCAACAAATTCCCGGGGGGGGGGGGGGGGGTTCCGGCAACCCCCCGGCACTCCGGTTTTATTCGAAACCTCCCGGAACACTTCCGGTGTCCGAACATAGCCGTCAAATATATCAATCTTTATGTCTCGACCATTTCGAGACTCCTCGTCATGTCCGTGATCACATCCGGGACTCCGAACAACTTCGGTAGATCAAAACACATAAACTCATAATACCGATTGTCACCGAATGTTAAGTGTGCTGACCCTACGGGTTCGAGAACTATGTAGACATGATCGAGACTCGTCTCTAGTCAATAACCAATAGCGGAACCTGGATGCTCATATTGGTTCCTACATACTCTACGAAGATCTTTATCGGTCAAACCGCATAACAACATACGTTGTTCCCTTTGTCATCGATATGTTACTTGCCCGAGATTCGATCGTCGGTATCTCAATACCTAGTTCAATCTCGTTACCGGAAAGTCTCTTTACTCGTTACGTAATGCAACATCCCGTAACTAACTCATTAGTCACATTGCTTGCAAGGGTTATAGTGATGTGCATAACCAAGAGGGCCCAGAGATACCTCTCCGATACACGGAGTGACAAATCCTAATCTCGATCTATGCCAACTCAACAAACACCATTGGAGACACCTGTAGAGCATCTTTGTAGTCACCCAGTTACGTTGTGACATTTGATAGCACACTAAGTGTTCCTCCGGTATTCGGGAGTTGCATAATCTCATAGTCATAGGAACATGTATAAGTTATGGAGAAAGCAATAGCAACAAACTAAACGATCATCATGCTAAGCTAACGGATGGGTCAAGTCAATCACAACATTCTCTAATGCTATGATCCCGTTCATCAAATAACAAATCTGTGTCCATGGCTAGGAAACTTAATTAACCATATTTGATTAACGAGCTAGTCAAGTAGAGGCATACTAGTGACACTCTGTTTGTCTATGTATTCACACATGTACTAAGTTTCTGGTTAATACAATTCTAGCACGAATAATAAACATTTATCATGATATAAGGAAATATAAATAACAACTTTATTATTGCCTCTAGGGCATATTTCCTTCAAATACATACGGATCTAAATGTGGCAGACCCATTGACTAAACTTCTCTCATAAGGAAAACATGATCACACCTTATTACTCTTTGGGTGTTAATCACATAGCGATTTGAACTAGATTATTGACTCTAGTAAACCCTTTGGATGTTGGTCACATGGCGATATGAACTATGGGTGTTAATCACATAAAGATGTGAACTATTGGTGTTAAATCACATGGCGATGTGAAATAGATTATTGACTCTAGTGCAAGTGGGAGACTGAAGGAAATATGCCCTAGAGGCAATAATAAAGTTGTTATTTTATATTTCCTTATATCATGATAAATGTTTTCATGCTAGAATTGTATTAACCGGAAACTCGATACATGTGTGGATACATAGTCAATACACCGTGTCCCTAGTAAGCCTCTACTAGACTAGCTCGTTAATCAAAGATGGTTAAGTTTTCTAACCATAGACATGTGTTGCCATTTGGTGAACAAGATCATATCATTAGGAGAATGATGTGATGGACAAGACCCATCCATTAGCATAGCATATCGATCGTTTAGTTTTATTGTTATTGCTTTCTTCATTTCAAATACACATTCCTTCGACTATGAGATTATGCAACTCCCGGATACCGGAGGAATGCCTTGTATGCTATCAAACGTCACAACATAATTGGGTGATTATAAAGATGCTCTATGCTACCTCTTGAGCATGTGTTGGTTTTCCCTTGAAGAGGAAAGGGTGATGTAGCAAAGTAGCGTAAGTATTTCCCTCGGTTTTTGAGAACCAAGGTATCAATCCAGTAGGAGACTACACGCAAGTCATCTAGTACCTACACAAACAAATAACAACCTTGCAACCAATGCAATAAAGGGGTTGTCAATCCCTTCACGGCCACTTGCAAAAGTGAGATATGATAAAGATAATAAGATAAATATTTTTGTTATTTTTGTTGTATAGATTGAAAAGTAAAGATTGCAAAATAAATAGTAAACTAGAATTATAGATCAGAAACTTATATGATGTAAAGTAGACCCGGGGGCCATAGGTTTCACTAGTGGATTCTCTCAAGATAGCATATATTACGGTGGGTGAAAAAATTACTGCCGAGCAATTGATAAAAAAGCACATAGTTATGAGAATATCTAGGCATGATCATGAACATAGGCATCATGTCCGTGTCAAGTAGACCGAAATGATTCTGCATCTACTACTATTACTCCACACATCGACCGCTATCCAACATGCATCTAGAGTATTAAGTTCATAAGAACAGATTAATGCATTAGGCAAGATGACATGATGTAGAGGGATAAACTCAAGCAATATGATATAAACCCCATCTTTTTATCCTCGATGGCAACAATACAATACGTGTCGGTTCCCTTTCTGTCACTGGGATCGAGAAGCACAAGATTGAACCCAAAGCTAAGCACTTCTCCCATTGCAAGAAAGATCAATCTAGTAGGCCAAACCAAACTGATAATTCGAAGAGACTTGCAAAGATACCAAATCATGCATATAATAATTCAGAGAAGAATCAAATATTGTTCATAGATAATCTTGATCATAAACCCACAATTCATCAGATCTCGACAAACACACCGCAAAAAGTATTACATCGAATAGATCTCCAGGAACATCGAGGATAACTTGAATTGAGAACCAAAGGGAGAGAAGAAGCCATCTAGCTAACAACTATGGACCCGAAGGTCTGTGGTAAACTACTCACACGTCATCAGAGAGGCAATGGTGTTGATGTAGAAGCCCTCCGTGATCGAACCCCCCTTCGGCAGATCACCGGAAAAGGCCCCAAGATGGGATCTCACGGGTACAGAAGGTTGTGGCAATGGAAAAGTGGTTTCGTGGCTCCCCTGGATGTTTTCAGGGTATAAGAGTATATATAGGTGAAAGAAGTAGGTCAGTGGAGCTCCGTGGGGCCCACTAGGGTGGGGGGCGCGCCTCCCTACCTCGTGGCCGCCTCGTTGCTTCGTTGACCTCTACTCCAAGTCTCCTAGATTGCGTTTGTTCCAAAAAAATATCCTTGTGAAGGTTTGTTCCATTTGGATTCCATTTGACATTCCTTTTCTGCGAAACACTAAAATAGGCAAAAAAACAGCAACTGGCACTGGGCCTCCGGTTAATAGGTTAGTCCCAAAAATAATATAAAAGTGCATATTAAAGCCCATTAAACATCCAAAATAGATAATATAATAGCATGGAACAATCAAAAATTATAGATACGTTAGAGACATATCAATCTACAGGTATCTCCGAGGGTGTTTCTTGGGTTGGCATAGATCGAGATAAGGTTTTTTCACTGCGAGTATCAGAGAGATATCTCTGGGCCCTCTCGGTAATGCACATCATAAGAAGCCTTGCAAGCAAAGTGACTAATGAGTTAGTTACAAGATGATGTATTACGGAATGAGTAAAGAGACTTGCTGGTAACGAGATTGAACTAGGTATGAAGATAGCAACGATCGAATCCCGGGCAAGTAACATACCAATGACAAAGGGAATAATATAAAGATCTTCTAGAATATGTAGGAACCAATATGAGCATCCAAGTTCTGCTGTTGGTTATTGTTCGGAGAGGTGTCTCAGTCATGTCTACATAGTTCTTGAACTCGTAGGGTCCGCACGCTTAACATTTGATGGCAATTTAGTATTATATGAGCTATGTGATTTGGTGACCGAATGTTGTTCGGAGTCCCGGATGAGATCATAGACATGATGAGAAGTCTCGAAATGGTTGAGAGGCAAAGATTGATACTCTCTCCATTTTTATATACAAGGCCACTATGAAATATACATTTTTCATCTATACAAGGCCACCAACAGTAATCAAGGCAAAATTAATGATATTTTCTCATACTAACAACTTGTTTAATACTTGCATGCATGCTGTCATAATGACAGTCAGCTACTTCCTCCACTCACTTTCTTTGCATGTATGCAGAGTATTAGTGGTCCCAGTAAACAAGAAGAAAAGTTGACTTGTAAAGCAGACATTAAATTTTACATTGGTACCTGTAATCCGAGTTTGTGGCCTTGTATAAAAAAATGGAGGGAGTATATAGGATGATAGTATTCGGACATCAAAAGTGTTTCAGATAGTATCGGGTATTTATCGGAGTACCAGGGGGATTACTGGAACCCCCCGGGGAAAGATATGGGCCACATGGGCCATAGGAGGGGAGCACACCAGCCCACAAGGCTGCCCCCCCCCCCAAGGAAGGAGGCCGAGTGGGGAAAGGAAAAAGAGGGGGTTCAGCCCCCCCTTTCCTTCTCCCATTCCTCTCCCCTTTTCCCTCTCCCAAAATATGGAAGGGGGGGGGGCGAATTGGGATAGGACCCCTCCTACTTGGGGCGCCCCATGGCTGCTCCCTTCCCCCTCCCACCTATATATACATGGGGAGGGGGCGCCTAGGACACACAGAACAATTGTTAGCCATGTGCGGCGCCTCCCCCTCCACAATTTACGCCTCCAGTCATATCGTCGTAGTGCTAGGCGAAGCCCTGCGCGGATCACTTCACCATCACCGTCACCATGCCATCGTGTTGATGGAACTCATCTTCTTCCTCGACACCTTTGCTGGATCAAGAGGATGAGGGACATCATCGAGCTGAACGTGTGCAGAACTCGGAGGTGCTATATGTTCAGTGCCTGATCGGTCGGATCTAGAAGAAGTTCGACTACATCAACCGCGTTGTCAAAGCGCTTCCACTTTTGGTCTACGAGGGTACGTAGACACACTCTCCCCCTCTCGTTGCTATGCATCTCCTAGATAGATCTTGCGTGAGTGTAGGATTTTTTTTTTGAAATTGCATGCTACATTTCCCAACAAATAGGAGGGAAACCAACCATCTTAGATTTGATGCCACGGGGGTATGATGGCGCCTGGATGCTTGCGCCCGTATCTCACATAGTGGGGACCTCGTAGAGAGCGTAGTACATGTGTCCCCACATTGAATAGGTCATTTGGGCATCCCACGGGGTTGTAAAGAGCATGGAACATTTTACGGTGATCTCTTCCCCCGTTACACATATTCTTCCACATGCTTCTTCTTCCTTCCTCGAAAATCCTCCATTGCCGTGAGCTCTCACCCTCCAACCCAATCTTTTCCCTTCTTCCTCGACCCAATCAGGTCTGCTTGGCATGTGCGCTTGGGGCCACGGTCGAAGAGATAAGGGTTGTGGAAGCGGAGGCGGCCGAGGACGGACTGGATGTGGCCAGAGCACCATCGCATGTAAAGGCAAGAAAGAGATGGTAGCGAATGCCACCATGGGGAAATGCCCCCGACCAACCGAGAACAACATCTGAAGGTCCTTCTTGCAGATGGGTTTATGCCTTGACATGTGGTGCTCCCATGGCCCGGGGAGAAGGAGGGTAAGCTCCCGGTAACCGGCGGACAACGATCGAGTGATCCACCAGCAGTTTGTGTCCAAAGGTCTGTCCCTTCTCATGCATAGGTTCGTGCGTGGCCACTTGTTTTTATTTGGTGGCCAACTCCACCACCTGACGCCCACCGAGATCCTCCACTTCACCAACTTCATCATGTTGCGTGAGTGCTTCCTCGGGATGGAGCAATGCTACCTCTTGAGCATTGTGTTGGATTTCCCCGAAGAGGAAGGGATGATGCAGCAAAGTAGCGTAAGTATTTCCCTCAGTTTTTAAGAACCAAGGTATCAATCCAGTAGGAGGCTACGCTCGAGTCCCTCGTACCTACACAAAAACAATAGCTCAACGCAACCAACGCGCTTAGGAGTTGTCAATCCCTTCACGGTCACTTACGAAAGTGAGATCTGATAGAGATAATAAATAATATTTTTGGTATTTTTGGTACAGAGATGCAAAGTAAATAAAGTAAAAGAAAAGCAATAATAAAGTGATGGAGATTGATATGATGAGAAAGAGACCCGGGGGCCATAGGTTTCACTAGTGACTTCTCTCAAGAGCATAAGTATTCTACGGTGGGTGAACAAATTACTGTTGAGCAATTGACAGAATTGAGCATAGTTATGAGAATATCTAGGTATGATCATGTATATAGGCATCACGTCCGAGACAAGTAGACTGAAACGATTCTGCATCTACTACTATTACTCCACTCATCGACCGCTATCCATCATGCATCTAGAGTATTAAGTTAAAAACAGAGTAACACCTTAAGTAAGATGACATGATGTAGAGGGATAGTTTCATGCAATATGATAAAAAAACCATCTTGTTGTCCTCAATGGCAACGATACAATACGTGCCTTGCTGCCCCTTCTGTCACTGGGAAAGGACACCGCAAGATCGAACCCAAAGCTAAGCACTTCTCCCATGGCAAGAACAACCAATCTAGTAGGCCAAACCAAACTGATAATTTGAAGAGACTTGCAAAGATAACCAATCATACATAAAAGAATTCAGAGAATATTCAAATACTATTCATAGATAGACTTGATCATAAACCCACAATTCATCGGTCTCAACAAACACACCGCAAAAAGAAGATTACATCGAATAGATCTCCACGAGAGAGGGGGGGGGGAATTGTATTGAGATCCAAAAAGAGAGAAGAAACCATCCAGATACTAGCTATGGACCCGTAGGTCTGAAGTAAACTACTCACACTTCATAGGAGGGGCTTGGATGATGATGTAGAAGCCCTCCGTGATCGATGCCTCCTCCAGCGGAGCTCCGGAACAGGCCCCAAGATGGGATCTCATGGATACAGAAAGTTGCGGCGGTGGAATTAGGGTTTTGGCTCCGTCCCCGATCGTTTGGGGGTACGTGGATATATATAGGAGGAAGAAGTATGTCGGTGGAGCTTCAAGGGGCCCACGAGGCAGGGGGCGCGCCCTAGGGGGGCACCCCTACCCTCGTGACCACCTCATGGCTTTCTTGATGGAGGGTCCAAGTCTGCTGGATCTTATCTGATGAGAAAATCGTGTTTCCGAAGGTTTCATTCCGTTTGGACTCCATTTGATATTCCTTTTCTTCGAAACCCTAAAACAGGCAACAACCATCAATTCTGGGCTGGGCCTCCGGTTAATAGGTTAGTCCCAAAAATAATATAAAAGTGGAAAATAAAGCCCAATAATGTCCAAAATAGTAGATAATATAGCATGGAGCAATCAAAAATTATAGATACGTTGGAGACGTATCAAGCATCCCCAAGCTTAATTCCTGCTCGTCCTCGAGTAGGTAAATGATAAAAACAGAATTTTTGATGCGGAGTGCTACTTGGCATAATTTCAATGTAAATCTTCTTAATTGTGGTATGAATATTCAGATTCAAAATATTCAAGACAAAAGTTCATGTTGACATAAAAATAATAATACTTCAAGCATACTAATAAAGCAATCATGTCTTCTCAAAATATCATGGCCAAAGAAAGCTATCCCTACAAAATCATATAGTCTGGCTATGCTCTATCTTCACCACACAAAGTATTTAAATCATGCACAACCCCGATGACAAGCCAAGCAATTGTTTCATACTTTTGACATTTTCAAAACTTTTTCAATCTTCACGCAATACATGAGCGTGAGCCATGGATATAGCACTATAGGTGGAATAGAATGGTGGTTGTGGAGAAGGCAAAAAGGGAGAAGATAGTCTCACATCAACTAGGCGTATCAACGGGCTATGGAGATGCCCATCAATAGATATCAATGTGAGTGAGTAGGGATTGCCATGCAACGGATGCACTAGAGCTATAAGTATATGAAAGCTCAAAAGAAACTAAGTGGGTGTGCATCCAACTCGCTTGCTCATGAAGACCAAGGGCATTTTGAGGAAGCCCATCATTGGAATATACAAGCCAAGTTCTATAATGAAAAATTCCCACTAGTATATTAAAGTGACATAATGAGAGACTCCCTATCATGAAGATCATGGTGCTACTTTGAAGCACAAGTGTGGTAAAAGGATAGTAACATTGTCCCTTCTCTCTTTTTCTCTCATATTTTTTTATTTGGGCCTTTCTCCTTTTTTTATCGCCTCTTTTTTTTATTATTATTTTTCGTCCGGAGTCTCATCCCGACTTGTGGGGGAATCATAGTCTCCATCATCCTTTCCTCACTGGGACAATGCTCTAATAATGATGATCATCACACTTTTATTTACTTACAACTCATGAATTACAACTCGATTCTTAGAACAAAATATGACTCTATATGAATGCTTCCGGCGGGGTACCGGGATATGCAATGAATCAAGAGTGACATGTATGAAAGAATTATGAACGGTGGCTTTTCCACAAATACGATGTCAACTACATGATCATGCTAGCAATATGACAATTATGGAGCGTGTCATAATGAACAGAACAGTGGAAAAGTTGCATGGAAATATATCTTGGAATGGCTATGGAAATGCCATGATAGGTAGGTATGGTGGCTGTTTTGAGGAAGGTATTTGGTGGGTGTATGATACCGGCGAAAAGTGCGCGGTATTAGAGAGCCTAGCAATGGTGGAAGGAAGGAAAGTGCGTATAATCCATGGACTCAACATTAGTCGTAAAGAACTCATATACTTATTGCAAAAATCTAGAAGTTATCAAAGCAAAGTATTACGCGCATGCTCCTAGGGGGATAGATTGGTAGGAAAAGACCATCGCTCGTCCCCGACCGCCACTCATAAGGAAGACAATCAATAAATAAATCATGCTCCGACTTCATCACATAACGGTTCACCATACGTGCATGCTACGGGAATCACAAACTTTAACACAAGCATTTCTCAAATTCACAACTACTCAACTAGCATGACTCTAATATCACCATCCTCATATCTCAAAACAATTATCAAGCATCAATTTCTTCTTAGTATTCAACACACTCATACGAAATTTTTATTATTAATCTTGCATACCAAGCATATTAGGATTTTAAGCAAATTACCTGTAACACCCCGGATGTAACTTTCCCAATTTGTACTCCAACTCTTGCCGTTTCCGGTGTTAAGTTATATTTATTTCCTCGGGTTCGGGTTTTTGTCTCCGGTGTTGTTATCGTTGTCATGCATCTCATATCATGTCATCATGTGCATTGCATTTGCATACGTGTTCGTCTCATGCATTCGAGCATTTTCCCCGTTGTCCGTTTTGCATTCCGGCGCTTCGTTCTCCTCCGGTGGTCATTTCTATCTTTCTTTCGTGTGTGGGGATTAAACATTTCCGGATTGGACCGAGACTTGCCAAGCGGCCTTGGTTTACTACCGGTAGACCGCCTGTCAAGTTTTGTGCCATTTGGACTTCGTTTGATACTCCAACGGTTAACCGAGGGACCGAAAAGGCCTCGTGTGTGTTGCAGCCCAACACCCCTCCAATTTGGCCCAAAACCCCCCAAACTCTGCTCCATGTCCTAGAGCGTTCGATCACGATCGCGTGGCTGAAAACCGCACCTCATTTGGACTCTCCTAGCTCCCTCTAGGCCTATATATACACCCCTCCGTTTTCGGATCTTCGTCCTCCCCGAAACCCTAAAACTGCTCCTCCTGCCGACGGACACGTCCGATTCGAGCCGGACGTGTCCGCCACCGCCCGCCGCCGCCACATGGCGCCGCCCCGTTGGCTGCGCCCGCCGCCTCCACCGCCAGCCCGCCGCGGCCCGCGGCCGGCCCTCCCCGGCCCGCGACGCCCGCGCCCTCGCGCCTCCCTCGTCCCCGCGCCCGGTGGCCGGCGCCGCAGCGCGCCATCCGGCTAGCCGCACGCGCCGACAATCGCCGGATCCGCCGCCACCATCGCTGCCGCGCCGCCCGCCGCCTCCAGCCGCTGCCGCGCCGCCCAGCCGCCCAGCCGCCCGCCGTCGCCGGATCGCATCGCCGCCGCCGCCGGCGACCTCCCCCCGGCCGCCGTCGTCCTCTCCGGTGAGATCCGGTGGATCGGGACGAGATCCACCGGGATCTCATCCAAATGCATCCCCGCGCCGCCGGATCCCTCTGTCCCGGGATCATCTCGTCCAGTTGACTTTTTCCGGAGGTTGTTTTTTTCACCAAGTCCCAAAATTCTTGATCCATATGCTCATGTTCGCGGCTCCGTAACTTTGCACCCATAGCTCCGATTCATGCATATATCATATCAAAATGTTCATCTCAGAGAGTACATCATTTCATTCCATTGCATCATTTTCATTTGAGCTCATCTTGATGCCCGAAATGTTGTTAGAAGAGGGCTACTTGAGTTAATTGCCAGATCTGTTACTTCATTTAGCACTTTTGTCATTTTTGCCATGATTAATGTGTGCATGATATGCCCGTGAGTTCTTCATATGTTTTGTTAAGGGTTTTGTCATCTTTCCAGAGGTGCAACCCATGTATTTTTAGGATATGTGTGGTGACTTGTGCAAGCTTGCAAAGTGGTGCACTTGCTAATTCTGTTTTCAGGGACTTAGTAATTTCACCAAGTCCTGGGATTGTTTATCTCACGATGCCATATGTTCATGTTGTTTCCTAGTGATCCGTGCCTCTTTTTAGGATGATCAATAAGGGAATTTTGTTAATCTTGTAGTGCTCTATCCATCCATGTCTTTGTTTGAAATTATGGAGCACCCTAGCTTGAGTCAATCGAGCTCTACTTTTGCTTCGTTGTGAATCTGGGCAGATCGTCAACTTGTTTGCGATTTTGCCGATGTTATTGTAGTTGATCCGTGCATGCTATGCCATTGTTCTTGCCATGTCTACCTTGTATTTTGTGCCTTCTTGTTGGATGTATGCTTGTCTTGCCATGAATTGCATCATGGTGAGTGCATCGAGCTCGTAAACATGCCTTCGTGAGTTATGTTTCAGCATGTCCCAGTTTTCACTAAGTCTGAAAACTGAATATGTTTTTGCTATGTTCGTGTGCTTGTTAGTATATTTTGTGATACCTTTTGGCTCAAGGTCACTAAGGCACTTTTGTTAAGCTTGTTGAGTAGCTCCATGCCATGTCTTTCTTTGTCATGTTCAGGTCCTGTAGCATGTTGTTTTGTTACTTCAAAGAGGGCTATATGATCTGAAATTCCAGACAAGTGTTAATTTCACCGTGTCTGAGATCTGTTTACCATTTGCATTTTTGCCATGCTTGTTTGAACCTCCTAATGGATGAATTGGCCGTAGCTCAGTGCTAGACTTTTGATAAGTATCGTGTGTGCATCCCTTCCATGTATTGTTTTGTCATGTTTGGGTGTTGTAGCATGTTCCTTTCTTTGCATTTAGATGCCTACTTGCTGTAAATCGCAGACCGGTGTCATTTTTGAATCGCTTGCCATTTCCAAACCGTAACTCCGATTCCGGCGTTCTTTATATCGTTTTCAAGCGATTTCATCTCATCTTTCCAGTGGCACACTTGGATTTCCAAGTTGAGGCCAGGTTCATGCATTTCCTGTCATATCTTGCATTTTGCATCCCGCATCGCATCCCGCATAGCATATCATCATTTCATCATATTGCTTGGTCTTGCACATGGTTGATTGCATCCTTGTTGCTTGTTTGTCTTGTTTGGGTAGAGCCACGAGACGAGTTCGCTAACGAGGAGCCCGTTGAGTTTGCTCTTGAGGATCCAGTCAACTCTGACAACTGTGCAGGCAAGATGATCATACCCTCGAAATCACTACTATCTTTGCTATGCTAGTTTGCTCGCTCTTTTGCTATGCCATTACTACGATGCCTACCACTTGCTTGCAAGCCTCCCAAATTGCCATGTCAAACCTCTAACCTACCATTGTCCTAGCAAACCGTTGATTGGCTATGTTACCGCTTTGCTCAGCCCCTCTTATAGCGTTGCTAGTTGCAGGTGAAGATTGGAGGCCGTTCCTTGTTGGAACATCTCTTATTTACTTGTTGGGATATCATTATATGGCCATGTTATCTTAATGCATCTATATACTTGGTAAAGGGTGGAAGGCTCGGCCTCTCGCCTAGTGTTTTGTTCC
The DNA here is from genome assembly GCF_018294505.1 of Triticum aestivum. Lineage (NCBI taxonomy): Eukaryota > Viridiplantae > Streptophyta > Magnoliopsida > Poales > Poaceae > Triticum > Triticum aestivum. Next base: position 592,780,956 of record NC_057803.1, on the reverse strand, counting down.
ACTCTTGCCGCCCTAGTTTCCGTCATATCGGTGTTATGTTCCCGGATTTTGCGTTCCTTACGTGGTTGGGTTATAATGGGAATCCCTTGATAGTTCGCCTTGATTAAAGCTTTTCCAGCAATGCCCAACCTTGGTTTTACCATTCGCCACCTAGCCTCTTTTTCCCTTGGGTTACCAGAGCCCGAGGGTTATCTTATTTTTAACCCCCCCCCCCCGGGGCCAGTGCTCCCTCTGAGTGTTGCTCCGAACTGAGCTGCCTGCGGGGCCACCTCGGGGAAACTTGAGGGTTGGTTTTGCTCGTAGCTAGTCTCATCTGAGTGTGCCCTGAGAACGAGATATGTGCAGCTCCACTCATATTTTACCTTGCCATTCCTATAAGCTCAAATAGTCTTGATCGCGAGGGTGCGAGATTGCTGAGTCCCTGTGGCTCACAGATTACTATTACACCAGATGCAGGGCCTGATGATTCCGCTCCAGGAGACGCGTATGAGCTCAAGTGGGAGTTCGACGAAGACTCTCAATGATACTATGTTTCCTTTCCCGATGATCAGTAGTGGTGCCCAGTTGGGGGTGATTGGGACCGTTGTCGCATGTTGGGTTCTCTTTATTTTGGCGCCGTAGTCGGGCCATGAGTGTTTGGTTGATGTAATGTTATTTATGTACTTGATTGACGTGGCGAGTGTAAGCCAACTATGTTATCTCCCTTTTTATTATCATATTACATGGGATGTTGTGAAGATTGCCTAACTTGCGACATATGCCTTCAATGCGATTATATCTCTAAGTCGTGCCTCGACACGTGGGAGCTATAGTCGCATCGAGGGTGTTACATTACCATGTTATTAAGACTCTCAAAATAATCTGAGTGAAGCATGAGAGATCAATAGTTTCTATAAAATAAATCCACCACCGTGCTCTAAAAGATATAAGTGAAGCACTAGAGCAAAACTATAAATCTCAAAAGATATAAGTGAAGCACATGGGGTAAAATTATATAACTCAAAAGATATAAGTGAAGTACATAGAGTATTCTATCAAATTCCAAATCATGTATGGCTCTCTCAAATGGTGTGTACAGCAAGGATGATTGTGGTAAACTAATAAGCAAATACTCAAATCATAGAAGACGCTCCAAGCAAAACACATATCATGTGGTGAATACAAATATAGCTCCAAGTAAAGTTACCGATAGAAGTAGACGAAAGAGGGGATGCCTTCCGGGGCATCCCCAAGCTTTGGATTTTAGGTGTCCTTAGATTATCTTGGGGGTGCCATGGGCATCCCCAAGCTTAGGCTCTTGCCACTCCTTGTTCCATAATTCATCAAATCTTTACCCAAAACTTGAAAACTTCACAACACAAAACTTAAAGTAGAAAACTCGTGAGCTCCGTTAGCGAAAGAAAACAAAAGACCACTTCAAGTTACTATAATGAACTCATTCTTTATTTATATGGGTGTTAAAACTACTATATTCCAACTTCTCTATGGATTATAAACTATTTTACTAGCCATAGATTCATCAAAATAAGCAAACAACACACGAAAAACAGAATCTGTCAAAAACAGAACAGTCTGTAGTAATATGTAGATAGAGCAAGATATGGAACCCCAAAAATTCTACAATAAATTTCTGGACGTGAGTAATTTATCTATTTATCATATGCAAAAAGAATTAACTAAATAGCACTTTCCAAATAAAAATGACAGCAGTTCTCGTGAGCGCTAAAGTTTCTGTTTTTTTACAGCAAGTTCAACAAGACTTTCCCCAAGTCTTCCCAACGGTTCTACTTGGAACAAACACTAATTAAACACAAAAAACACAACCAAAACAGAGGCTAGGTAATTTATTTATTACTAAACAGGAGCAAAAAGTAAGGAATAAAAATAAAATTGGGTTGCCTCCCAACAAGCGCTATCATTTAACGCCCCTAGCTAGGCATAACAAGCAAGGATAGATCTAGGTATTGCCATCTTTGGTAGGCAATCCATAAGTGGCTCTCATAATAGATTCATAAGGTAATTTAATTTTCTTTCTAGGAAAGTGTTCCATGCCTTTCCTTAATGAAAATTGGAATCTAATATTTCCTTCCTTCATATCAATAATTGCACCAATCGTTCTAAGGAAGGTCTACCAAGAATAATAGGACATGAAGGATTGCAATCTATGTCAAGAACAATAAAATCTACGGGCACATAATTCCTATTTGCAACAATAAGAACATCATTAATTCTTCCCATAGGTTTCTTAATAGTGGAATCCGCGAGGTGCAAGTTTAAAGAGCAATCATCAAAATCACGGAAACCTAACAAATCACACAAAGTCTTTGGAATCATGGAAACACTAGCACCCAAATCACATAAAGCATAGTGTCGTGGAATTGTCACGGCAGATGTCCTTAGTGTTAGGACTTAGTCGCAAGGCCAACACATCTATGTGTTAGCTTGAGAGGGGTTGAGCGGGACGAGAGACGCGAGGTTTTACCCAGGTTCGGCCCCTCACAGTGGAGGTAAAAGCCTATGTCCTGCTTCATTGATATTGATGATGATAATGATCATGGTTACAAGAGTGCTCTATCATTGAGAGCTATTGTCTAAACCTAACTTTGTCCCACTCGTGGAACTTGTCCCTCTTCCCCCCTTTTGGGGAGCCCTGCCCCTCCTTATATATGTTGAAGGGGCGGTTTACATGTGGAGTCCTATTAGGATTAGGACTAGTCTATCTCTAATACAAACCGGATACAAGTCCAGGTCTTAGCTCCTTGTAAGATAATGTTCCTCATGTCTTTCCTCTTAAACCGGCCCACCGTTAAACGTGAACCGGCCTTCTGGGCTTTGGGCCTTGTCATTCGTCAATCCCGCTTTGTCAAGGCCCAAAGCCCAGAAGGCCGGTTCACGTTTAACGGTGGGCCGGTTTAAGAGGAAAGGCATGAGGAACATTATCTTACAAGGAGCTAAGACCTGGACTTGTATCCGGTTTGTATTAGAGATAGACTAGTCCTAATCCTAATCGGAATCCACATGTAAACCGCCCCTTCAACATATATAAGGAGGGGCAGGGCTCCCCAAAAGGGGGGAAGAGGGACAAGTTCCACGAATGGGACAAAGTTAGGTTTAGACAATAGCTCTCAAAGATAGAGCACTCTTGTAACCATGATCATTATCATCATCAATATCAATGAAGCAGGACATAGGCTTTTACCTCCACCGTGAGGGGCCGAACCTGGGTAAAACCTCGCGTCTCTCATCCCGCTCAACCCCTCTCAAGCTACCACATAGATGCGTTGGCCTCGCGACTAAGTCCTGACACTAAGGACATCTGCCGTGACAATTCCACGACACATAGCATTCATGATCTTTAATTTTAATTTTAATAGTTGGTTCCCACTCATCATAAAGCTTTCTAGGGATAGAAACTTTCAATTCAAGTTTTTCTTCATAAGATTGCATCAAGGCATCAACGATATGTTTAGTAAACGCTTTATTTTGACTATAAGCATGAGGAGAATTTAGCACAGATTGCAACAAGGAAATACAATCAATCAAAGAGCAATTTTCATAGTTAAATTCGTTGAAATCCATAATAGTGGGTTTAGCAACATCTAGGGTTTTAATTTCTTCCATCCCACTTTTATCAATTTTAGCATCAAGATCAAAAAATTCCGAATTCTTGGAACGCCTTCTAGGTAAAGGTGGATCATATTCAGTCCCATCATTATCAAGATTCATATTGCAAAACAAATATTTAGTAGGGGACACATCAATAACTTTTAGATCTTCATCATTATTTTCATAGGAACTAGAAGAACACGCTTTTATAAAGGCATCTTTCTTAGCACGCATCCTAGCGGTTCTTTCTTTGCGCTCGTCAATGGAAATTCTCATGGCTTTGAGAGACTCATTGATATCATGCTTAGGAGGAATAGATCTAAGTTTCAAAGAATTAACATCAAGAGCAATTCTATCAATGTTCCTAGCCAAATCATCAATCTTAAGCAATTTTTTTCTTCAATCATAGCATTAAAATTCTTTTGCGAAGAAATAAATTATTTAATATTAGATTCAAAATCAGAGGGCATCTTATTATAATTTCCATAAGAATTTTTGTAGTAATTACCATAATTATTAGAGGGATTACTAGGATAAGGCCTAGGATTGAAATTTCCTCTATACGCATTGTTACCAAAATTGTTCCTACCAACAAAATTCACATCCATAGATTCATTATTATTCTCAATCAAAGTAGACAAGGGCATATCATTAGGATCAGAAGAAACACTCTTATTAGCAAATAATTTCATAAGTTCATCCATCTTTCACTCAAAACATTAATTTCTTCTATCGCATGCACCTTTTTATTAGTAGATCTTTTAGTATGCCGTTGAGAATAATTAACCATAATATTATCTAGGAGCTTAGTAGCTTATCCTAAAGTGATTTCCATAAAAGTGCCTCCCGCGGCCGAATCTAAAAAGATTTCTAGAAGCAAAATTCAATCCAGCATAAATTTTTTGTATAATCATCCACAAATTTAAACCATGAGTAGGGCAATTACCTATCATTAGTTTCATTCTCTCCCAAGCTTGTGCAACATGTTCATGATCAAGTTGCTTAAAATTCATAATATCGTTCTTAAGAGAGATGATCTTAGCGGGAGGAAAATACTTAGAGATAAAAGCATCTTTGCACTTATTCCATGAATCAATACTATTTTTAGGCAAAGACGAAAACCAAGCTTTAGCACGATCTCCAAGTGAAAAAGGAAATAGCTTCAATTTAACAATATCATTATCCACATCTTTCTTCTTTTGCATATCACACAAATCAACGAAACTATATAGATGGGTAGCGGCATCTTCACTAGGAAGGCCGGAAAACGGATCTTTCATGACAAGATTCAGCAAAGCAGTATTAATTTCACAAGATTCAGCATCGGTAAGAGGGGCAATCGGAGTGCTAATAAAATCATTGTTGTTGGTAGTGGTGAAGTCACAAAATTTAGTATTATCTTGAGCCATCGTGACAAGCAAGCAAACTAACACACAAGCAAAAAAACGAGCGGGCAAAAAGAGGCAAATAGAGAAAGAGATGGAGGATAGAGAGAGAGGGCGAATAAAACGGCAAGGGTGATGTGGGGGAGAGGAAAACGAGAGGCAAATGACAAATAATGTAATGCGGGAGATAAGGGTATGTGATGGGTACTTGGTATGTTGACTTTTGCGTAGACCTCCCCGGCAACGGCGCCAGAAATCCTTCTTGCTACCTCTTGAGCACTGCGCTGGTTTTCCCCGAAGAGGAAGGGATGATGCAGAAAAGTAGCATAAGTATTTCCCTTAGTTTTTGAGAACCAAGGTATCAATCCAGTAGGAGGCTACGCGCGAGTCCCTCGTACCTGCACAAAAAAATAAATCCTCGCAACCAACGCGAATAGGGGTTGTCAATCCCTACACGGCCACTTACGAGAGTGAGATCTGATAGATATAGTAAGATAATATTTTTGGTATTTTTGTGATAAAGATGCAAAGTAAAATAAAGGCAAAGTAAAAAAGCAAAGGAAATAACTAAGTAGTAGGAGATTAATATGATAAAGATAGACCCCGGGGGCCATAGGTTTCACTAGTGGCTTCTCTCGAGAGCATAAGTATTCTACGGTGGGTGAACAAATTACTGTTGAGCAATTGACATAATTGAGCATATTTATGAGAATATCTAGGTATGATCATGTATATAGGCATCACGTCTGAGACAAGTAGACCGACTCCTGCCTGCATCTACTAGTATTACTCCACTCATCGACTGCTATCCAGCATGCATCTAGAGTATTAAGTTAAAAATAGAGTAACGCCTTAAGCAAGATGACATGATGTAGAGGGATAAACTCATGCAATATGATGAAAACCCCATCTTGTTATCCTCGATGGCAACAATACAATACGTTCCTTGCTTCCCCTACTGTCACTGGGAAAGGACACCGCAAGATTGAACCCAAAGCTAAGCACTTCTCCCATTGCAAGAAAGATCAGTCTAGTAGGCCTAACCAAACTGATAATTTGAAGTGACTTGCAAAGATAACCAATCATACATAAAAGAATTCAGAGAAGATTCAAATATTGTCCATAGATAGACTTGATCATAAACCCACAATTCATCGGTCTCAACAAACACACCGCAAAAAGAAGATTACATCGAATAGTTCTCCACAAGAGAGGGGGAGAACATTGTATTGAGATCCAAAAAGAGAGAAGAAGCCATCTAGCTAATAACTATGGACCCGAAGGTCTGAGGTAAACTACTCACACTTCATCGGAGGGGCTATGGTGTTGATGTAGAAGCCCTCCATGATCGATGGCCCCTCCGGCGGAGCTCCGGAACAGGCCCCAAGATGGGATCTCGTGGATACAGAAAGTTGCGGCGGTAGAATTAGGTTTTTGGCTCCGTATCTGATCGTTTGGGGGTACGTAGGTATATATAGGAGGAAGGAGTACGTCGGTGGAGCAACAGGGGGCCCACGAGGGTGGAGGGCGCGCCAGGGGGGTGTAGGCACGCCCCCTACCTCGTGGCCTCCTCTTTTGTGTCTTGATGTAGGGTCCAAGTCTCCTGGGTCTTGTTCGTTGAGAAAATCACGTTCCCGAAGGTTTCATTCCGTTTGGACTCCGTTTGATATTCCTTTCCTTCGAAACCCTAAAACAGGCAAAAAACAGCAATTCTGGGCTGGGCCTCCGGTTACTAGGTTAGTCCCAAAAATAATATAAAAGTGGATAATAGAGCCCAATAATGTCCAAAACAGTAGATAATATAACATGGAGCAATCAAAAATTATAGATACATTGGAGACGTATCAATAACCAATAGCGGAACCTAGATGCTCATATTATCTCCTACATATTCTACGAAGATCCTTATCGGTCAAACCGCATAACAACATACGTTGTTCCCTTTGTCATCGGTATGTTACTTGACTGAGATTCGATCGTGGTATCATCATACCTAGTTCAATCTCATTACCGGCAAGTCTCTTTACTCGTTCCGTAATGCATCATCCCGTAACTTACTCATTAGTCACATTGCTTGCAAGGCTCATAGTGATGTGCATTACCGAGAGGGCCCAGAGATACCTCTCTGATACACAGAGTGACAAATCCTAATCTCGATCTATTGCAACTCAACAAACACCATCAGAGACACATGTAGAGCATCTTTATAATCACCCAGTTACGTTGTGACATTTGATAGCACACAAGGTGTTCCTCCGGTATTCTGGAGTTGCATAATCTCATAGTTAGAGGAACATGTATAAGTCATGATGAAAGCAATAGCAATAAAACTAAACGATCATTATGCTAAGCTAACAGATGGGACTTGTCCATCACATCATTCTCTAATGATGTAATCCCGTTCGTCAAATGACAACACATGTCCATGGCTAGGAAACTTAACCATCTTTGATTAATGAGCTAGTCAAGTAGAGGCATACTAGGGACACTCAGTTTTTTCTATGTATTCACACGTGTACTCAGTTTCCGATTAATAAAATTCTAGCATGAATAATAAACATTTATCATGATATAAGGAAATATAAATAACAACTTTATTATTGCCTCTAGGGCATATTTCCTTCAGTCTCCCACTTGGACTAGAGTCAATAATCTAGATTACATAGTAATGATTCTAACACCCATGGAGTCTTGGTGTTGATCATATTTTGCTCGTGAGAGAGGCTTAGTCAACGGGTCTGCAACATTCAGATCCATATGTATTTTGCATATCTCTATGTCTCCCTCCTTGACTTGATTGCGGATGGAATTGAATCATCTCTTGATGTTTTTGGTTCTTTTGTGAAATCTGGATTCCTTCGCCAAGGGAATTGCTCCAGTATTCTCACAAAAGATTTTCATTGGACCTGATGCACTGGGTATGACACCTACATCGAATATGAACTCCTTCGTCTAGACTCCTTCATTTGCTGCTTCCGAAGCAGCTATGTACTCCACTTCACACATAGATCCCGCCACGACGCTGGAACTGCACCAACTGACAGCTCCCCCATTCAATATAAATATGTATCCGGTTTGTGACTTAGATTCATCCATATCAGTGTCAAATCTTGCATCAATGTAACCATTTGCGATGAGCTCTTTGTCACCTCCATAAATGAGAAACATATCCTTAGTCCTTTTCAGGTATTTCAGGATGTTCTTGATCGCTGTCCAGTGATCCACTCCTGGATTACTTTGGTACCTTCCTGCTAAACTTATAGCAAAGCACACATCAGGTCTGGTACACAGCATTGCATACATGATAGAACATATGGCTGAGGCATAGGGAATGACTTTCATTTTCTCTCTATCTTCTATAGTGGTCGGGCATTGAATCTGACTCAACTTCACACCTTGTAACACGGGCAAGAACCCTTTCTTTGACTGATCTATTTTGAACTTCTTCAAAACTTTATCATGGTATGTGCTTTGTGAAAGTCCAATGAAGCGTCTTGATTTATCTCTATAGATCTTGATGCCCAATATATAAGCAGCTTCACCGAGGTCTTTCATTGAAAAATTCTTATTCAAGTATCCTTTTATGCTATCCAGAAATTCTGTATTATTTCCAATCAACAATATGTCATCCACATATAATATTAGAAATGCTACAGAGCTCCCACTCACTTTCTTGTAAATACATGTTTCTCCAAAAGTCTATATAAATCCATATGCTTTGATCACACTATCAAAGCGTATATTCCAACTCCGAGAGGCTTGCACCAGTCCATAAATGGATCGTTAGATCTTGCACACTTCGTTAGCACCTTTAGGATCGACAAAACCTTCTGGTTGCATCATATACAACTCTTCTTTAAGATATCCATTAAGGAATGCAGTTTTGGCATCCATTTGCCAAATTTCATAATCATAAAATGCGGCAATTGCTGACATGATTCAGACAGACTTAAGCATTGCTACGGGTGAGAAGGTCTCATCGTAGTCAACTCCTTGAACTTGTCGAAAACCTTTCGCAACAAGTCGAGCTTTATAGAAAGTAACATTACCGTCAGCGTCAGTCTTCTTCTTGAAGATCCATTTATTCTCTATAGCTTGCCGATCATCGGGCAAGTCAACCAAAGTCCACACTTTTTTCTCATACATGGATCCCAACTCAGATTTCATGGCCTCAAGCCATATCGCGGAATCTGGGCTCATCATCGCTTCCTCATAGTTTGTAGGTTTGTCATGGTCAAGTAACATGACCTCCAGAACAGGATTACCATACCACTCTGGTGCGGATCGTACTCTGGTTGACCTAGGAGCTTTGGTTGTAACTTGATCTAAAGTTTCATGATCCTCATCATTAGCTTCCTCACTAATTGATGTAGGAATCAATGCAACTGATTTCTGTGATAAACTACTTTCCAATTCGGGAGAAGGTACAATTACCTCATCAAGTTCTACTTTCCTCCCACTCACTTCTTTCGAGAGAAACTCCTTCTCTAGAAAGGATCCATTCTTAGCAATGAATATCTTGCCTTCGGATCTGTGATAGAAGGTGTACCCAACAGTCTCCTTCGGGTATCCTATGAAGACACATTTCTCCGATTTGGGTTCGAGCTTATCAGGTTGAAGCTTTTCCACATAAGCATCGCAGCCCCAAACTTTAAGAAACGACAACTTGGGTTTCTTGCCAAACCACAGTTCATATGGTGTCGTCTCAACGGATTTAGATGGTGCCCTATTTAACGTGAATGCAGCCGTCTCTAAAGCATAACCCCAAAACGATAGCGGTAAATCAGTAAGAGACATCATAGATCGCACCATATCTAATAAAGTGCGGTTACGATGTTCGGACACACCATTACGCTGTGGTGTTCCAGGTGGCGTGAGTTGCGTAACTATTCCACATTGTTTCAAATGAAGACCAAACTCATAACTCAAATATTCACCTCCACGATCAGATCATAGAAACTTTACTTTCTTGTTATGATGATTTTCCACTTCACTCTGAAATTCTTTGAACTTTTCAAATGTTTTAGACTTATGTTTCATCAAGTAGATATACCCATATCTGCTCAAATCATCTGTGAAGGTCAGAATATAATGATACCCGTCGCGAGCCTCAACACTCATTGGACCGCATACATCAGTATGTATTATTTCCAACAAGTCAGTTGCTCGCTCCATTGTTTCGGAGAATGGAGTCTTAGTCATCTTGCCCATGAGGCATGGTTCGCAAGCATCAAGTGATTCCAAAAGCCCGTCAGCATGGAGTTTCTTCATGCGCTTTACACCAATATGACCTAAACGGCAGTGCCACAAATAAGTTGCACTATCATTATTAACCTTGCATCTTTTGGCTTCAATATTATGAATATGTGTATCACTACAATCGAGATTCAACAAAAATAGACCACTCATCAAGGGTGCATGACCATAAAAGATATTACTCATATAAATAGAACAACCATTATCTCGGATTTAAATGAATAACCGTCTTGCATCAAACAAGATCCAAATATAATGTTCATGCTTAACGCTGGCACCAAATAACAATTATTCAGGTCTAAAACTAATCCTGAAGGTAGATGTAGAGGTAGCATGCCGACTGCGATCACATCGACTTTGGAACCATTTCCCACACGCATCGTCACCTCATCCTTAGCCAATCTTTATTTAATCTGTAGCCCCTGTTTCGAGTTGCAAATATGAGCAACAGAATCAGTATCAAATACCCAGGCGCTACTACGAGCATTAGTAAGGTACACATCAATAACATGTATATCAATATACCTTTCACTTTGCCACCCTTATTATCCGCCAAATACTTGGGCTAGTTCCGCTTCCGGTGACCAGTCCCTTTGTAGTAGAAGCAGACAGTCTCAGGCTTAGGTCCAGACTTGGGCTTCTTCACCTGAGCAGCAACTTGCTTGTCGTTCTTCTTGAAGTTCCCATTCTTCCCTTTGCCTTTTTTCATGAAACTAGTGGTCTTGTTAACCATCAACACTTGATGCTCCTTCTTGATTTCTACCTCCGCAGCCTTTAGCATCGCGAAGAGCTCGGGAATTGTCTTATCCATCCCTTGCATATTATAGTTCATCACGAAGCTTTTGTAGCTTGGTGGCAGTGATTGAAGAACACTGTCAATGACACTATAATCAGGAAGATTAACTCCCAGTTGAGTCAAGTGGTTGTGGTACCCAGACATTCTGAGTATATGTTCACTGATAGAACTATTCTTCTCCATCTTGTAGCTATAGAACTAATTGGAGACTTCATATCTCTCAATTCGGGCATTTGCTTGAAATATTAACTTCAACTCCTGGAACATATCATATGCTCCATGATGTTCAAAACGTCTTTGAAGTCCCGATTCTAAGCCGTAAAGCATGGCACACTGAACTATCGAGTAGTCATCAGCTTTGCTCTGCCAGGCGTTCATAACGTCCGGAGTTGCTCCTGTAGCGGGTCTTGCACCTAGCGGTGCTTCCAGGACGTAATTCTTCTGTGTAGCAATGAGAATAATCCTCAAGTTACGGACCCAGTCCGTGTAATTGCTACCATCATCTTTCAACTTAGCTTTCTCTAGGAACACATTAAAATTCAAGGGAATGGTAGCACGGGCCATTGATCTACAACAACATAGACATGCAAAAACTATCAGGTACTAAGTTCATGATAAATTAAAGTTCAATTAATCATATTCCTTAAGAACTCCCACTTAGATAGCCATCCCTCTAGTCATCTAAATGATCATGTGATCCATATCAACTAAACCATGTCCAATCATCATGTTAGATGGAGTAGTTTTCAACGGTGAACATCACTATGTTGATCATATCTACTATATGATTCACGTTCGACCTTTCGGTCTCAGTGTTCCGAGGCCATACCTGCATATGCTAGGCTCGTCAAGTTTAACCCGAGTATTCTGCACGTGCAAAACTGGCATGCACCCGTTGTATGTGAACGTAGAGCTTATCACACCCGATCATCATGTGGTGTCTCGGCCCGACGAACTGTAGCAACGGTGAATACTTAGGGAGAACACTTGTACCTTGAAATTAGTGAGAGATCATCTTATAATGCTACTGCCATACTAAGCAAAATAAGATGCGTAAAGGATAAACATCACATGCAATCAAAATATGTGACATGATATGGACATCATCATCTTGTGCCTTTGATCTCCTGCCTGCATATACTACTATTACTCCACTCATCGACCACTATCCAGCATGCATCTAGAGTATTAAGTTAAAAACAGAGTAAAGCCTTAAGCAAGATGACATGATGTAGAGGGATAATTTCATGCAATATGATAAAAAAAACCATATTGTTATCCTCGATGGCAACAATACAATACGTGCCTTGCTGCCCCTTCTGTCACTAGGAAAGGACACCGCAAGATTGAACCCAAAGCTAAGCACTTCTCCCATGGCAAGAACAACCAATCTAGTAGGCCAAACCAAACTGATAATTCGAAGAGACTTGCAAATATAACCAATCATACATAAAAGAATTTAGAGAAGATTCAAATATTATTCATAGATAGACTTGATCATAAACCCACAATTCATCGATCCAACAAACACACCGCAAAAAGAAGATTACATCGAATAGATCTCCATGAGAGAGGGGGAGAACATTGTATTGAGATCCAAAAAGAGAGAAGAAGCCATCTAGCTACTAGCTATGGACCCGTAGGTCTGAAGTAAACTACTCACACTTCATCGGAGGGGCTTGGATGATGATGTAGAAGCCCTCCATGATCGTTGCCCCCTCCGGCGGAGCTCCGGAACAGGCCCCAAGATGGGATCTCGTGGATACAGAAAGTTGCGGCGGTGGAATTAGGTTTTTGGCTCCGTCCCCGATCGTTTGGGGGTACGTGGATATATATAGGAGGAAGAAGTACATCGGTGGAGCTTCAAGGGGCCCACGAGGCAGGGGGCGCGCCCTAGGGGGGCGCCCCCTACCCTCGTGACCACCTTGTGGCTTTCTTGACGGAGGGTCCAAGTCTCCTGGATCTTATCTGATGAGTAAATCACGTTTCCAAAGGTTTCATTCCGTTTGGACTCCGTTTGATGTTCCTTTTCTTCGAAACCCTAAAACAGGCAAAAACAGCAATTCTGGGCTGGGCCTCCCATTAATAGGTTAGTCCCAAAAAATAATATAAAAGTGGAAAATAAAGCCCAATAATGTCTAAAATAGTAGATAATATAGCATGGAGCAATCAAAATTTATAGATACGTTGGAGACCTCCCAACGGTAATTTTATTTTCTTTCTAGGAAACTGTTCCATGCCCTTTTTTAAGGGAAATTGAAATCTAATATTCCCTTCCTTCATATCAATAATTACACCAACCGTTCTAAGGAAAGGTCTACCGAGAATAATAGGGCAAGAAGGATTGCAATCTATATCAAGAACGATAAAATCTATGGGCACATAATTCCTATTAACAACAATAAGAACATCATTAATTCTTCCCATAGGTTTCTTAATAGTGGAATCCGCAAGATGCAAGTTTAGAGAGCAATCATCAAAATCACAGAAATCTAGTAAATCACACAAAGTTTTGGGAATAGTAGAAACACTAGCACCCAAATCACACAAAGCATAAAACTCATAATTTTTAATTTTAATTTTAATAGTTGGTTCCCACTCATCATAAAGTTTTCTAGGGATAGAAACTTCCAATTCAAGTTTTTCTTCATAAGATTGCATCAAGGCATCAACGATATGTTTAGTAAACGCTTTATTTTGACTATAAGCGTGAGGAGATTTTAGCACGGATTGCAACAAGGAAATACAATCAATCAAAGAAAAATTTTCATAGTTAAATTCCTTGAAATCCATAATAGTGGGTTTAGCAACATCTAGGGTTTTAATTTCTTCAATCCCACTTTTATCAAATTTAGCATCAAGATCAACAAATTCTAAATTCTTAGAACGCCTTCTAGGTAAAGGTGGATCATATTCAGTCCCATCATTATCAAGATTCATATTGCAAAACAAAGATTTAATAGGGGACACATCAATAACTTTTAGATCTTCATCATTATTTTCATAGGAACTAGAAGAACATGCTTTTATAAAGGCATCTTTCTTAGCACGCATCCTAGCGGTTCTTTCTTTGCACTCGTCAATGGAAATTCTCATGGCTTTAAGAGACTCATTGATATCATGCTTAGGAGGAATAGATCTAAGTTTCAAAGAATCAACATCAAGAGCAGTTCTATCAATGTTCCTAGCCAAATCATCAATCTTAAGCAATTTTTTTCTTCAATCATAGCATTAAAATTCTTTTGCGAAGAAATAAATTATTTAATATTAGATTCAAAATCAGAGGGCATCTTATTATAATTTCCATAAGAATTTTTGTAGTAATTACCATAATTATTAGAGGGATTACTAGGATAAGGCCTAGGATTGAAATTTCCTCTATACGTGTTGTTACCAAAATTGTTCCTACCAACAAAATTCACATCCATAGATTCATTATTATTCTCAATCAAAGTAGACAAGGGCACATCATTAGGATCACAAGAAACACTCTTATTAGCAAATAATTTCATAAGGTCATCCATCTTTCCACTCAAAACATTAATTTCTTCTATCGCATGCACCTTTTTAGTAGATCTTTCAGTATGCCATTGAGAATAATTAACCATAATATTCTCTAGGAGTTTAGTAGCTTCTCCTAAAGTGATTTCCATAAAAGTGCCTCCCGCAGCCGAATCTAAAAGATTTCTAGAAGCAATATTCAATCCGGCATAAAAATTCTGAACAATCATCCACAAATTTAAACCATGAGTAGGGCAATTACGTATCATTAATTTCATTCTCTCCCAAGCTTGTGCAACATGTTCATAATCAAGTTGTTTAAAATTCATAATATCGTTTCTAAGAGAGATGATCTTAGCGGGAGGAAAATACTTAGAGATAAAAGCATCTTTGCACTTGTTCCATGAATCAATACTATTTTTAGGCAAAGACGAAAACCAAGCTTTAGCACGATCTCTAAGCGAAAAAGGAAATAGCTTCAATTTAACAATATCATTATCGACATCTTTCTTCTTTTGCATGTCACACAAATCAATGAAGCTATTAAGATGGGTAGCGGCATCTTCACTAGGAAGCCCAGAGAACGGATCTTTCATGACAAGATTCAACAAAGCAGTATTAATTTCACAAGATTCAGCATCGGTAAGAGGAGCAATCGGAGTGCTAAGGAAATCATTATTATTGATATTGGTGAAGTCACACAATTTAGTATTATCTTGAGCCATCGTGACAAACAAGCAAACTAACACACGAGAAAACAAAAAGGAAACGGGCAAAAAGGCAAACGGAGAAAGAGAGAGAGGGTGAATAAAACGAAAAGGGTGAATTGGGGGGAGAGGAAAACGAGAGGCAAATGACAAATAATGTAATGCGTGAGATAGGGATTGTGATGGGTACTTGGTATGTTGACTTTTGCGCAGACTCCCCGGCAACGGCGCCAGAAATCCTTCTTGCTACCTCTTGAGCACTGCGTTGGATTTCCCCGAAGAGGAAGGGATGATGCAGCAAAGTAGCGTAAGTATTTCCCTCAGTTTTTGAGAACCAAGGTATCAATCCAGTAGGAGGCTACGCTCGAGTCCCTCGTACCTACACAAAAACAATAGCTCAACGCAACCAACGCGTTTAGGGGTTGTCAATCCCTTCACGGTCACTTACGAAAGTGAGATCTGATAGAGATAATAAATAATATTTTTTGGTATTTTTGGTATAGAGATGCAAAGTAGATAAAGTAAAATCAAAGTAAAAGCAAAGCAATAATAAAGTGATGGAGATTGATATGATGAGAAAGAGACCCGGGGCCATAGGTTTCACTAGTGGCTTCTCTCAAGAGCATAAGTATTCTACGGTGGGTGAACAAATTACTGTTGAGCAATTGACAGAATTGAGCATAGTTATGAGAATATCTAGGTATGATCATGTATATAGGCATCACGTCCGAGACAAGTAGACCGAAACGATTCTGCATCTACTACTATTACTCCACTCATCGACCGCTATCCAGCATGCATCTAGAGTATTAAGTTAAAAATAGAGTAACACCTTAAGCAAGATGACATGATGTAGAGGGATAATTTCATGCAATATGATAAAAACCCCATCTTGTTATCCTCGATGGCAAAAATACAATACGTGCCTTGCTGCCCCTTCTGTCACTAGGAAAGGACACCGCAAGATTGAACCCAAAGCTAAGCACTTCTCCCATGGCAAGAACAACCAATCTAGTAGGCCAAACCAAACTGATAATTCGAAGAGACTTGCAAAGATAACCAATCATACATAAAAGAATTCAGAGAAGATTCAAATATTATTCATAGATAGACTTGATCACAAACCCACAATTCATCGGTCTCAACAAACACACCGCAAAAAGAAGATTACATCGAATAGATCTCCACGAGAGAGGGGGGAACATTGTATTGAGATCCAAAAGGAGAGAAGAAGCCATCTAGCTACTAGCTATGGACCCGTAGGTCTGAAGTAAACTACTCACACTTCATCGGAGGGGCTTGGATGATGATGTAGAAGCCCTCCGTGATCGATGCCCCCTCCGGCGGAGCTCCGGAACAGGCCCTAAGATGGGATCTCGTGGATACAGAAAGTTGCGGTGGTGGAATTAGGTTTTTGGCTCCGTCCTTGATCGTTTGGGGGTACGTGGATATATATAGGAGGAAGAAGTATGTCGGTGGAGCTTCGAGGGGCCCACGAGGCAGGGGGCGCCCCCTACCCTCGTGACCACCTTGTGGCTTTCTTGACGGAGGGTCCAAGTCTCCTGGATCTTATCTGATGAGTAAATCACGTTTCCGAAGGTTTCATTCCGTTTGGACTCCGTCTGATATTCCTTTTCTTCGAAACCCTAAAACAGGCAAAAAACAGCAATTCTTGGCTGGGCCTCCGGTTAATAGGTTACTCCCAAAAATAATATAAAAGTGGAAAATAAAGCCCAATAATGTCTAAAAGAGTAGATAATATAGCATGGAGCAATCAAAAAGTATAGATACGTTGGAGACGTATCACCTGCATCTACTACTATTACTCCACTCATCGACCGCTTTCCAGCATGCATCTATAGTATTAAGTTAAAATAGAGTAACGCCTTAAGCAAGATGACATGATGTAGAGGGATAGACTCATGCAATATGAAGAAAACTCCATCTTGTTATCCTCGATGGCAACAATACAATACGTGCCTTGTTGCCCTTACTGTCACCGGGAAAGGACACCGCAAGATTGAACCCAAAGCTAAGCACTTCTCCCATTGCAAGAAAGATCAATCTAGTAGGCCAAACCAAATCGATAATTCAAAGAGACTTGCAAAGGTAACCAACCATACATAAAAGAATTCGGAGAAGATTCAAATATTATTCATAGATAGACTTGATCATAAACCCACAATTCATCGGTCTCAACAAACACACCGCAAAAAGAAGATTACATCGAATAGATCTCCACAAGAGAGGGGGAGAACATTGTATTGAGATCCAAAAAGAGAGAAGAAGCCATCTAGCTACTAACTATGGACCCGTAGGTCTGAAGTAAACTACTCACACTTCATCGGAGAGGCTATGGTGTTGATGTAGAAGCCCTCCGTGACCGATGCCCCCTCCG
Organism: Triticum aestivum; assembly: GCF_018294505.1. Taxonomy (NCBI): domain Eukaryota; kingdom Viridiplantae; phylum Streptophyta; class Magnoliopsida; order Poales; family Poaceae; genus Triticum; species Triticum aestivum. The sequence continues at coordinate 592,763,307 of NC_057803.1, read as the reverse complement.
GCGGAGCTCCGGAACAGGCCCCAAGATGGGATCTCGTGGATACAGAAAGTTACGGTGGTGGAATTAGGGTTTTGGCTCCGTATCTGATCGTTTGGGGGTACATGGGTATATATAGGAGGAAGAAGTACGTCGGTGGAGCAACAGGGGGCCCACGAGGGTGGAGGGCGCGCCTGGGGGGCACGCGCATCCCCTACCTTGTGGCCTCCTGTTAGTTGGCTTGACGTAGGGTCCAAGTCTCCTGAGTTGTATTCGGTGAGAAAATCACGTTCTCGAAGGTTTCATTCCGTTGGATTCCGCTTGATATTCCTTTTCTTCGAAACCCTAAAACAGGCAAAAAGCATCAATTCTGGGCTGGGCCTCCGGTTAATAAGTTAGTCCCAAAAATAATATAAAAGTGAATAATAAAGCCCAATAATGTCCAAAACAGTAGATAATATAGCATGGAGCAATCAAAAATTATAGATACATTGGAGACGTATCACTAGTTGCCGATAACTTTTACAAAACATGATCATCTCATACAACAATTAATATCTCATCACGTGTTGACCATATCACATCACAACATGCTGTGCAAAAACAAGTTAGACATCCTCTACTTTGTTGTTGCAAGTTTTACGTGGCTGCTACAGGCTTCTAGCAAGAACCGTTCTTACCTACGCATCAAAACCACAATGATTTTTCGTCAAGTGTGCTGTTTTAACCTTCAACAAGGACCGGCCATAGTCAAACTTGATTCAACTAAAGTTGGAGAAACAGACACCCGCCAGCCACCTGTGTGCGAAGCACGTCGGTAGAACCAACCTCATGAACGCGGTCATGTAATGTCGGTCCAGGCCGCTTCATCCAACAATACCACCGAATCAATGTAAGACGTTGGTGGTAAGTAGTATGACTATTATCGCCCACAACTCATTGTGTTCTACTCGTGCACATAACATCTACGCATAGACCTGGCTCGGATGCCACGTTGGGGAACGCAGTATTTCAAAATTTTACCTACGTTCATGCAAGATCTATCTAGGAGATGCATATCAACGAGATGGGAGAGTGTGTCCACGTACCCTCATAGACCGAAAATGGAAGCGTTTAGTAACGCGGTTGATGTAGTCGAACATCTTCACGATCCAACCGATCCAAGTACCGAACATACGGCACCTCCGTGTTCAGCACACGTTCAGCATCATGACGTCCCTCGAGCTCTTGATACAGTTGAGGACGACGGAGAGTTCCGTTAGCACGACGGCGTAGCGACAGTGATGATGAAGTAACCGGTGCAGGGCTTCGCCTAAGCACTACGACGATATGACCGAGGTCTATAACTGTGGAGGGGGGCACCACACACGGCTAAGAGAAGACTTGGTGTGTCTTTGGGGTGCTCCCCTCCCACGTATATAAAGGAGGGAGGAGGATGCCAGCCCAAGGGGGCGCGGCAAGGGGGGAAGTCCTACTTGGGCTCCCAGTCCAAGTAGGATTCGCCCCCCCCCTTCCTATTCCAACAAGGGGAAGGAGGGAAGGAGAGGGAGAGGGAAAGGAAGGGGGCCGCTCCCCCTCCCCCTAGTCGAATTCGGACTGCCCTTGGGGGGCACCTTGTTGCCTTCCCTCTCCTACTCCCTTATGGCCCATTAGGGCCCATAACTTCCCCAGGGGGTTCTGGTAACCCCTCGGTTCCTTGATAAGTATCTGAAACATCCCGAAACCTTTCCGGTGTCCGAATACCTTTCTCCAATATATCAACCTTTACCTCTCGACCATTTCGAGACTCCTCGTCATGTCTGTGATCTCATCCGGGACTCCAAACAAACTTCGGTCATCAAATCACATAACTCATAATACAAATCGTCATCGAACGTTAAGCGTGCGGACCCTACGGGTTCGAGAACTATGTACACATGACCGAGACACATCTCCGGTCAATAACCAATAGCTGAACCTGGATGCTCATATTGGCTCCTACATATTCTACGAAGATCTTTATCGGTCAAACTGCATAACAACATACGTTGTTCCTTTTGTCATCGGTATGTTACTTGCCCGAGATTCGATCGTCGGTATCATCATACCTAGTTCAATCTCGTTACTGGCAAGTCTCTTTACTCATTCCGTAATGCATCATCCTGTAACTAACTCATTAGTCACATTGCTTGCAAGGCTCATAGTGACGTGCATTACCGAGAGGGCCCAGAGATACCTCTCCGATACACGGAGTGACAAATCCTAATCTGGATCTATGCCAACTCAACAAACACCATCAGAGACACCTGTAGAGCATCTTTATAATCACCCAGTTATGTTGTGACGTTTGATAGACACAAGGTGTTCCTTTGGTATTCGGGAGTTGCATAATCTCATAGTCAGAGGAACATGTATAAGTCATGATGAAAGCAATAGCAGTAAAACTAAACAATCATTATGCTAAGCTAACGGATGGGTCTTGTCCATCACATCATTCTCTAATGATGTGATCCCGTTCATCAGCTGACAACACTTGTCCATGGCTAGGAAACTTAACCACCTTTGATTAACGAGCTAGTCAAGTAGAGGCATACTAGGGACACTCAGTTTTGTCCATGTATTCACAGATGTACTAAGTTTCCGGATAATACAATTCTAGCATGAATAATAAACATTTATCATGATATAAGGAAATATAAATAACAACTTTATTATTGCCTCTAGGGCATATTTCCTTCAATTCCGGCATCCCCATGATATGGTCACCTATGTCTGGCCAGACGATGACGGATGTCATCACACCGAGAAGGCCCTAAGAATATCTTTGCATCGTCGGAGGAGCAAATTGCACTATTGAGCTATCTAGTCTCTTGTCAAACATATTCTTCTTTCGCAATAGAATCCACAAAAGTGTTCATGCTTGAAACTATTCCAAACTATAATCCTAACATAGCCCAATAGTCATCTATATCAGTCATGAAGCTTTTGTTCGTGTCACCATTTACAACGAGCTCTTCATCTCCCATATGGACAAGGAACATGTCCTTTTCCTTCGGAGGTACTTAATAATATTTTAATAGCTGCCCAGCGAGCCACTTCATGATCGCTTTTGTACCTACTACTAACACTTAGTGCATAAGAAATATCTTTTCTTGTACATATCATGGCACTTCATTATGGATCCAGTTGCCGAGACATATTGAACTCCACTCATCTGCACACACTCATCAATTGTCCTAGGACATTGATTTCTGCTAGGTGTTATGCCATGTGACATTAGGAGAAAACTTTCTTCATGTTCTTAAGTTTAAACCTTTTAAAACCTGGTCAATGCACTTACTTTGGCTTCGCGTAATTAGACATCTTGATCTATCTATATATATCTTTATGTCTAATATATAAACTGCTTCGCCTCAACCTTTCATTGAAACACATTCTTCAATGTATCTTCTAATGTGCTAGGAAACTTTACATTATTTCCAATCAGCAATTTGACATCTACATAAAAGATTAGAAGAACTATAGAGCTCCCACTAAACTTCTTGTATACACAAGATTCTTCATCATTTTAATGAAGCTAAATTCTTTGACCACTTCACCAAAACTTTGATTCCAGCTCCTCGATGCTTGCTTCAAACTATAGACAGACCTTTGAATCTTGCACATCTTCCCGACATCCTTAGGATCGACAAAACCTTCTGGTTGTATCATATATACATTCTCTGTGAGATTTCCATTTAGGAAAGCAGTTTTGACATCTATCTGTCATATCTCGTAGTTGAAATATGCAGCAATTGCCATCATAATCCGTACAGACTTTAGCATGGTTACTAGCGAGAAAGTTTCATCATAATTGACTCCCTCAACCTGCGAAAACCCTTTCGCAACTAGCATTCTTTATAGATAGTAGGATTACCATTTGTGTCCGTTTTTCTTTAGAAGATCCATTTGCATTGTATGGAATTCACCCTCTGAGGATTAACAAAGTTCCAAACTTGATTTTCGTACATGGACTTCATTTTGGATTTTAAGTAATTCTTTTGAGCCGAGCGCCGCAACCGCTTCCTTGTAGTGCGCAAGTTCATCTTCTTCTAAGATGAATATTTTATTGTGAAACCATTCAGGAGGTTCGACGACTCTTCCTGACCTACGTAGTTTAGTTACAGGCTTAACTGCAGTTTCTACAGCTGGTGCAGTAACTTCTAGTTTAGTTTTGCAGACAACTTCCGAAACAACTTCCAGTTCGTTAGTCCTGCTTACTTTTGCTGGAGATTCAGTAATCTCGTCAAGCCGTACTATCCTCCCATTTACTTCTTTAAAATAGAAACTCCTTGAGAAAGTGTCCATTCTTTGCGACAAAATAATTTGTCTTCGGACTCTTTGTAGAAGGAACACCCAATTGTCTCTTTGGGATGACCTACAAATCATATCCCTCCTAGCAGGCATGTGTTCTTGTGGCTGGTGTTAAAAACAATATACTTACTAGAGATAATCTGTCTAAGAGACAAGATGTGGAAGATCTAACCTACTTATATTGTAATGAACTTGAACATGTTCCTCATCTTATGTTTGATTGCATTGTTCCTCAAGCTATTCAGGAAGTCTTAGCTGATGTTTTTGAATTCCCTATTCCAAAATCAACATTTAACCTTTGTAATATGTGGTTTATTTCCAAGAAAAATGTTGTCTCTAATATGGCTTGTGTTGCTTCCTTATGGAGTTTGTGGATTGTACGTAACGAGATGTTTTTTAGGGATTGGTGTAGAAAGATGCAAGATTCCTGTTGGGACAAATAAGCGCACTACTGGAAGGTCCTCTGCAATGACTCGCAAGCTATGCTCCTGAGAAGATGCATGCTCTTCTCGGACCGGCGAAGAGGCGAGTTCCTGAGAATCACGAGGACCCGAGCCTCCCTACAAGTGGTATGGTGATGTGCATGAACCTTCTTTTGGAGCTGCTACGAGAAGATGCTATTCTACCTAGAGTTTGCATTTTTACTTGGGTTGCTATTTTATTTGTAGGCTGCTGATGTTTACTTATCTAAAACTTTATGCACTTTCTTTCTTCTGGCCTTGCTACTTTGGCCTGGTATGAGAGCTGGAACAGTCTATTGTGTTTTGCTTGCCTTGTTTTTTATAAAAATGCGGCGGGAATCCCTTCTCATAAAAGGGGGAGGGGGGGGGGGGTGCGGACATATGTGTTGTGAATGTTCATGTTTTTTTAGAATTTTTCAAAATGTGTAAATTTGAAATTTGGAGCATGCAAGATTTCATATCACCAGATACTTTCCCTGTTGAGTTAATATAATCCGTCGTGATGAGTTAATACTATGATGTTTCCCGGGCTCACGAGGCAGAGCGCATTTACTCGTACAAATACAAATGCTAGCCGGTCCCCGGCTGGCCGCACACTGCACCGACACGGCCTACCAAGTCCTGGAAATGACCAGGTTTGCCTGACAGACAAGCCATTTCCACAAGTAGCTAGACAGGAGGACAGCATGCCGGCTTGAAGCCATGCTCTCATGCATGCAAGACCATGGTAATTCCTCCGTTTCTTTTTACTCCACACATTAAATTTGTTTGAAGTCAAACTTCATAAAGTTTGACCAAAATTATAATTTAAAATATCAGTATATACAATACTATAATTATACAATATAAAAAATAATTTCATAATGCATCTGATGATATTGATTTGGTATTGTGAACATTGATATTTATTCAGATAGAAATGGTTAAACTTTACTATGCTTGATTTTAAAAAGTTCTCAAAAGCCTATTTTTAGAAGGTGGAGTACTCAACTCCGGTAAAGTACTGCCCGAGGTGATTTTCACACGACAACTTCAATGCAAGTCACCAAACACGCAACAACAAATATTCGTAGAAACTCTCAACTTGTCTGTAGGTGGCCGATCGGATCAAGGTCATCCAATCGTGTCCTCAAAAGATCACGGACACCATTTTTCATTGATTTTTAAATTAACTTTTACATAGCCAATGGCCACACTATGGAGACTGCGAACACGAACTATGGGCTCATATGGCAGACGGTGGGAGGATAGGCTTGGAGATGCAAATTGGAGGGTGGTCCTCCGGCTTTAAATAGCCGAGGCAAGCAGGCCGACAAAGGTTCAATACGGGCAGCCGAAGTAGGCTTCTCCAACGGCGCACCATCGTGAATGCGGGTAGATGGACGGCGAGTCAAACGGTGTGAATGTGCGAACGGACCTAGAGCGGGACAACCGGAGAGGATGTGTCTGGGATGTTGGAGCCCAGTGTGACGGACATTTGAACTCTCCCAGAGCTCCCCAACTTGACATCGGTATGTGAAATTTCAGATGTCCAGACTGATCCGTCTTGTTTTAGGTGATCAATGCTGGAGGCTGAGAATGTTCGGATGGTTCGGTAAAGACATTTATGGAGCCCCAACGGAGAATTTTGTGTCCCAGGATGAGGAGTTGGTTGAGGATATCCACAACTCGGTGCCGATGAGACTGAGGTGATCAATGCTCCGTTTACGGAAAAGAAGGTGTATGAAGAGATAGCACAAATGAAAAAAACGATAAGGCACCTCGACCGAATGATTTTCCGGCGGAGTTCTATAGGAAGTGTTGGGATATTATTAAAGGGGACTTCATGCTCATGTTCCATGATCTTTTTACTGGCCATCTTCAATTATTTAAGATTAACTTTGGGACAATTACTTTGTTTTCGAAGAAGGAGGCGGTTCGCATTGAGAAATTCAAGGCCATGTATTTTCTCAATATTAGATTTCAATTTTTTACCAAAGTGGGCACTAATCGTCTCACATAGATTGTGCATACTGTGGTTCAACCGACTTAGACTGTTATCATGTATGGGCGACACATTTTAGAGGGTGTTGTTGTGCTACATGAAACCTTGCACGTAATTCACTCAAAGAAACTTGATGGAGTTGTCTTCAAAGTGGATTTCGAGAAGGCTTGTGATAATGTTAAGTGGCCATTTCTGTTGCAAGCCTTGCGTATGAAGAATTTTGATGCGGCATGGAGGAAGCAGGTCGAATCCCTTGTGCAGGCGGGTAGTGTTGGGATCAAGGTAAATGATGATGTTGGTCATTATTTCTAGACACGAAAGGGACTGCAGCAGGGGGATCCGACGTCCCATGTCCTGTTTTAATGTTGTTGCGGATATGTTGGCAATCCTCATAGGTGGAGTCAATGAGGCAGGCCAAGTAGGAGGGCTCATCCCACATCTTGTCGATGGGGTGTTCATACTACAACATGTTGATGATACAATTATTTTCATGGAACATGACATGAGAAAAGCTAGGAATATGAATTTGGTTTTATGTTTATTCGAACAACTATATGGGATTAAAATAAATTTTCATAAAAGTGAGCTGTTTGTTTTGGGCGCACCAAAGAGGAACAGGAAAACTACAGACAGTTGTTCGGCTGCGGACTGGGCTCCCTACCTTTTAGGTATCTAGGGATCAATCACCAAAAGTTGACCAACAAAGAATGGAAGTGCACTGAAGATTGATTTGAGAGAAAAAAAACTAAATTGTTGGACTTTTATCTATCAAGATTTTTTTTGGCAAGTGATGAGAGTAAGACTAAGTAAATACTTGCTAAGTGGGACATACTTTGAAAACCGAAAGAGCAAGGGGATTGGAGTATTGAGAATCTCAAAGTAAAGAACAAGTGTATACTTAGTAATTGTTATATCAGCTTTCGATAGAGAAGGATGGGTGTGGATATAGTTATTGCATAACAAGTATCTACATTTCAAAATTCTAGCACAAGTTACGGCACAGCCGAATGATTCTCCTTTTTGGAAGGGGTTGATGAAGACAAATGTTGCTTTCTTTAGCAAGAGTAAATTTATCGTTGGCAATGGTCTGCTAGATTCTGGGAGGATACTTGGTTGTGGGAGACGCCTTTAGCCTTGCAGTATCCAACACTTTATAATATTTTACAAGATGCCTTTGTGAGTACAATATTAGGTTCAGTTCCCCTAAATATTCAGTTTCGGTGGGCACTAATGGGGGAATGATGGGATAGATGGATACATTTAACATGTAGGTTGATGGAGGTCAACTTGTCTAATGTACCAGATACATTCTGCTAGAAGTTTCAGGTGTATTCTCAGTCAAATCTATGTATGTCGACTTGATTAATATTGGACCAATCCCTAGGTCGTTCCATATTTGAAAATTTAAGGTGCTTTAAAAATCAAGGTATTTATGTGGTTTGTGCACAAGAGAGTGATTTTACTAAGGACAACTTGACGAAACATAGGTGGGAGGGTAGTAAACGATGTTGCTTTTGTGATCAGGAGAAAATGGTTCAACATTTGTTTCTCAAATGCCCACTAGCCAGGTTATTGTGATGAAAAATACATGTGTCCTTTAATGTCTTTCCACTTATGGTACCATCTCCAATTTGTCTAGCAACTGGCTAATTGGGATTGAGCCTATACAATGACAGAAAATCGCGTGAGAGTTTGTGCATTACTTTGGGCTATTTGAAACTGTCAAGATGACGTTATTTATAACCAAACCAATATCTCAAACTTTTTGCAGGTATCTTCAGGGCATCTGCATGGACCCGTACGTGGCCATTACTCAGCCGTGCGGAAGTCAAGGAGCGTATGGTCTTTCAATGCAACCGCTGTGAGACGGTAGCATGGGATACGTACAACCAATTTTGATGGCGATCCAGTAATAGGATATGTGTTTAGGCATCTTGTCCTATTTTTGCAGGTAGTGCCTTTTTGTTTTATGATTTGCTTTTGCTTGTGTACTCAAGATGAGTTTCATAATTTGTTGATACATACTTTATTTAATAGGTTGTGTGCATCACTTGATGCAGAGGCCGGGGATAATCCTCCTTTTTGGAAAAGGCATTTATGGATGCTTTGGTGACCCGGGTTGGAGATGCCCTTATATCAATAAAACAAAATTGTTTTTCTTTTCATTTTTTGCATTAGCAATCTCGACTCACGACAAAAGGCATCAACTCGTTTTGGAACATCAAACTAGCATGATCGACTAGACTTGCCTAATCTAACTTCTATGTGTCCGCAAACAGGATCCGACCAGAGCTCCCTCTATCAACAACACCCTCACGCGATTGATTCCCTAGTGGATGCCTTTATTGGTCTGTCGGGCAACCACACCCTTTATATCTAAAACCTCCAATCCATACAAAGCCATGCACATGGATCATATAGAACACACTAATTCAAGAATTCAACACAATCCAAAATAAGCCATGATAAATAAATTCAACAATTCATACATAGAAAATACACAAATGAATCAAGCACCCTCGTTGTTATGCTTGTTGCATTGATCACCTTCTTCTTGTTGGTGAACCACTTTTTCAATTATCATTCATGGGACTAGTGTCGGCCAACATAATTCTTGACTCCTTTATGATCCTCGCGAGGCTCATCTTTTATTTCTCTAGCTCAATTGTCTCATATATATTTGCCTTCTCAAGCTCTATTTCTTTTCATTCTCTTCCTTCTCCATGTTTATCTCTACCCAAGTGACGAACTCCATCCTCCCCCTTTGCACATCCAGGAAGAGCTTGTATCTCTCCACCTCCTTTTTTCTCCCCAATTTTCTTCAATGTCTCCCCCTTGTTGCATAAGATGCATGCCCATGTGGTGGACAGTTTGCTTGCCGCACCATCATGTGTGACCCTATCATTCTTCCAATTCCTCCCCGTCAAGTGTTTATTCCTCATGTTTATTCCTCTCTAGCTCGGTCCCATGGTTATCCCCTCCACTTGTCTCATCGCCGTCATCCAATCCAATAGATTGGTAATAGCTTGTGCCATCATTGTTCTTCATCTCCTTGACGGGGTTCTTGAGATATTCAAAGAGGTTTGACCACTTCAGTTTCCCATTCAATTGCACCAAACAATGGGTCATAGTGAGCAACTTTTTTCTCATTGATAGTACAAAGTGGAGGCTAACCCCACCTAGCAAGCAAAAATCACACTTCAACATAATGCAAGAAATGAAGCAAGCAAGAAAGATAATGACCAATGTAAAACAAACTAAACTTACATGGCTATCGACTCCAGTACCGCTTTTGTGCCTATTCACCACTTGTGCATAGAAAACCACAAAACTTGTTCATGGACTCCCTGATGACAACTCATCTATGTTGGAAAGAGCCCTCATTGCGGGTGGTATGGATTGGATGCATCTCCACATAGTGCTTGTGTTCATGGTATCATGCACGGATTTTTTTTCAAATATTTTGAGCTCTTTTACTCGGTTCCACAAATATGATCCATGCTTATGGAGAACCAAACTTTACACTACAAGTCATCTTCATGGGCCGAGCATGCATTTCCTCTTGCCTTCACCTTTTTTTAGTGTGTGATGGTTGTCCAACATCAAACAAAAGGCAAATTTGGATCACCCGCTTGACCGTCATTTATCATGTCCATCATGAACGAGTCCTAAAGATGCATCACAATGAAACTACAATCCTAAAATTAATTAAAAAATTGCATATATATGGGGCAAACTAACTATTTTGTAAGGAATATCATCGAACGATTGTTGGCCATGTCCAACACCAAAGATTCCCGACGTTGTCTGCGACCGCTGAAGTTGCGGTGACTCCTATAACATGCCCGGGAGGCGTCTACTTTTCGCGTGAAGCCATCCAAGATGTCCGTCCGTTGCGAAGCCAGAATGGCATAAGGCCTTGGTGTGACCGATAGAGCGCATGCGGTTGCCGTCCCGGTGTGGTGGAGAACACCAACATGGACATGGTGAACTCCATGTCGACGGCGTTCTTGCCTGCCTTCTCGTGGGCGCTATGGTCCCGTGGGTGATGATCTTTGCTTTGTTTTCAATGGTATCTAGGGACCCCCACAGACTCCGCCGATCCATCCTCCATCGTGCGGGCAGTGCGGACATTGATGGCTAGGAACGAGGAGGAGGTCGGCAGCGATGACACGAAGCAAGGCGTTGGAGCGAACGCGGGAGAAAGGGGAGGACATAAACGGAAGAGAGGATGGTCCATCTTGTCAATGGATTTGGGTGGGTCCAGCTTGTCAAATCTAACGTGGCAAACCCATTCGGACGACCACAAATCCACCACATATATGGGTTGGATTTGAGGGTGTCATATGACCAGACGTATGGTTAAGTTTGAGGGGGTTCAATTGGGTGGCGCTTTGGCATTTTTTGGCCGGGGAGTGTCAAGGCTGCATAGTTTTAAAAACTGAAACAGAGATCGAGCCGGTGAGCCCATCGGTTCAGGTTTTTACCATTGGACCATTCGTTCACCGATTCATCATCCGGTTTTTTACATAAAATAATATATGTTTAGTAATATTTATATATACTAATATAGTCTTAAACAATGGTCAAATAAAATTACTTTTCCATAATAGACAACAAAGTAGCATGACTGAGTTGGTTATTGGGCCATGAGCATGTAGTTCCTTCTCCTATGTGTTGTGGGATCGAATCCAACTTCTTTGAAATTCTGCATTAATCATTTTTCTAGGTTTTTCCCGATTCAAATGCCTTATTTATTCACTGGTTTTCCAGAGTTTGACCCGTTTTCTCCGGTCCAGTTGATCGGTTCTAGTTTTTCCGGTCCAACTGCAAGTCCAGTCCGGTTTTCTAAAGAGGTAATATCATCACCGGTGCCTAAATTTGTTACAGACATTCACTTTAGTGCCTGAACTTAGAAAATACGTCGAACTGGTTCGAAAACTTGACATGAAACCAGATCAAATGCCCGATTTATTGAACGGTTTTCTAGAAACCCAGCTTGTTTGACTGGTTTTCCCCGGTCCAGCAGCAGTACGGTCTTATTAACTTATAAAATTGCCAAGGTCGTCGGTTCTGGGTTTTTTCGGTCCAACTGTTGGTCCGGTCCGTTTTTTTAAAGAGGTAATATCACCACTGGTGCCTAAACTTGTATCACCACCGGTGCCTAAACTTGTTATAGATGTTCACTTTAGTGTCTAAACTTAAAAAATATGTCAAACTGGTTCTAAAACTTGACACGAACATACAGATACGATACAAAAGCCATTCGTAGAAGTAAATTGTGCTGACATGGCATGGGATCCACTTGTAGCACGAAACAGGATTTTAGTTGAATAACTATCTTTCTATGATTAGTGGGTTATGCCTGTCGCAACTAGGAAACGGAAAATGGTGCCGGTAAGGTTGGAACCTTCAACTTGAAGAGTTCATGCGGCCTCCGATGGCCACTCCACCAAACAAGTTTTCATGCAAATCTGTAAATTATAATCACACTAATACACATACTACTATGAATTTTGCACACACTATTTTTTTTAGAAGAAAAATGTAAAACGTCTGTAGATTATAATCATAATAAACACATGTATTATTTTTAAAAATCTATAAACCAGGCCCTTGCCATATTGTGGGTTATAAATATTTGTGGTACACAAATATTCTTGTGCACACAAAATAAATACATAGATGTCTGCAATAAAATAACTTACTAAAAATGTTCCTGTAATTTTTAGAAATACTCACGTATTATTTAGAAAATACTACTTCAGTAAAATCCATGAGTGTTTCGAAATGTTTACTAACTACAAACATTTCAAATATATAGTCATGTATTACATTTAAAAAATATTAATTTTTATAAATATATAGCGAATATAAACATTTTTATACATGCATGGTTATACTTAATTTATAGAAATTTATGGATAAATTTTTTTACTAAATATCTATGCATGTTCATTGGTGTATAATTTCACTCATGGATTATATTCATAATTTTTATATAATGCGGGTGAATTAGTAAACAACATACTTATTAAAAATGTGTGCATGATTATGCAAATGTTTGTATAACTAAAACTATATTTATGAACTATAATGTTAAAAACATTTGCAATATTTAATACTGTACAAAAATCTTAAATTGTTTGTATAACTAAAATTATATTTATGAACTGTAACGTTAAAAATATTTGCAATATTTAATATTATACCAACATCTTTATAATTAATATATATTATTTCAATTATATGAATGTTTCTAAAATAATACATGAATATTATTAATTACATGAACACTTTTTAAAAGTTAGTTATTTTAGTTTAATGTATAACATTTATAATTATTAATACCGCATGAATAGTTGAACTTTATTTGTATTACTGTGATTATGAGTTATAGACTTTTTACAGTTTACTTTTTAAATTAGCATACACTAAATGGGCCGTACTGAGTGCAACCCATTTAAGTAGCACAAGCTTTGTATTTCGCACTAGACTAAGGGGCCTTTGTTATCTCATAAAGCTCTGTGTTAGAGTGGCTAGCACAAGTCTCTCACACACTTCAGGTACGTACCATTTTTCATTTCAACTTTCCTTCTCTACTGACAGGTAGGACCCACTAGTAGTACTTAACTAAAATCCTGATTCGTTGCTAGAAGTCGACCCATGCCACATCAGCCAAATACGGTGCCATATCAGCGTAATTTATGTTTTCAAATGGGATTAACACCGTGTTCATGTCAAGTTTTAGAACCAGTTTGACATATTTTTTAAGTTCGGACACTAAAAGTTTGACGTATTTTTCAAGTTTAGATACTAAAGTGAACATCCGTGTCAAAGTTCAAGCACCACAGATGATATTACCATTTTTCCAAACTGTTTCCAAACTGGCATATGCCGGCCTGTACGGGGCTGCTCCGGTTGGAAATGCTCTGAGACAGAGACACAATCTGAAGCGTTCCCTCCAGTGCATTTTTACAGGTTTTTCCTTCTGTTTTTTGGTTCAACCACCTGCTGCACAACAGATAACTGACCAGAAGTATCCATTACCGTAACATTTTTACAGGATGGTTCGTCTCCAGTCATAACCTTTTACACGTATAACCCATTCCATTCATCTTTACAAAAATTATTTACCCCACCCCCACCCCCACAAATTTATAATACATTTCATGCTATACCCCCTCTCTTCTATACCAAATGCAACTACAGCTACAATTTCCATGCTTTTCCAGGCACGTTATTATCATGGCCCTACAAATTACAAAATAATCCATCTCCATCCAATGTTCACCGACGAGCGTTTCAGTTCATTCAGGCCACGAAATCATGCAGCAGGGGCGACGGCTCAAACTGCTGCCGTTGATCTAGCTGGTTCGTCGACTCGTAGTCCGAAGAGGCCACGGCAGCGCCACCGCCGGGATTAGCCGCGGTGGTGTTGTAGATGTCCTCTTCCCCGGCGGCGGTGAATCCTGGCCGGTGAGCGTTCGGAGCTGAGAGGCTGTTCTCGGTGTGCTGCAATCCTAGCGTCAACGACACATTGCTGTTCTGATATCCCCCGAGCTCTGCCAAATGGTAGGCCATGAAGCGCGCGCTCTCGTCGCCGTGGAGGAGACTGCCGTCAGCCTCGCCCGGTCTTTGGTCCTTCAACAGCAGGTTCATGAAGCCGTCGTCGGAGTTTGCCTCGTTGTGGAAGCTGGACGGCGCTCCGGTGAGACCCGCCATCTCCATGTTGGCTTTGAATTCACTGGTTTGGTAAGCCTGGCCCTGGCTCATGGAGCATTTCAGATCTTCCTTGTCTTCACAAGACGCCATTTTGTCCTTGCTTCTTGGTAAGTTGTCCGAGGAGGAGTTTGAGTCGAGCTCTGCCTCCCCGGTCTCTTCTTTATACATGTCTTCGATCATCGGTTTCCACAGGCGAACACGGGCATTGATGAACCAGTTCGAAATCTAGGACAATGAAGGATGTAAAGTAAGTTCAGCAAACCGATTTCATTTCACAGAATGCAAAGTCTTCCAGAAGTCATTTGCACACTTTCGAAGCCAAATATCCAATTCTCCTAGAATACAAGTTGTTTATTGATGGAGAACTTAACAAATATAATTTTTTCTATTTGCAGGTTATCGACATACATGCTAGTAGAGTAGTAACCCTGCAGCATGATTCAGAATTTGCACCACTTGGATATTACCAAGATGAGTTACGTACCCCTATTTGTGCGCATTGATTTTAGTACTAACAAGGCATACCAATCATTGATAACAAATTTAGTGTGGTAATTCTTGGTAAGATCATAAATACCTGACTTCTTGTTAAACCAGTTTGCCTCGCTAGCATTAGCTTTTCTGAATCTTTTGGATACCTGGAAAAAAAATAACTGTCATCAGAACAAAAGCGAAAAGGGGCAAGTGGTGATAATTATATGAGAAATAAGCAACTTACGGGTGAAGGAAGTGTTCAAACAGCCAAGCACGAAGAATTGAAACTGAGTTTTCAGGCAGTCCCCTCTGTGGCCTCCAGGCATTTTGCTGTAACATACCATACTGTTGGAAAGCTCGTTGTTGCCTTAACTGCTGATCGATGTAACGGAGGCGAGTTAACTTGCCCTCTCTGCCCGATGAACTATCCTCCTCTCCCAGTTTCTTTCGGATAACATTAACCTGGTCGTTGATAGCATCCTTCAGACATCGGAAGTGCCGCGATATTGTCTGAAGGGCAACTGCAGTATAAGGTTTGGCAGCTCCAGACCCAGCAATCATATCGAAAGACGACACTACAATTTGCATTTGATGGAAATAATGCTTGTACTTTCGGTCAACCTGAAAAAAAAATAGCTTGGTGTTCAGAATAGTTCATTTAGGATGTGATGTGTAGTACTAACTACTAACTGAAAAATAAGAAAACCGCATTCAAGTTGCCAGTTAAGCCATTATCCCTGTTTAGCCCGTGTTAAGGACAAATCTGTCTTGCTGAGTGCCTTTTTGAAAGAGTATTATTTCTCAGCAAAGTTTCTGTATTTAGTTTAAATCGGATTTAGATACCAAAACTTTACCAACAAATACCATTCTTCCTGACAGCTCCTGAGAGATGTACCTTTTACGTTCCCGCCCACTTGACATTTTAATAGGATTGTTAACATGACTTTCTTCTGAACTTTGTGGTGATCTAATTAATCAGCACATAGTAATTAGATATATGTCGCAGTTCCTACTCCAACTATGCTTAGTGCTTCCTTGGAGGTTCTTTAGCTAAAAACTTGCATGCACAAGCTTAAGCCTTGTTATATGTTGGTATATAGGCAGCTAAGCTTTCTTAAGAAGCCTCGACCCGCCTAGAAACCGTTGAACCATCTCTCCTGACTTCTTCAAGGAGCCCATGTATGAATTTCTAGTTAGAAACCAACCATTCTGAATGAACTTTGGATCATGACCCATTTATGTTACTCCAGTCAATATTAAGTCCATGCCCCTTAATTGGCTGGGATTCCAATCCCAACGACTACCTTTTCTAAGAACAAAGATAGGACAATGCAGTTGACTTCTGAGATATGAGAAACTCTGAGCTCCGTTTTCTTGAGAAAAAGAAAGAAACTCTGAACTGCAACCATCACCAAATAAAGATTTTTTTTCTATGGAACTTTAGACTGGAGTACAAAAATTAAGTTTGTTCATATGGTATATTTGAACTTAATCGTTCACAAATGAGTCTGTGGATCTTCATGAGAATTACAGCTACAGTGATTAGTCAAGCAAAGGTAAATCTTCGTGGCATTTCAGTTTGATTTCGATAGTAAATATGGTGGTGGTGACTAACAAACCTCATCCAGCATGGCCAATAGTTTCGCCATCTTATTCTGGAGCTCTTGTTTCTCAGCCGCAGAAATCTCAGCTTCCGCATTGGCAGTAGACTCCTGTGGGTTGGAAGATACCCCCTCACTTTTCAACACCTCATCGGCGTCTTTGCCATCCATTTTTCCTGCTTCAGCCTTCTCTTTCTGCGCGTTCTGCTTTATACTCTTCCAAACACTGACGATCTCATCAAGCAATTCTTGTGCTGCCTTTAGATACTTTGAATTCCTGATTGCCCGTGAGGCCTCCGACTGCATATTCTTCATTCCATTTTCATCACCCTGGTAAGATTGGGTTGTCAGCAAGTCTGGCTTTGGGGACCAGTATGGGTATGAAGGTGCCAGGATATGTGTGTTGAGGCTCAGAGACAATCCTTGGCCTGGTGCTGATGGAACACTCGCCGAACTGGGGTTGTTCAACAAGCCGAAATCAAGCTGTGCACTGCTATGGGCATCATTGTGGATGAGATCACCACCACCACCACCACTCTGTGCACCATCCATGAAATGCATTAACATCTCATTCCTCATATCTTTGACAGGAGCGAAGGAGCTTTGCTCTGTGAGCGAGGTGACCATGTTAGGAGGTTCCCTTGATGATGAATGTTCTGAAGGATGGCCATGCAGCTCCATGAAATTTTGCTGAGGCTGGATAATGCCACTGAATTCCGTATATGGTCCAGAAGATGCATTGTTTGAATAGAGCAAGTTCCCCAGGGCTGACGGCACGGGATACGACGCATTTCCCGTGTCTGGTGAGTACATGGTTTGCGGGTCCCTTTCGTCACCCGGGCTTGAGTAATAATTAGACATGCCACAACTTTGACTGCTCACTTATGAAGCAACTGCATGCCACTTGTGAAGTCAACCCAATCAAGATTCTAATTGACCTGCCTGCAAATGGGGAAAAAAGGAAGGGTTGAGCATAACACTGAAGAAGAATAACCAACTCAAAAAGGAAGTGCTTCTATCCTCAAACAGTAAGAGAGGATGCAACCAATAGTAATTCCTTATCTCTTTCTTTCCAGAAAAAAAAACTCAGGCCCTGTCTCTTCTGCAAGGGCACAAGATACACACACACACACACACACACAGTAGCCATCACGAGTGATTTAAGCCCAGAGCCTCACATTTGTACTCTTTGACAGCAGTTACCACCGTTGTGTTCCATTTTTGTTTTTCACATTTGTACCATGGAAGAAACAGACACCAATGCTCAGGAAACAAGACAATGCAAGGTGACAGTGCAAGATGCTTGTTTGCAGGCTAAAGGTACAGGTGGTCCGCCATCTATGAGCTCAGCTCAGCTAGGTTCTTGGCCGTTTGCACCTTCCTCACCAAGACGGTGAGAATGTGGTGGGAAATTCCTTATGTTTCACCAGAATAACACAAGCATCCAAAGGGGCCAAAGCCACCCGAAGGAACCACCAAACCAGATAACACGGCCGGCCTCTATACCACACATACAAACACAAAACTGCAAAAGCACGGATTATTTTGTGTTTCTGAAGAAAATATTGTTATTTTGCCTGTTCTTGAATGAAATACGATTATGTGCTGGCCGGCAATACCTTGTCTGATCAATCATTGATGGCCGAGGCGTGCGCAGGACTCCTTCACCAGCTCAGCGGCAACCACCGAAGATACGGGCGTGCACCGATGATTCAGGATGATTCTGGAAGAAGAGATGAATGAAATGGCATCAGATGGCTAGCTAGATAGAAACTACTTTCATACTACTTGTTTGCAGCTCGGATTTTAAGTAATTTTCAATGATACGACAGAGGTGGGAGTGGTGAGCCAGGAGCAATGTCCAAGGCACAGCCTTGTTGTCAGTTGTCACACGCAAAAGATGAATATAATAACTTAAAATTCTGATGACAAGAGCTAAGAGTTCCCTTGCACAGATAAATGCTGCACTACAAGATACAGCAAAACAAGAGACGAAAAATAAGAGCATGGGTTTCATCAGGGCATCCAATGAAACAAAGATTCAAGGATCAGCAAGCAAAGATGGAAGGGTTCCCACTGTAACCAGATCTACTGGTAGCTGGAAGAGTGCCCAAAAGCCAGCTCTACTGGTAGCTGGGGGAGGGGAAGCAACTAGAAACTCAGATTGAGGTACCAAGACCGCATATGAAACACAGAATTCTAAGAGGATACCCAAGAATTCCATACCAAAGAGGTGAAGAGGGGGTAATTTCTTGAGGCATCAAAAACAGGGGAACCAAGAACTTGAGGCCAAAACCCCCAATACCTTCAGTTCCTCAAGAATCCCAACTCTAGGCTGCACTAAAATCCACAGCCAAGGCTCCTAATCTCTCCCAGCTCCTGAACTGAAGAACCCAGGCAGAAACACCAAGAAGAGGCCTCGCAATTCAGAGAGGCTAGCTAGCCACATACCTATCGCCGCACTCAAAAGCCAAGAAAAGCTCACCAACCAATCATTGGAGCCGATAACAGCAGCACCACACGGAAAGAAAAAAGATAAACAAAAAGGATCGGTTGCAGTTGCAGTTGCACCCACTCAGATCAGACACCCCAATTCCCCGAAGCGAAGAAGCAGCAGCAAGAACCAGAGCAGCAAAATCACGCGAACATGCGCAAGGAATTTCCGCCCCTGCCGCCGCCGCCGCCGCCGCGGCCAGCGGAGGGGGGGGCAATGATGCGGAGAGGGGGATAGAATATTGGGGAAAGGGAGGGTGACCTGAGGGCGGGGGGCAGGCAGCGGCCGGCAGAGGGATTGCTGTCACGAGCCCCGCAAGCCGATCTTGGCTGGGGATAGCGGGAGGGGAGAGAGACAGCGGCGGAGAGGAGAAAGAAAATCGGTGAATCTTTGCTCCTCCCTCTCTCTCTCTCTCCTCCGGCACGGGGACAAAATCAGATCCCTCCCACCCGGGATTACAATAATCTTGGCCGCTGCTGCTGCTTCTTCAACCTTCCGCTGCTGCTTCTTCTCGGGCCCAAAAAACAAATGGGTAAACAAAGCGGGCACCAACCACTAACGACTGTCATACCAGCATATGATAATGCGGAGGAGGGCTCCGGCCGGAAAATTTCCCTCTTTTTCTTTCTCGGCGTTCTTTATTGCTGCTGCTGTTAGCGGAGGATGGGACGGGACGGGATGGATAATTGGGTGGGGTGGGGTGGGGTGGGGGGCGTTCGGGGGCGGGTTTAGGCTTTAATCCAAACCGGGAGCTGTTGGGGAGGCATTTGGTTTGCTTGTTTGTTTGGCGGTGCGTCCACCACCACCACCACCACCACGGCCTCCTTCGAGGTGCTTCTTCTCGTTGTTCCATCCACCGTAACGCGTGTTGATTTGATTTGATGTATCGTGGAGCTTGTTTATGGTTTTAATTATGTGATGTTGTGTCAGGCTGTGCTGGGTCTGGCTTATCATTATTGCTGGGATTATGGGATGTGACACAAAGTCTAAAACTGATTTATTGGGAGAGGGTTTTGTTTTTATTTATTTTTAGAATGCGGTGCAGATGCAGAGGCATGCCATGTTGAGGTTGACGAAGTCATCACAGGCGTCTCGTACTCGACGGGAACAATGCAAGCACCGGGATTTGAACCCTCGTGGGTTGGGGTTACCGCTGTCCTCATTACCATCCAGCCGTGGATTGGTTCACGGGAGAGGGTTTTATTGGGGAGTATGAAATAGAGGTGAGTTTGTGACATGGCTACTCGGATGGTTAGCGAGGTGGTTGTGTTGTATTGCACGCCCCTTTCTCCGACGGATTATTCTTGCGGTTGTAAAGGGTGGTCATGGCGACCGAGAAGGGTATGCATGCGAGATGGCATCGGATATATAAGATCATGTGACTTGGTTTGTTGTCTTGGGGGTACAAACCCCGCCCTGTAACGCCTAACATGCGGCTCTAGCCCGATCCAGACTTGAAAATCTCGATGGGGGTAGAAACGAATATCGCGACACATAGCAAGGTGGACATCATTAAAAAGTACCGTCAACTGAATAGAAGAGAATATAAGATATAGTTGGCTTACACTCGCCACAAGCTACAACATGAATATCTCAATACATCAATACATAGCGGTCATCATGCAGAAGAGCTTTCTTCGACCCATCGTCTCCAGAAGAATGAAATGCATAAAACCACCAAATTCATATCCTAATTAGAAAAAATGTCGGAATTCAAAACCTGACAAAACACATTATCTTTGATAGTGGTAAAAACACCGACGAAACTTTTGAGTGAGTTTTGACGTGGTAAAGCTTGGCGACGGGTGTGACGGCAAGCATTAATGATCATTAACGGATCGGTCAGGGCGGCACTCTCGGTCTGAGGCGCGGGGTTGGCTCACTCTCTCCCCCGTCATTCTCCTCCCCTTGTCAGCGGTAGAGGGGGCATAACAGCCCACCATGCCGATGGCGATGGGGGGGGGGCACGGCACACCACGACGGCAACAAGGGCAATTGTTGTGGTAACAACATCTTCCATTCCTTGTCACCACTGCTGAAGCACGGCTGCGGTGGCACTCACCAGTAGGAGGAGTTGTTTCACTTATCTCTCATTCTATTTAGAAATTAGGTTTAGACCTAGGATTTGGGTATTATGGTTTGTGTTTGTGTGGGAATTAGGGTTTGTGGTCAGTTTGGAACTTAGGGTTAGGGAAGTGTCGATTGGGTGCATTGAGAGCGATCAGTGTGTGTTGATTCAATGAATCATTGAACAATTAGTCTAAGTTGTATATTTGGGAGTGGGTGTTGTGGACTGTATTAGTTCATATTTTAGAAAGAACTAGTCCAGACATATTTTAGTCTAAACGAGACAATTGACAGCCCCCATACTAGTCTGAAATATAGATTTGGGAGTGGATGCAGTGCATTGTTTTAGTTCATAAATTAGTATGTTTTAGTTATACATGCGGATTTGCTTGCATTTATGTTTTGCTGATTTCTACCAATCGAGGAACTTCACTTAATGGAGATATAAGAGAGAGGATGAGAAGAAAATCATGAGAAGACCTTTTTGTTATCATAAAATTGAGACTTATGGGCAAGGAAAGGGTGTATCATCCAACAAGGCTTATGGGCATGCTGTTTACTATTGTTGCTGAAATTGTGAGCTGCAAGTTGCTAGTTATTGATAATGCGGGTGATCGTGTTGTGGTGATTCTGGTATTTGTTCTTAGATGTTTGAATTGAGAATGTTGTGATCATGTTGTTATGATTTGGGTCTAGCCATTTGCTTTAGAATAATGACATTAGACTACAAGATGTTTGATGTCTGTTACACCAGAAGATGCACAAATTCAAACAAATAGAAGATTGGATTGTGTTGTTAGGCCATAATTTACCAATACAATGATCTAATTGGTTTGCCAAAACACCAACACATTCATCATGCGTGATACATTAAAGATAATTGACAAACAAATTCAGACTCGTGAGCAAAGTGTGATACATCACATATTATGGTACATCACAGATAATTGACTAACATCAGAGGTAACTGAATTCAGAGACAGTTGAATAGAAGATTCATACAAACATCGTCAGAGGTAAAGGAAATTGGTCCAATGCCACCTTGTAGTTGGATGTGGAGCTAGGCTTGTCTGCCTTCTCGCCCACTGGAAGATCTGGTCATAGGTATGAGTGCGGTCATTGGGAGGCACTGCTCATACTCTGCTTCATTAAAGAGCCCTGAGATCATATCTGAGAGTTGCGCTAATAACCCACAAGTATATGGGATTAGTTGTAGAATTTACAATAAATAAGAGTGTCGAACCCAATAAGGAGCTAAATGTAGAATTAATATTCTCTCAAGTTCTATCGACCACCGATACAACTCTACGCACACTAACGTCCGCTTTACCTAGAACAAGAAATAAGTAGTTTGCGAGAATAGAAAGATAGCTTTGCAAGATAATAAAGAGTTAGTTGTTGTTTCAAATTTTAATAAAAGAACAATAAAGTGAAGGTTTTTGAAGATCAATGAGAAAAGTTTTGTCCCTAGGCAATTGAATATGACACGATAGTGATACTCATCACACTTATGAGGGAGAGGCTTAAGCTAACATACTTTTCGTACTTGGATCACATGTTCTTATGATTGAAACTCTAGCAAGCATCCGCAATTACTAAAGATTCATTAAGGTAAAACCCAACCGTAGCAGTAAGTGATAACCCACAAGTATAGGGGATCACAACAGTTTTCGAGGGTGGAGTATTCAACACAAATTTATTGATTCGACATAAGGGGAGCCAAAGAATATTCTCAAGTATTAGCAGCTGAGTTATCAATTCAACCACACCTGGAAACTTAATATCTGCAGCAAAGTGTTTAGTAGCAAAGTAATATGATAGTAGTGGTAACAGTGGTAAAAGTAACGGTAGCAGTTTTGGTTTTATAGTGATTGTAACAATAGTAACGGAAAAGTAAATAAGCAAAGAACATTATATGAAAAGCTCGTAGGCAATGGATCAGTGATGGATAATTATGCCGGATGCGATCAATCATGCAACAGTTATAACATAGGGTGACACAGAACTAGCTCCAGTTCATCAATGTAATGTAGGCATGTATTCCGAATATAGTCATACGTGCTTATGGAAAAGAACTTGCATGACATCTTTTGTCCTACCCTCCCGTGGCAGTGGGGTCCTATTGGAAACTAGGGATATTAAGGGCTCCTTTTAATAGAGAACCGGAACAAAGCATTAACACATAGTGAATACATGAATTCCTCAAACTACGGTTATCACCGGTAAGTATCCCGATTATTGTCACTTCGGGGTTAACGGATCATAA
Organism: Triticum aestivum; assembly: GCF_018294505.1. Lineage (NCBI taxonomy): Eukaryota > Viridiplantae > Streptophyta > Magnoliopsida > Poales > Poaceae > Triticum > Triticum aestivum. The sequence goes on along the minus strand of NC_057803.1, from coordinate 592,739,927 downwards.
CATGTAATAGGTGACTATAGACTTGCAAGATAAGATCAAGAACTCTCATATATTGATGAAAACATAATAGGTTCAGATCTAAAATCATGGCACTCGGGCCCTAGTGACAAGCATTAAGCATAGCAAAGTCATAGCAACATCAATCTCAAAACATAGTGGATGCTAGGGATCAAACCCTAACAAAACTAACTCGATTACATGATAAATCTCATCCAACACATCACCGTCCAGCAAGCCTACGATGGAATTACTCATGCACGGCGGTGAGCATCATGGAATTGGTGATGGAGGAAGGTTGATGATGACGATGGCGACGGATTCCCCTCTCCGGAGCCCCGAACAGACTCCAGATCAGCCCTCCTGAGAGATATTAGGGCTTGGAGGCGGCTCCGTATCGTAAAATGCAATGAATCCTTCTCTCTGATTTTTTTCTCCCCGAACATGAATATATGGAGTCAAGATGGACGTCGGTGGAGCATCAGGGGGGCCATGAGGCAGGGGCGCGCGCCCCCACCCTCGTGGACAGGGTGTGGGCCCCTGACGTTGATTCTTTCGCTAGTATTTTTTATATATTCCAAAAACAATCTCTGTTGATTTTCAGGTCATTCCGAGAACTTTTATTTCTGCACAAAAATAACACCATGGCAATTCTGCTGAAAACAACGTCAGTTCGGTTTAGTTCTATTCAAATCATGCAAGTTAGAGTCCAAAACAAGGGCAAACGTGTTTGGAAAGTAGATACGACTGAGACGTATCAGTAAGTTAAAAGTCCCCTTTGATACCATATACAACAACTCGAGAACTCGGGTTTAGGCTTCTAGTCATTCCCGCAACCCACTATAAGCAAATCATTAACATATTGCGACACCCTACAACGGGTACCGCGTATGCTTGCACGACATGGCGGGCACCATAGGACAGCACCATAATAATATACAACTCATATCAACCATATCATGCCACAATTAGCCCGCGGGACAAAAAAAACCACTCAAACATAATGGAGGTGTAACACATCATTGGATAATAATATATAGCATAGAGCAACATGTTCAAGTAGAGATTATAGCGGGGTGACAGAGGATACACCAATGAATGGAGAGGGAGAAAGTTGCTAATGACGACAGCAAAGTTGTTGGAGTAGATCATCGTCATGATGCCCCCCCCCCCGCAGCACTCCGGCACCACCGTGAGAGAGGGGGAGGGAGACCCCCTCCTTCTTATTCTTGCTTGGCCTCCCCCCTAGATGGGAGAAGGGTTCCCCCTCTGGTCCTTGGTCTCCATGGCCCTTGAGGGCGGGATCCCCTCCGAGATTGGATTTCACCTCCTTTTTATCTAGTGTTTCTTCTATGTTCTGGTTTTGTTTTTTGGCCGAACACCGTTTCTTTTATAGCCGAGTTCCCTAACTCCAACTGGGCTGAAATTTTAACACGATTTTTTCTCATAATTAGCTTCCTTATGCCTGAAGGAGAGCGGTCTCTTCACAAGCCACCTCTATGTGCCCTAGGAGGTGCATCCCCCTGTCTTGCGAGGCCCATGGGCCTCTTCTTGCATTTATTTTTGCGCCAAAAAGTCAGATATATTCCACAAAAAACATGTAAATTTTCAGTTCATTTCGGCTCCATGAAATTTTCTCCTAAAAACCCCAAAATAATAGAAAATAGGAACTGGCCTTTGGCACTTGGTTAATAGTTTAGTCCAAATAGAAATAATATAAATTATTTCCAAGAAATATGTAAAAGTGGTATGATAATAGCATGAAATAATCAAAAACTATAGATACATCGAAGACGTATCATGTGCCTATACTCCAGGGAATAGCATGTGCCCGTCGGAACTCTTTGCTCCCTCCTAGCCGGTGCCCTCTGTGTCGGCCACCTATGCATCACCAGCGTGGGTGCCCTCAGCACTGGTGCATCCTCCTCCTCTTCATCAATGATTTATCCTAAACTAGGATCCATCACAACTGGGTGTGGTATGGCGTCTAGGGTATGTGGGGAGGGGTTTTGGCTAGAATGGTTGGGGTGGAGTGGTTTATATTGACACTCCAAGGGTGGTTGGTGGCTGTTTGATAGGCGGGTTTTATTAGCAGTAAAAAAGAGGCCCGTTTGACAGAGAATGGTAATCATATTCTAGTCTGCATCACAAGATCACAAACCCAAACTAGGAACAATACTCAACACATTCATCTTAACTAGAATTAAATATTTAACGGATAATTTCGTCATAACACACTAGCATAATATAGAATGAACAAGGGTCATAACCCACACGATAGCAGTCTAACACCTAACCACCATGTTTGCATTGGGCCTTAAAACTAAGATAAGTGGATCTAAAAAATCTAACACTACTGTCATTAGCTTCCATGGCATGTTACATATATGGGCCTAATATATACCGTCATTAACTTTCATGGGCTGAAAATACAATCTTTTTGTTGACATCTTCAACAGTAGTTAAATTCAGTTAACTAGACAGAATAAACTACCACTGCAGGACGAAACTATCATCTTTCTCTTCACATCTTCAACGGCAAGATTCAGTGAAACTATCATCTTTTTCCTTAACAACTGGATTCAGTTAAATTAAGTGAAACTACCATATTTTTATTCAACAACAAGATTCAGTAATTCAGATAACAAGTTAACTAAACATATAAGTACACACTTAATCAAATACCTACAGGCTGAAACTACCATCGATACTATGAAGATCGATAGCACCTAAATCCAATTTTGTGCACTATGACTGATTTAGAGAGCAAAAGTGATAAGCTAGCTAGAACAACAAGCCCATCACTACTTACATGCGCACCACAACCGTAAAACCTCCTCCCATTTTCTATGCCATAAATGCCACATGGTTCTTAGCACTAGCGAGGTGAAGCTTGCATTTGATGGACGGATACACTATTGTCCCAAAGAAAGAGGCATCCACAATGGTCTCAGGGTTCTCCTGCATTCACAACATCTAGATTAACCAACAAATCCTTCCGACGAGGATCGAATGAGATCTGGAAAAAAACATATCCAAATCCAAACCCTAACCCAAACCCTTCGAAAGCCTTACTCACAAATCCATGTCCATGTCGGTATACTAGAGGCCGTCGTCGCTCCTCTCCTCTCCGTCTTTCCATGAAGGCATCACATGGTAGTGGCGAGGAGGAGCAGCGTCAGCGTCGACATCGAGTGAGAGCGGGAGCGAGAGAGTGAGAGTGATCAAGTGAGCATGCTACCGTTGGCGCCCCCTCTTTGGACCATCGGTTGCTAATGTGCACTGCACACCCATTGCCACATGGACGCATTGCCACGTCAAAACTTACTCAAATATTTCCTCGGTGTTCTTTACACTGTCAACAATAGCATTCAGTGTGTTGTGTCATGTTTTGAATTGTGGTGGTTATTTTCTAGTTAGGACAAGATTGTGGTGGTTTTATGAATTTCATTCCCTCCAAAAAGGTATCTTCTTCCCGTCCATTTGACACTCCAAGGGTGGAGTGGTTTATATTGACACTCCAAGGGTGGTTGGTGGCTTTTTCATAGGCGGGTTTTATTAGCAGTAAAAAAGAGGCCCATTTGACAAAGAATGGTAATCATATTCTAGTGTGCATCACAAGATCACAAACCCAAACTAGGAACAATACTCAACACATTCATCTTAACTAGAATTAAATATTTAACAGATAATTTCGTCATAACACACTAGCATAATATAGAATGAACAAGGGTCATAACCCACACGATAGCAATCTAACACCTAACCACCATGTTTGCATTGGGCCTTAAAACTAAGGTAAGTGGATCTAAAATATATACCACTACCGTCATTAGCTTCCATGGCATGTTACATATATGGGCCTAATATATACCGTCATTAACTTTCATGGGCTGAAAATACAATCTTTTTGTTGACATCTTCAATAGTAGTTAAATTCAGTTAACTAGACAGAATAAACTACCACTGCAGGATGAAACTATCATCTTTCTCTTCACATCTTCAACGGCAAGATTCAGTGAAACTATCATCTTTTTCCTTAACAACTGGATTCAGTTAAATTAAGTGAAACTACCATCTTTTTATTCAACAACAAGATTCAATAATTCAGATAACAAGTTGATACGTCCATTTTGCATCATGCTTTTATATCGATATTTATTGCATTATGGGATGTTATTACACATTATATTGAAGGAAATATGCCCTAGAGGCAATAATAAAGTTGTTATTTATATTTCCTTATATCATGATAAATGTTTATTATTCATGCTAGAATTGTATTAACCGCAAACTTAGTACATGTGTGAATACATAGACAAACAGAGTGTCACTAGTATGCCTCTACTTGACTAGCTCGTTGAATCAAAGATGGTTAAGTTTCCTAGCCATAGACATGAGTCGTCATTTGATTAACGGGATCACATCATTAGAGAATGATATGATTGACTTGACCCATTCCGTTAGCTTAGCATGATGATCGTTTAAGTTTGTTGCTACTACTTTCTTCATGACTTATACATGTTCCTCTGACTATGAGATTATATAACTCCCGAATACTGGAGGAACACTTTGTGTGCTACCAAACGTCACAACGTAACTGGGTGATTATAAAGGTGCTCTACATGTGTCTCTGATGGTACTTGCTGAGTTGGCATAGATCGAGATTAGGATTTGTCACTCCGATTGTCGGAGAGGTGTCTCTAGGCCCTCTCGGTAATGCACATCAATATAAGCCTTGCAAGCAATGTGACTAATGAGTTAGTTGCGGGATGATGCATTATGGAACGAGTAAAGAGGCTTGCCGATAACGAGATTGAACTAGGTATTGAGATACCGATGATCGAATCTCGGGCAAGTAACATACCGATGACAAAGGGAACAACATATACCATTATGCGGTTTGACCGATAAAGATCTTCATAGAATATGTAGGAGGCAATATGAGCATCCAGGTTCCGCTATTGGTTATTGACTGGAGATGAGTCTCGGTCATGTCTACATAGTTCTCGAACCCATAGGGTCCGCACGCTTAACGTTCGGTGACGATTGGTATTATGAGTTTATGTGTTTTGATGTACCGAAGGTTGTTCGAAGTCCTGGGTGAGATCAGGGACATGATGAGGAGTCTTGAAATGTTCAGGACGTAAAGATCGATACATTGGAAGGCTATATTCGAACATCGGAAAGGTTCTGAGTGGTTCGGGTATTTATCAGAGTACCAGAGAGTTACAGGAATTCGCCGGGGAGTATATGGGCCTTATTGGGCTTTAGGGGAAATAGAGAGGGGAGGTTGCGCGCCCCCACAAGGCCTAGTCCGAATTGGACTAGGGGGAGGGGCGGCGCCCCCTCCTTCCTTCTCTTCTCTTTTCCCTTTCCTTCGCTCCTACTCCTACTACATGGAAGGGGGGAATCCTACTCCCGGTGGGAGTAGGACTCCCTAGGGCGCGCCATAGTAGAGGGCCGGCCCTCCCCCTCCTCCACTCTTTTATATACGAGGGAAGGGGCACCCCATGGACACACAAGTTGATCATTGATCTTTTAGCCGTGTGCGGTGCCCCCCTCCACCATAATCCACATTGGTCATATTGTAGCGGTGCTTAGGCGAAGCCCCGTTCCGGTATCATCATCATCACCGTCATCACGCCGTCGTGCTGACGAAACTCTCCTTCGAAGCTCTACTGGATCGTGAGTTCGCGGTACGTCACCGAGCTGAACGTGTGCAGATCGCGGAGGTGCCGTACCTTCGATGCTAGATCAGTCGATCATGACGACGTACGATTACATCAACCGCGTTGTCATAATGCTTCCGCTTACGGTCTACGAGGGTACGTAGACGATACTCTCCCCTCTCATTGCTATGCATCACCATGATCTTGCGTGTGCGTAGGATTTTTTTTTGAAATTTCTACATTCCCCAATGGTGGCATCCGAGCCAGCTTTATGCGTAGATGTTATATGCACGAGTAGAACACAAGTGAGTTGTGGGCGATACAATTCATACTGCTTACCAGCATGTCATACTTTGGTTCGGCGGTATTGTTGGATGAAGCGGTCCGGACCGACATTACGCGTACGCTTACGCGAGACTGGTTCTACCGACGTGCTTTGCATACAGGTGGCTGGCGGGTGTCAGTTTCTCCAACTTTAGTTGAACCGAGTGTGACTACGTCCGGTCCTTGTTGAAGGTTAAAACAGCACTAACTTGACGAACTATCGTTGTGGTTTTGATGTGTAGGTAAGAACGGTTCTTGCTCAGCCCGTAGCAGCCACGTAAAACTTGCAACAACAAAGTAGAGGACGTCTAACTTGTTTTTGTCGGGCATGTTGTGATGTGATATGGTCAAGGCATGATGCTATATTTTGTTGTATGAGATGATCATGTTTTGTAACGGAGTTATCGGCAACTGGCAGGAGCCATATGGTTGTCGCTTTTATTGTATGAAATGCAATTGCCATGTAATTGCTTTACTTTATCATTAAGAAGTAGCGATAGTCGTAGAAGCAATAGTTGGCGAGACGACAACGATGCTATGATGGAGATCAAGGTGTCACGCTGGTGACGGTGGTGATCATGATGGTGCTTTCGAGATGGAGATCAAAGGCACAAGATGATGAAGGCCATATCATATCACTTATATTGATTGCATGTGATGTTTATCCTTTATGCATCTTATTCTCCTTTGATTGACGGTGTCATTATAAGATGATCTCTCACTAAAAATTTCAAGGTACAAGTGTTCTCCCTGAGTATGCACCGTTGCAAAAGATCGTCGTGCCGAGAAACCACGTGATGATCGGGTGTGATAAGCTCAATGTTCTTATACAATGGGTGCAAGCCAGTTTTGCACACGTAGAATACTCGGGTTAAACTTGACGAGCCTAGCATATGCAGATATGACCTCGGAACACTGAGACTGAAAGGTCGAGTGTGAATCATATAGTAGATATGATCAACATAGTGATGTTCACCATTGAAAACTACTCCATTTCACGTGATGGTCGGTTATGGTTTAGTTGATTTGGATCACGTGATCACTTACATGATTAGAGGGATATCTATCTAAGTGGGAGTTCTTAAAGTAATATGATTAATTGGACTTCAATTTATCATGAACTTAGTCCTGATAGTATTTGCATAACTATGTTGTAGATCAATATCTCGCGATGTTGCTCCTCGTTTATTTTTGATATGTTCCTAGAGAAAACTAAGTTGAAAGATGTTAGTAGCAATGAAGCTGATTGGATCTGTGATCTGAGGATTATCCTCGTTGATGCACAGAATAATTATGTCCTTGATGCACCGCTAGGTGACAGACCGATTGCAGGAGCAGATGCAGACGTTATGAACATTTGGCAAAGCTTGGTGTGATGACTACTTGATAGTTTAGTGCACCATGCTTTACGACTTAGAACCGGGACTTCAAAAATGTTTTGAACGCAACAAAGCATATAAGATGTTCCAAGAGTTGAAATTAGTATTTCAGACTCATGCCCATGCCGAAAGGTATGAGACCTTTGACAAGTAATCTGCCTACAAGATGGAGGAGAATAGCCCAGCTAGTGAGCATGTGCTCAGAATGTCTGAGTACTACAATCACTTGAATCAAGTGGGAGTTAATCTTACACATAAGATAGTGATTGACAGAGTTCTCTAGTCGCTATCACCAAGTTACTAGAACTTCGTGATGAACTATAATATGCAAGGGATAATGGAAACGATTCCCAAGCTCTTCGTGATGCTGAAATTGATGAACGTAGAAATCAAGAAAAGCATCAAGTGTTGATGGTTGACAAGACCACTAGTTTCAAGAAAAGGGCAAAGGGAAGAAGGGGAACTTCAAGAAGAACGGCAAGCAAGTTGTTGCTCAAGTGAAGAAGCCCAAGTCTAGACCTAAGCCTGAGACTAAGTGCTTCTACTGCAAAGGGGCTGGTCACTGGAAGCAGAACTGCCCCAACTATTTGGCGGATAAAAAGGATGGCAAAGTGAACAAAGGTATATTTGATATACATTTTATTGATGTGTACTTTACTAGTATTTATAGCAACCCCTCAGTATTTGATACTAGTTCAGTTGCAGAGATTAGTAACTCGAAACGGGAGTTGCAGAATGAACAGAGACTAGATAAGGGTGAAGTGACAATGTGTGTTAGAAGTGGTTCCAAGATTGATATGATCATCATCACACACTCCCTATACTTTTGGGATTAGTGTTGAACCTAAATAAATGTTATTTGGTGTTTGCGTTAAGCATGAATATGATTTGATCATGTGTATTGCAATACGGTTATTCATTTAAAGTCAGAGAATAATTGTTGTTCTGTTTACATGAATAAAACCTTCAATGGTCATACACCCAAGGTGAATGGTTTATTGAATCTAGATCGTAGTGATACACATATTCATAATATTGAAGCCAAAAGATGCAAAATTAATAATGATAGTGCAACTTATTTGTGGCACTGCCACTTAGGTCATATTGGTGTAAAGCGCATGAAGAAAATCCATGCTGATGGGCTTTTGGAATCACTTGATTATGAATCAGTTGATGCTTGCAAACCATGCCTCATGGGCAAGATGACTAAGACTCCGTTCTCCGGAACAATGGAGCGAGCAACAGACTTGTTGGAAATAATACATACTGATGTATGTAGTCCGATGAGTGTTGAGGCTCGCGGCATCTATCGTTATTTTCTGACCTTCACAAATGATTTGAGTAAGATATGGGTATATCTTCTTGATGAAACATAAATCTAAAACATTTGAAAAGTTCAAATAATTTCAGAGTGAAGTGGAAAATCATCATAACAAGAAAATAAAGTTTCTATGATGTGATCGTAGAGGAGAATATTTGAGTTGCGAGTTTGGTCTTCATTTGAAACATGCGAAATAGTTTCGCAACTCACGCCACCTGGAACACCACAGCGTAATGGTGTATCCGAACATCGTAACCGTACTTTATTAGATATGGTGCAATATAGGATGTCTCTTACCGATTTACCACTATCGCTTTGGGGTTATGCATTAGAGACAGCTGCATTCACGTTAAATAGGGCACCATCTAAATCCGTTGAGACGAGGCCATATGAACTGTGGTTTGGCAAGAAACCAAAGTTGTCGTTTCTTAAAGTTTGGGGTTGCGATGCTTATGTGAAAAAGTTCCATCCTGATAAGCTCAAACCCAAATCGGAGAAATGTGTCTTCATAGGATACCCAAAGGAGACAGTTGGTACACCTTCTATCATAGATCCGAAGGCAAGACATTCGTTGCTAAGAATGGATCCTTTCTAGAGAAGGAGTTTCTCTCGAAAGAAGTGAGTGGGAGGAAAGTAGAACTTGATGAGGTAACTATACCTGCTCCCTTATTGGAAAGTAGTTCATCACAGAAATATGTTCCTCTGGCTCCTACACCAATTAGTGAGGAAGCTAATGATGATGATCATGTAACTTCAGATCAAGTTACTACTGAACCTCATAGGTCAACCAGAGTGAGATCCGCACCAGAGTGGTACGGTAATCCTGTTCTGGATGTCATGTTACTTGACCATGACAAACCTACGAACTATGAGGAAGCGATGATGAGCCTAGATTCCGCGAAATGGCTTGAGGCCATGAAATCTGAGATGGGATCCATGTATGAGAACAAAGTATGGACTTTGATTGACTTGCCCGATGATCAGTGAGTCATTAAGAATAAATGGATCTTCCAGAGTAAGACGGATGATGATAGTAGTGTTACTATCTACAAAGCTTGAATTGTCGCAAAAATGTTTTCGAAAAGTTCAAGGTGTTGACTACGATGAGATTTTCTCACTTGCCGCATTTTATGAAATCTGGCAATTGGATGTCAAAACTACATTCCTTAATGGTTTTCTTAAAGAAGAGTTGTATATATGCAACCAGAAGGTTTTGTCAATCCTAAAAGTGCTACCAAACTGAGCAAGCTCCAGCGATCCATCTATGGACTTGTGCAAGCATCTCGGAGTTGGAATATATGCTTTGATGAAGTGATCAAAGCATATGGTTTTATACAGACTTGCGGTAAAGCCTGTATTTACAAGAAAGTGAGTGGGAGCACTACAACATTTCTGATAAGTATATGTGAATGACATATTGTTGATCGGAAATAATGTAGAATTTTCTAGAAAGCATAAAGGAGTATTTGAAAGGAGTTTTTCAAAGAAAGACCTCGATGAAGCTGCTTACACATTGAGCATCAAGATCTATAGAGATAGATCAAGACGCTTGATAAGTTTTTTCAATGAGTACATACCTTGACAAGATTTTGAAGTAGTTCAAAATGGAACAGTCAAAGAAGGAGTTCTTGCCTGTGTTGCAAGGTGTGAAGTTGAGTAAAGACTCAAAACCCGACCACAACAGAAAATAGAAAGAGAATGAAAAGTCATTCCCTATGCCTCAGTCTTAGGATCTTTAAAGTATGCTATGCTATTTACCAGTCCTATTGTATACCTTAGCATGATTCTGGAAAGGGAGTACAATAGTGATCTAGGAGTAGATCACTGGACAACGGTCAAAATTAACCTTAGAGGACTAAGGAAATATTTCTCGGTTATGGAGGTGATGAAAGAGTCTGTTATAAAGAGTTACGTCGATGCAAGCTTTTTACATCGATCTAGATGACTCTAAGTCTCGATCTAGATACATATTGAAAGTGGGAGCAATTAGCTAGAGTAGCTTCGTGCAGAGCATTGTAGACATAGAAATTTGCGAAATACATACGAATCTGAATGTTGTAGACCCGTAGACTAAACTTCTCTCACAAGCAAAACATGATCACTCTTTCGGTGTTAATCACGTAGTGATGTGAACTAGATTATTGACTCTAGTAAATCTTTTGGGTATTAGTCACATGGAGATGTGAACTAATCACATAAAGATGTGAACTATTGGTGTTAAATCACATGACTATGTGAACTAGATTATGACTCTAGTGCAAGCGGGAGACTGAAGGAAATATGCCCTAGAGGCAATAATAAAGTTGTTATTTATATTTCCTTATATCATGATAAATGTTTATTATTCATGCTAGAATTGTATTAACCGGAAACTTAGTACATTTGTGAATACATAGACAAATAGAGTGTCACTAGTATGCCTCTACTTGACTAGCTCGTTGAATCAAAGATGGTTAAGTTTCCTAGCCATAGACATGAGTTGTCATTTGATTAACGGGATCACATCATCAGATAATGATGTGATTCACTTGACCCACTCCGTTAGCTTAGCACGATGATCGTTTAAGTTTGTTGCTACTCTTTCTTCATGACTTATACATGTTCCTCTGACTATGAGATTATGCAACTCCCGAATACCGGAGGAACACTTTGTGTGCTACCAAACGTCACAACATAACTGGGTGATTATAAAGGTGCTCTACAGGTGTCTCCGATGGTACTTGTTGAGTTGCCATAGATCGAGATTAGGATTTGTCACTCTGATTGTCGGAGAGGTATCTCTGGGCCCTCTCAGTAATGCACATCACTATAAGCCTGGCAAGCAATGTGACTAATGAGTTAGTTGCGGGATGATGCATTACGGAACGAGTAAAGAGACTTGCCAGTAACGAGATTGAACTAGGTATTGAGATACCGATGATTGAATCTCGGGCAAGTAACATACCGATGACAAAGGGAACAACGTATACCATTATGCGGTATGATCGACAAAGATCTTCGTAGAATATGTAGGAGGCAATATGAGCATCCAGGTTCCGCTATTGGTTATTGACTGGAGATAAGTCTTGGTCATGTCTACATAGTTCTCGAACCCGTAGGGTTCGCACACTTAACGTTCGGTGACGATTGGTATTATGAGTTTATGTGTTTTGATGTACCTAAGGTTGTTCAGAGTCCCGGATGAGATCGGGGACATGACAAGGAGTCTCGAAATGTTCGAGACGTAAAGATCGATATATTGGAAGGCTATATTCAGACATCGGAAAGGTTCTGAGTGGTTCGGGTATTTATCGGAGTACCGAAGAGTTACGGGAATTCACCGGGGAGTATATGGGCCTTATTGGGCTTTAGGGGAAAGAGAGAGGGGAGGATGCATGCCCCCCAAGGCCTAGTCCGAGTTGGACTAGGGGGAGGGGCGGCGCCCCCTCCTTCCTTCTCTTCTCTTTTCCCTTTCCTTCTCTCCTACTCCTACTACATGGAAGGGGGGGATCCTACTCCCGGTGGGAGTAGGACTCCCAGGGCGCGCCATAGTAGAGGGCCGGCCCTCCCCCTCCTCCACTCCTTTATATACGGGGGAAGGGGGCACCCCATGGACACACAAGTTGATCATTGATCTTTTAGCCGTGTGCGGTGCCCCCCTCCAACATAGTCCACCTCGGTCATATCGTAGCGGTGCTTAGGCGAAGCCCTGTTCCGGTATCATCATCATCACCGTCATCACGCGGCTGTGTTGACGAAACTCTCCTTCAAAGCTCTACTGGATCGTGAGTTCGCGGGACGTCACCGAGCTGAACGTGTGCAGATCACGGAGGTGTCGTACCTTCGGTGCTAGATCGGTCGATCGTGAAGACGTACGACTACATCAACCACGTTTTCATAACGCTTCCGCTTACGGTCTACGAGGGTATGTAGACGATACTCTCCCCTCTCGTTGCTATGCATCACCATGATCTTGCATGTGTGTAGGATTTCTTTTTGAAATTACTACGTTCCCCAACAGTGGCATCTGAGCCAGGTTTATGCGTAGATGTTATATGCATGAGTAGAACACACGTGAGTTGTGGGCGATACAAGTCATACTGCTTACCAGCATGTCATACTTTGGTTCGGCGGTATTGTTGTATGAAGCAGCTCGGACCAACATTACGTGTATGCTTATGCAAGACTGGTTCTACCGACGTGCTTTGCACACAGGTGGCTGGCGGGTGTCAGTTTCTCCAACTTTAGTTGAACCGAGTGTGACTATGCCTGGTCCTTGTTGAAGGTTAAAACAACACTAACTTGACGAACTATCATTGTCGTTTTGATGCGTAGGTAAGAACGGTTCTTGCTCAGCCCGTAGCAGCCACGTAAAACTTGCAACAACAAAGTAGAGGACGTCTAACTTGTTTTTGCAGGGCATTTTGTGATGTGATATGGTCGAGGCATGATGCTATATTTTATTGTATGAGATGATCATGTTTTGTAACGGAGTTATCGGCAACTGGCACGAGCCATATGGTTGTCGCTTTATTGTATGAAATGCAATCGCCATGTAATTGCTTTACTTTATCACTAAGCGGTAGCGATAGTCGTAGAAGCAATAGTTGGCGAGACGACAACGATGCTACGATAGAGATCAAGGTGTTGCCCGCTGACGATGGTGATCATGACGGTGCTTTCGAGATGGAGATCAAAGGCACAAGATGATGATGGCCATATCATATCACTTATATTGATTGCATGTGATGTTTATCCTTTATGCATCTTATTCTGCTTTGATTGATGGTAGCATTATAAGATGATCTATCACTAAAAATTTCAAAGTACAAGTGTTCTCTCTGAGTATGCACCATTGCAAAATATCGTCGTGCCGAGACACCACGTGATGATCGGGTGTGATAAGCTCAACGTTCTTATACAACGGGTGCAAGCCAGTTTTGCACAGGCAGAATACTCGGGTTAAACTTGACGAGCCAAGCATATGCAGATATGGCCTCGGAACACTGAGCCCGAAAGGTCGAGCGTGAATCATATAGTAGATATGATCAACATAGTGATGTTCACCATTGAAAACTACTCCATTTCACGTGATGATCGGTTATGGTTTAGTTGATTTGGATCACGTGATCACTTACATGATTAGCAGGATGTATATCTAAGTGGGAGTTCTTAAAGTAATATGATTAATTGAACTTAAATTTATCATGAACTTAGTCCTGATAGTATTTGCATAACTATGTTGTAGATCAATATCTCGCGATGTTGCTCCCCGTTTATTTTTGATATGTTCCTAGAGAAAACCAAGTTGAAAGATGTTAGTAGCAATGAAGCGGATTGGATCCGTGATCTGAGGATTATCCTCATTGATGCACAGAATAATTATGTCCTTCATGCACCGCTAGGTGACAGACTGATTGCAGGAGCAGATGCAGACACTATGAACGTTTGGCAAAGCTCGGTATGATGACTACTTGATAGTTTAGTGCACCATGCTTTATGGCTTAGAATCGGGACTTCAAAAATGTTTTGAACGCCATGGAGCATATAATATGTTCCAAGAGTTGAAATTAGTATTTCAGACTCATGCCCATGTCGAAAGGTATGAGACCTTTGACAAGTAATTTGCCTACAAGATGGAGGAGAATAGCTCATCTAGTGAGCATGTGCTCAGAATTTCTGAGTACTACAATCACTTGAATCAAGTGGGAGTTAATCTTCCACATAAGATAGTGATTGACAGAGTTCTCTAGTCGCTATCACCAAGTTACTAGAACTTTGTGATGAACTATAATATGCAAGGGACAACGGAAACGATTCCCAAGCTCTTCGTGATGCTGAAATCGACGAATGTAGAAATCAAGAAAAGCATCAAGTGTTGATGGTTGACAAGACCACTAGTTTCAAGAAAAGGGCAAAAGGAAGAAGGGGAACTTCAAGAAGAATCGCAAGCAAGTTGATGCTCAAGTAAAGAAGCCCAAGTCTAGACCTAAGCCTGAGACTAAGTGCTTCTACTACAAAGGGACTGGTCACTGGAAGCATAATTGCCCCAAGTATTTGGCGGATAAGAAGTATGGCAAAGTGAAGAAAGGTATATTTGATATACATGTTATTGATGTGTACTTTACTAGTGTTTATAGCAACCCCTCAGTATTTGATACTAGTTCAGTTGCTGAGATTAGTTACTTGAAATGGGAGTTGCAGAATGAACAGAGACTAGTTAAGGGTGAAGTGACGATGTGTGTTGGAAGTGGTTCCAAGATTGATATGATCATCATCGCACACTCCCTATACTTTTGGGATTAGTGTTGAACCTAAATTAATGTTATTTGGTGTTTGTGTTAAGCATGAATATGATTTGATCATGTGTGTTGCAATACGGTTATTCATTTAAAGTCAGAGAATAATTGTTGTTCTATTTACATGAATAAAACCTTCAATGGTCATACACCCAAGGTGAATGGTCTATTGAATCTCGATTGTAGTGATACACATATTCATAATATTGAAGCCAAAAGATGCAAAATTTATAATGATAGTGCAACTATTTGTGGCACTGCCGCTTAGGTCATATTGGTGTAAAGCACATGAAGAAAATCCATGCTGATGGGTTTCTGGAATCACTTGATTATGAATCAGTTGATGCTTGCGAACCATGCCTTATGGGCAAGATGACTAAGACTCCGTTCTCCGGAACAATGGAGCGAGAAACAAACTGGTTGGAAATAATACATACTGATGTATGCAGTCCGATGAGTTCAAATAATTTCAGAGTGAAGTGGAAAATCATTGTAACAAGAAAATAAAGTTTCTACAATGTGATCGTGGAGGAGAATATTTGAGTTACGAGTTTGGTCTTCATTTGAAACAATGCGGAATAATTTCGCAACTCACGCCACCTGGAACATGATGACCCACAAGTATAGGGGGTCTATCGTAGTCCTTTCGATAAGTAAGAGTGTCGAACCCAACGAGGAGCAGAAGGAAATGATAAGCGTTTTTCAGCAAGGTATTGTCTGCAAGTACTGAAATAAGTGGTAACAGATAGTTATGTGATAAGATAAATTGTAACGAGCAACAAGTAACAAAAGTAAATAAAGTGCAGCAAGGTGGCCCAATCCTTTTTGTAGCAAAGGACAAGCTGGAACAAACTTCTATAATCGGAAAAGCGCTCCCGAGGACACATGGGAATATCGTCAAGCTAGTTTTCATCATGTTCATATGATTCGTTTGATACTTTGATAATTTGATATGTGGGTGGACCGGTGCTTGGGTGTTGTTCTTACTTGAACAAGCATCCCACTTATGATTAACCTCTATTGCAAGCATCCGCAACTACAACAAAAGTATTAAGGTAAACCTAACCATAGCATGAAACATATGGATCCAAATCAGCCCCTTACGAAGCAACGTATAAACTAGGGTTTAAGCTTCTGTCACTCTAGCAACCCATCATCTACTTATTACTTCCCAATGCCTTCCTCTAGGCCCAAATAATGGTGAAGTGTTATGTAGTCGACGTTCACATAACACCACTAGAGGCTAGACAACATACATCTTATCAAAATATCAAACGAATACCAAATTCACATGACTACTAATAGCAAGACTTCTCCCTTGTCCACGGGAACAAACATAATTACTCACAAAGCACATTCATGTTCATAATCAGAGGGGTAATAATATGCATATAGGATCTGAACATATGATCTTCCACCAAGTAAACCAATTAGCATCAACTACAAGGAGTAATCAACACTACTAGCAACCTACTAGCACCAATCCCGGACTTTGAGACAAGAATTGGATACAAGAGATGAACTAGGGTTTGGAGATGAGATGGTGCTGGTGAAAATGTTGATGGAGATTGCCCTCTTCCGATGAGAGGAACATTGGTGATGACGATGGTGATGATTTCCCCCTCCCGGAGGGAAGTATACCCGGCAGAACAGCTCTGCCGGAGCTCTAGATTGGTTCCGCCTCGTGGCGGCGGAGTCTCGTCCCGAAAAGTTCCTTCTGATTTTTTTCTCATCGAAAGACTTCATATAGGAGAAGATGGACGTCGGAGAGCCACCAGGGGGCCCACGAGGTAGGGGGCGCGCCCCCCACCCTCGTGAGAAGGGTGTGGGCCCCTGGCCTTCATCTTTGGCGAGGATTTTTCTTTATTTGTTTTAAGATGTTCCGTGGAGTTTCAGGACTTTTGGAGTTGCGCAGAATAGGTCTCTAATATTTGCTCCTTTTCCAGCCCAGAATTCCAGCTGCCGGCATTCTACCTCCTTATGTAAACCTTGTAAAATAAGAGAGAATAGCCATAAGTATTCTGACATAAAGTGAAATAACAGTCCATAATGCAATAAATATCGATATAAAAGCATGATGCAAAATGGACGTATCAACTCCCCCAAGCTTAGACCTCGCTTGTCCTCAAGCGAAAAGCCGATAACAATAAATATGTCCTCATGTTTAGAGGTAGAGGCGTCGATAAAAATAAAATACGGACATGAAGGCATCATGATTATTCTCATAACAGCAACATATATAGCTTTTGTCATATGATTACTTATGTTCAAGTGATGATCTATTCACAATGCAAGAGTATAAATATAAACCTTATTGGGCTCCGACAAACTATAATCTCAGTCATTGAAACAATTGCAATTTATCATAACATCGGAAAGAGTCTATGTCAGAGCTAAAAAGCAAGTCCACATACTCAACTATCATTTAGTCCTCCATAATTGCTAACACTCACGCAATACTTGTGGTTACGGAGTTTTAATCGGACACAGAGAAAGATAGGGGCTTATAGTTTTGCCCCACAACCTTTTACCTCAAGGGTAATGTCAACAATAATGGTTCATGCTCCCCTACATCCAATTATATATATATATATATATATATATATATATATATATATATATATATATATATATATATATCATGTTCTTTCCAACATGCTGAGCTTGCCAAAGGATAAAATGAAAAAGAAAAGGTGAAGATCACCATGACTCTTGCATAAGGTAGAAGATAATAATAAAGGATAGGCCCTTCGCAGAGGGAAGCAGAGGTTGCCATGCGCTTTTATGGTTGGATGCATAAAATCTCAATGCGAAAGAACGTCACTTTATATTGCCCCTTATGATATGAACCTTTATTATGCCGTCCGTCGCTTTTATTACTTCCACATCACAAGATCGTATAAAGCTTATTTCTCCCACACCAATCAATCATACATATTTAGAGCAATTTTTATTGCTTTGCACCGATGACAACTTACTTGAAGGATCTTACTCAATCCATAGGTAGATATGGTGGACTCTCATGGCAAAACTGGTTTAAGGGTATTTGGAAGCACAAGTAGTATTTCTACTTGGTGCTGAGAATTTGGCTAGCATGAGGGGTAAAGGCAAGCTCAACAAGTTAGAGGATCCATGACAACATACTTTATCTCAGATATAAGAAAGGCATAACTCATTACGTTGTCTTCCTTGTCCAACATCAACCCTTTAGCATGTCATATTTTAATGAGTGCTCCCAATCATAAAAGATGTCAATGATAATATATCTATATGTGAAACCTCTCTTTCCTTATTACTTCCTATTAATTGCAACAATGACCAAAGCTATGTCTGCCAACTCCCAACAACTTTTAATCATCATACTCTTTCTATGTGAAGTCATTACTCTCAATAAGATCAATATGAACTCTTTGTTTCTTTTTGTCTTTTTCTCTTTTCTTTTATTCACCCAAGATCATGGCAAAATAATCAAGCCCTTGACTCAACACTAATCTTTATTATATATAGCTCACGGACTCGATTACAAAGAGAGATCATAAAGCAAAACTCAAAACTAGATCATGCCATAAACTTTATTCTACTAGATCAAGATACTATTAATAGGATCGAACTAAGAAAAACGGTAAAGATAGGAGTTGTGATTGTGATACGATACCGGGGCACCTCCCCCAAGCTTGGCAGTTGCCAAGGGGAGTGCCCATACCCATGTGATTATATCTCCTTTGTCGGCGAAGAAGGTGGAGGTGTTGTAGATGATGCGGGCCTTGCGTCCATCTTCCAAGGCATAGGTTCTCCATCATAGAAACATGATCG
The DNA here is from genome assembly GCF_018294505.1 of Triticum aestivum. NCBI lineage: Eukaryota > Viridiplantae > Streptophyta > Magnoliopsida > Poales > Poaceae > Triticum > Triticum aestivum. The sequence continues at coordinate 592,721,143 of NC_057803.1, read as the reverse complement.
AGTCTCCGGGATCCTCAAATCTACAGCCAAACTCATCCTTTTGAATCTATATTCATACTCACAGTTTTGGTTTTACAGGTCATAGATTTGGGCTTGGAGGTGCTCGATCTTCTCATGAAGCTTGAAGATAGTCTCCCCGATGTTGTCAGCATCCAACTTGTGGTTGCTAGCAAACTCCGCGATCATCATGTGGTTAGAGTTGAGTCCAAGTTCCACCATCCTTTGGCACTTGAAAACTTGTTGCTCCACTGCTTCGAGCCTTGTCTCCATGCTTCCGGTCCCCTTTGGTCCCTCTTCATCGCGGATGTGCAGCAACCCATCACGCAACTCAATGGTTTGAGGGTGTCGTAGCACCTCCGCGAGGTAAGGGTTGATGACCTTCTCGAAGAACCTGTCCTTGGAGGTGCTTGGGGCCGTCATGATAACCTAGATCTGTCAGAAAAACAGCTCGAAACAAGAATAGAGGAGATTTGTGTGATACGGGAGTCAAAACCTTCAGGAGGTTATATAATGAATTTTTACCGACCAAAATACGTAATGTGCAAGAAAACGGAGTCTGGAAGGCACACGAGGTGCTCACGAGGTAGGGGGCGCGCCCAAAGGGGTAGGGCGCGCCCACCACCCTCGTGGGTCCCTCGTGTCCTTCCTGGACTGTTACTTATTTTTCTATTTTTCTAAATATTCCAAAATAGAGAAATATTGCCTTAAAATTGTTTTGGAGTCGGTTTACTTACCATACCACATACCTATTCCTTTTCGGAGTTTGAAACGTTCCGGAAAGTGTCCCTTATGTATTCCTCCGGGGTTACGGTTTCAATAATATTGGTTTCAACATTTATGGGATTACCTGAGATATAATGTTTAATTCTTTGACCGTCTACCACCTTCGGATTTGTGCCTTCAAAGTTGTTGATCTTTATGGCACCGGAACGATAGACCTCTTCGATAACATAGGGGCCTTCCCATTTAGAGAGAAGTTTTCCTGCAAAAAAATCTTAAACGAGAGTTGTATAGCAATACATAATCACCTACATTAAACTCACGCTTTTGTATCCTTTTGTCATGCCATCTTTTAACTTTTTCTTTAAACAACTTGGCATTTTCATAAGCTTGGGTTCTCCATTCATCAAGTGAGCTAATATGAAATAACCTCTTCTCACCGGCAAGTTTAAAATCATAGTTGAGCTCTTTAATAGCCCAATATGCCTTATGTTCTAGTTCGAGAGGTAAGTGACATGCTTTTCCATAAACCATTTTATACGGAGACATACCCATAGGATTTTTGTATGCAGTTCTATAAGCCCAAAATGCATCATCAAGTTTCTTGGACCAATTCTTTCTAGACCTATTAACAGTCTTTTGCAAAATTAATTTGAGCTCTCTATTGCTCAACTCTACTTGACCACTAGACTGTGGGTGATAAGGAGATGCAATTCTATGATTAACATCATATTTAGCAAGCATTTTACGGAAAGCACCATGAATAAAGTGTGAACCACCATCATTCATTAAATATCTAGGGACTCCAAACCTCGGGAAAATAACTTCCTTAAGCATTTTAATAGAAGTGTTATGATCAGCACTACTAGTTGGAATAGCTTCTACCCACTTAGTAACGTAATCAACAGCAACTAAAATATGTGTGTATCCATTAGAGGCAGGAAAAGGTCCCATATAATCAAAGCCCCAAACATCAAACAGTTCAATAACAAGTGAATAACTCATAGGCATTTCTTGACGTCTACTAATATTACCAATTCTTTGACATTCATCACAAGACAAGACAAACTTACGGGCATCCTTGAAGAGAGTAGGCCAATAAAAACCAGATTGCAATACCTTATGTGCAGTTCTATCTCCAGTGTGGTGTCCTCCATACGCCTCGGAATGACACTTGCATAGGATCTATTCATGTTCATGCTCAGGTACACAACGTCTAATAACACCATCTACTCCTTCTTTATAAAGATGTGGGTCATCCCAAAAGTAATGTCTCAAGTCATAGAAAAACTTTTTCTTTTTGCCGGTATGTGAAGCTAGGTGGTATAAATTTAGCAACAATATAATTAGCATAATCAGCATACCAAGGAGTACTATGAGAGGTACTTATAACATTTAATTGTTCATCAGGAAAGCAATCATTAATAGGTAGTGGGTCATCAAGAATATTTTCTAACCTAGACAAGTTATCTGCAACGGGGTTCTCAGCTCCATTTCTATCAACAATATGCAAATCAAATTCTTGTAGCAAGAGAACCCATCTAATAAGTCTAGGTTTAGCATCTTTCTTTTCCATAAGGTATTTAATAGCAGCATGATCAATTTGAATAGTTACTTTAGAATCAACAATATAAGGTCTCAACTTATCACAAGCAAATACAACTGCTAAAATCTCTTTTTCAGTAGTAGCATAATTTCTTTGAGCATTGTCTAGAGTCTTACTAGCATAATGAATAACCTTTTATTTCTTATCAACTCTTTGCCCTAGAACAGCATCTACAGCATAATCACTAGCATCACACATAATTTCAAAAGGGTAAATTCCAATCAGGTGGCTGAACAACAGGTGCAGAGACTAATGCTTTCTTAAGTATTTCAAATGCTTCTACACAATCATCATCAAAGACAAATGGTATATATTTTTGCAATAAATTAGTCAGAGGCCGAGAAATTTTGGAGAAGTCCTTAATGAACCTCGTTTAAAATCCAGCATGACCAAGGAAACTTCTTATACCTTTGATGTCCTTGGGACATGGCATCTTTTCAATAGCATCAACCTTGGCTTTATCAACTTCAATACCTCTTTCAGAAACTTTGTGCCCCAAGACAATACCTTCATTAACCATAAAGTGGCACTTTTCCCAATTCAAGACAAGATTAGTTTCTTCACATCTCTGCAAAACTCGATCAAGATTGCTCAAGCAATCATCAAAAGAGGAACCATAGACGGAAAAGTCGTCCATGAAAACCTCACAAATCTTTTCACAAAAGTCAGAGAATATAGCCATCATGCATCTTTGAAAGGTAGCAGGTGCATTACATAAACCAAAAGGCATACGTCTATAAGCAAAAGTACCAAAAGGGCATGTAAAAGTAGTCTTTGATTGATCTCTAGCCGACACAGGTATTTGAGAGAAACCAGAATAACCATCTAGAAAGCAATAGTGTGTATGTTTGCATAATCTTTCTAGCATTTGATCAATAAAAGGTAAGGGGTAATGATCTTTCTTAGTAGCTTTATTTAATTTGCGGAAATCAATTACCATCCTATAACCTGTGATAATTCTTTGTGGAATCAATTCATCTTTATCATTAGGAACAACAGTAATACCTCCCTTCTTAGGGACACAATGGACAGGACTTACCCACTCACTATCAGCAACGGGATAGATTATACCTGCCTCCAGAAGCTTTAGTATTTCTTTTCTTACCACTTCTTTCATTTTAGGATTCAGACGTCGTTGAGGATCACGAACTGGTTTGGCATCTGCTTCCAAATTTATTTTATGTTGACATAGAGTGGGACTAATGCCCTTAAGATCATCAAGAGTATATCCAATAGCAGCACGATGCTTCTTCAGAGTTTTCAATAATCTTTCTTCTTCATGCTCTGAAAGGTTAGCACTAATAATAACAGGATATATCTTCTTTTCATCAAGATAAGCATATTTAAGATTATCAGGCAACGGTTTAAGCTCAAACACGGGATCACCCTTGGGTGGAGGAGGATCCCCTAAAATTTCAACAGGCAAATTGTGTTGCAGAATAGGTTCCTGTTTAAAGAATATTTCATCTATTTCCCTTCTTTCATTCATGAACATATCATTTTCATGGTCTAGCAAATAGTGTTCTAAAGGATCACTAGGAGGTACGGCAATAGAAGCAAGACCAATAATTTCATCCTTACTAGGTAATTCTTCCTCACGATGTTGTTTACTAAATTTAGAGAAATTAAACTCATGAACCATATCATCCAAGCCAATAGTAACAACATTCTTTTTGCAATCTATCCTAGCATTAACAGTGTTCAAGAAGGGTCTACCAAATATAATGGGACAAAAGCTATCTTGTGGAGAAGTAAGAACAAGAAAATCAGCAGGATATTTAGTTTTCCCACACAAGACTTCAACATCTCTAACAGTTCCAATTGGTGAAACAGTATCTCTATTGGCAAGTTTAATTGTGATATCAATACCTTCTAACTCAACAGGTGCAATTTCATTCTTAATTTCTTCGTATAAAGTATGCGGTATAACACTAGCACTCGCACCCATATCACATAAGCCATGATTACAATGATCTCCTATTTTAACAGAAATAACAGGCACGCCTACCACAGGTCTATGTTTATCTTTAGCACAAGGTTTAGCAATTCTAGCAGTTTCACCTTCGAACTGAATAACCTGCCCATCAATATTATCAGACAAGAGATCTTTAAGAATAACAATATTAGGTTCTACTTTAACTTGCTCAGGAGGTGTATAAGTTCTAATATTGCTTTTACGAACAACAGTTGAAGCTTTAGCATGATCCTTTACTCTAACAGGGAAAGGTGGTTTCTCAACATAAGAAGTAGGAACAATAGGATCATTATAAGTGACAATCTTTTCTTCAACTTTAATAGGTGCAGCTACTTTTACTTCTATGGGAGGATGATATTTAAACCACTTCTCCTTAGGGAGATCAACATAAGCAGCAAAAGATTCACAGAAAGAAGCTACTATCTCAGAGTCAAGTCCATATTTAGTGCTAAACTTACGGAAAATATCGGTGTCCATAAAAGATTTAACACAATCAAACTTAGGTGTCATACCTGACTCCTTACCTTCGTCGAGGTCCCAATCTTCAGAGTTGCGTTTAATTCTATCCAATAAATTCCATCTGAATTCAATAGTCTTCATCATAAAAGAGCCAGCACAAGAAGTATCGAGCATGGTGCGATTGTTTTGAGAAAGCCGAGCAAAAAAACTTTGCATAATTATTTCTCTCGAGAGCTCATGATTGGGGCATGAATATAACATTGATTTAAGCCTCCCCCAAGCTTGAGCGATGCTTTCTCCTTCGCGAGGCCAGAAATTATATATATAATTGCGATCACGATGAACAAGATGCATAGGGTAATACTTTTGATGAAATTCCAATTTCAATCTTTTATAGTCCCATGATCTCATATCATCACATAGCCTATACCATATCAATGCGTCTCCCTACAAAGATAAAGGGAAGACCTTCTTCTTAGCAACATCATCGGGTATACCTGCAAGCTTAAATAATCCACAAACTTCATCCACATATATTAAGTGCTCATCAGGATGCTTTGTTCCATCTCCTGTAAAAGGGTTAGCTAGCAGTTTTTCCATCATACCCGAAGGAAATTCAAAAGGAGTTTCATTTTCAATAGGTTCAGTAGGTTGAGGAGCAACTCTTTGCTCTACTGGACGGGGTGAAGATACCCCGAACAAGCCCCTCAGAGAATTACTTTCCATAGTAGCAAGTGACAGTAAATTTCAGCACACTATATAAATTTTTCCTTACCAAATTCCACCTACCAAAGGCGCTACACTCCCCGGCAACGGCGCCAGAAAAGAGTCTTGATGACCCACAAGTATAGGGGATCTATCGTAGTCCTTTCGATAAGTAAGAGTGTCGAACCCAACGAGGAGCAGAAGGAAATGATAAGCGGTTTTCAGCAAGGTATTCTCTGCAAGTACTGAAATAAGTGGTAACAGATAGTTTTGTGATAAGATAAATTGTAATGAGCAACAAGTAACAAAAGTAAATAAAGTGCAGCAAGGTGGCCCAATCCTTTTGTAGCAAAGGACAAGCCGGAACAAACTCTTATAATAGGAAAAGCGTTCCCGAGGACACATGGGAATATCGTCAAGCTAGTTTTCATCACGTTCATATGATTCGCGTTCGATACTTTGATAATTTGATATGTGGGTGGACCGGTGCTTGGGTGCTGTTCTTACTTGAACAAGCATCCCACTTATGATTAACCTCTATTGCAAGCATCCGCAACTACAACAAAAGTATTAAGGTGAACCTAACCATAGCATGAAACATGTGGATCCAAATCAGCCCCTTACGAAGCAACGCATAAACTAGGGTTTAAGCTTCTGTCACTCTAGCAACCCATCATCTACTTATTACTTCCCAATGCCTTCCTCTAGGCCCAAATAATGGTGAAGTGTTATGTAGTCGACGTTCACATAACACCACTAGAGGCTAGACAACATACATCTTATCAAAATATCAAACGAATACCAAATTCACATGACTACTAATAGCAAGACTTCTCCCTTGTCCTCAGGAACAAACGTAATTACTCACAAAGCATATTCATGTTCATAATCAGAGGGGTAATAATATGCATATAGGATCTGAACATATGATCTTCCAACAAATAAACCAACTAGCATCAACTACAAGGAGTAATCAACACTACTGGCAACCTACTAGCACCAATCCCGGACTTTGAGACAAGAATTGGATACAAGAGATGAACTAGGGTTTGGAGATGAGATGGTGCTGGTGAAGATGTTGATGGAGATTGCCCTCTCCCGATGAGAGGAGTGTTGGTGATGACGATGGTGATGATTTCCCCCTCCCAGAGGGAAGTATCCCCGGCAGAACAGCTCTGCCGGAGCTCTAGATTGGTTCCGCCAAGGTTCCGCCTCGTTGCGGCGGATTCTCGTCCCGAAAAGTTCCTTCTGATTTTTTTCTCATGAAAGACTTCATATAGGAGAAGATGGACGTCGGAGAGCCACCAGGGGGGCGCGCCCTAGGGGGGGCGCCCCCCACCCTCGTGAGCAGGGTGTGGGCCCCCTGGCCTTCATCTTTGGCATGGATTTTTCTTTATTTATTTTAAGATGTTTCGTGGAGTTTCAGGACTTTTGGAGTTGCGCAGAATAGGTCTCTAATATTTGCTCCTTTTCAGGCCCAGAATTCCAGCTGCCGGCATTCTCCCTCCTTATGTAAACCTTGTAAAATAAGAGAGAATAGCCATAAGTATTGTGACATAAAGTGAAATAACAGTCCATACTGCAATAAATATCGATATAAAAGCATGATGCAAAATGGACGTATCAGCCATTCATAAGGAAGACAATTAATAAATAAATCATGCTCCGACTTCATCACATAACGGTTCACCATACGTGCATGCTACGGGAATCACAAACTTCAACACAAGTATTTCTCAAATTAACAACTACTCAACTAGCATGACTTTAATATTACCATCTCCATATCTCAAAACAATTATCAAGTATCAAACTTATCATAGTATTCAACACACTCATCAGAAAGTTTTATTATTAATCTTATATACCAAGCATATTAGGATTTTAAGCAAATTTCCATGCTATTAAAGACTCTCAAAATAATCTAAGTGAAGCATGAGAGATCAATAGTTTCTATAAAACAAATCCACCACCGTGCTCTAAAAGATATAAGTGAAGCACTAGAGCAAAATTATATAACTCAAAACATATAAGCGAAGCACATACAGTATAACTCAAAAGATATAAAACAAATCATGTATGGCTCTCTCAAAAGGTGTGTACAGCAAGGATGATTGTGGTAAACTAACAAATAAAGACTCAAATAATACAAGATGCTCCAAGCAAAACACATATCCTGTGGCTAATAAAAAATAGCTCCAAGTAAAGTTACCGATAGAAGAAGACGAAAGAGGGGATGCCCTAGCTCCAAGTAAAGTTACCGATAGAAATAGACGAAAGAGGGGATGCCTTCCGGGGCATCCCCAAGCTTTGGCTTTTAGGTGTCCTTAGATTATCTTGGGGGTGCCATGGGCATCCTCAAGCTTAGGCTCTTGCCACTCCTGATGGGTTTCATAGTAATTTCAAAAAAATTCCTACGCACACGCAAGATCATGTGATGCATAGAAACGAGAGGGGAGAGTGTTGTCTACGTACCCACGCAGACCGACTGCGGAAGCATTGACGCAACGTAGAGGAAGTAGTCGTACGTCTTCACGATCCAACCGATCAAGTACCGAAACTACGGCACCTCCGAGTTTGAGCACACGTTCAGCTCGATGACAATCCCCGGACTCCGATCCAGCAAAGTGTCGGGGAAGAGTTCCGTCGGCACGACGGCGTGGTGACGATCTTGATGCACTACAGCAGCAGGGCTTCGCCTAAACTCCGCTACAGTATTATCGAGGAATATGGTGGCAGGGGGCACCGCACACGGCTAAGGAATAGATCACGTGGATCAACTTGTGTGTTCTAGGGTGCCTCCACCTCAGTATATAAAGGAGCCAAGGGGGAGGGGGGCGCCGGCCAGGAGGAGGGCGCAGGAGGAGTCCTTCTCCTTCCGGGAGTAGGACTCCCCCCCAATCCTAGTTGGACTAGGATTCCCCGAGGAGGAAAGAGAGAGAAGGGGGGCCGGCCACCTCTCCTAGTCCTAATAGGACTAGGGGGAGGGAGGAGGCGCGCGGCCACCTTGGGCTGCCCCTTTCTCCTTTCCACTAAAGCCCATCTAGGCCCATATGGTTCCCGGGGGGTTCCGGTAACCTCCCGGTACTCCGGTAAAATCCTGATTTCACCCGGAACACTTCCGATATCCAAACATAGGCTTCCAATATATCAATCTTTACGTCTCGACCATTTCGAGACTCCTCGTCATGTCCATGATCACATCTGGGACTCCGAACAACCTTCGGTACATCAAAATGCATAAACTCATAATATAACTGTGATCGTAACCTTAAGCGTGCGGACCCTACGGGTTCGAGAACAATGTAGACATGACCGAGACATGTCTCCGGTCAATAACCAATAGCGGGACCTGGATGCCCATATTGGCTCCTACATATTCTACGAAGATCTTTATCGGTCAGACCGCATAACAACATACGTTGTTCCCTTTGTCATCGGTATGTTACTTGTCCGAGATTCGATCGTCGGTATCCAATACCTAGTTCAATCTCGTTACCGGCAAGTCTCTTTACTTGTTCTGTAATACATCATCTTGCAACTAACTCATTAGTTGCAATGCTTGCAAGGCTTACGTGATGTGCATTACCGAGAGGGCCCAGAGATACCTCTCCGACAATCGGAGTGACAAATCCTAATCTCGAAATACGCCAACCCAACATCTACCTTTGGAGACACCTATAATGCTCCTTTATAATCACCCAGTTACGTTGTGACGTTTGGTAGCACCCAAAGTGTTCCTCCGGCAAACGGGAGTTGCATAATCTCATAATCATAGGAACATGTAGAAGTCATGAAGAAAGCAATAGCAACATACTAAACGATCGGGTGCTAAGCTAATGGAATGGGTCATGTCAATCAGATCATTCAACTAATGATGTGACCTCGTTAATCAAATAACAACACTTTGTTCATGGTTAGGAAACATAACCATCTTTGATTAACGAGCTAGTCAAGTAGAGGCATACTAGTGACACTAAGTTTGTCTATGTATTCACACATGTATTATGTTTCCGGTTAATACAATTCTAGCATGAATAATAAACATTTATCATGATATAAGGAAATAAATAATAACTTTATTATTGCCTCTAGGGCATATTTCCTTCAGTCTCCCACTTGTACTAGAGTCAATAATCTAGTTCACATCGCTATGTGATTAACACCAATAGTTCACATCTATATGTGATTGATTCACATCTCCATGTGACTAACACCCAAAGGGTTTACTAGATTCAATAATCTAGTTCACATCGCTATGTGATTAACACCCAAAGAGTGATCATGTTTTGCTTGTGAGAGAAATTTAGTCAACGGGCCTGCCAAATTCAGATCCGTATGTATTTTGCAAAATTCTATGTCTACAATGCTCTGCACGGAGCTACTCTAGCTAATTGCTCCCACTTTCAATATGTATCCAGATTGAGACTTAGAATCATCTGGATCAGTGTCAAAACTTGCATCGACGTAACCCTTTACAACGAACCTTTTGTCACCTCCGTAATCGAGAAACATGTCCTTATTCCAGTAAGGATAATTTTGACCGTTGTCCATTGATCTACTCCTAGATCACTATTGTACTTCCCTTGCCAAAATCAGTGTAGGGTATACAATAGATCTGGTACACAACATGGCATATTTTATAGAACCTATGGCCGAGGCATAGGGAATGACTTTCATTCTCTCTCTATCTTCTGCCGTGGTCGGGTTTTGAGTCCTACTCAACTTCACACCTTGTAACATAGGCAAGAAACTCTTTCTTTGACTATTCCATTTTGAACTACTTCAAAATCTTGTCAAGGTATGTATTTATTGAAAAAACTTATCAAGCGTCTTGATCTATCTCTATAGATCTTGATGCTCAATATGTAAGCAACTTCACCGAGGCCTTTCTTTGAAAAACTCCTTTTAAACACTCCTTTATGCTTTGCAGAATAATTCTACATTATTTCCGATCAACAATATGTCATTCGCATATACTTATCAGAAATGATGTAGTGCTCCCACTCACTTTCTTGTAAATACAGGCTTCACCGCAAGTTTGTATAAAACTAAATGCTTTGATCAACTTATCAAAGCGTATATTCCAACTCCGAGATTCTTGCACCAGTCCATAGATGGATCGCTGGAGCTTGCATATTTAGTTAACACCTTTAGGATCGACAAAACCTTCTAGTTGCATCGTATACAACTCTTCTTTAGTAAATCCATTAAGGAATGCAGTTTTGTTTATCCATTTGCCAGATTTCATAAAATGCGGCAATTGCTAACATGATTCGGACAGACTTAAGCATAGATACGAGTGAGAAAATCTCATCGTAGTCAACACCTTGAACTTGTCGAAAAACCTTTTGCGACAATTCTAGCTTTGTAGATAGTAACACTACTATCAGCGTCCGTCTTCCTCTTGAAGATCCATTTATTTTCTATGGCTTTCCGATCAACGGGCAAGTCAATCAAAGTCTATACTTTGTTCTCATACATGGATCCCATCTCAGATTTCATGGCCTCAAGCCATTTTGCGGAATCTGGGCTCATCGTCGCTTCCTCATAGTTCACAAGTTCGTCATAGTCTAGTAACATGACTTCCAGAACAGGATTACCGTACCACTCTGGTGCGGATCTTACTCTGGTTTACCTACGAGATTCGGTAGTAACTTGATCTGAAGCTACATGATCATCATCATTAGCTTCCTCACTAATTGGTGTAGTAGTCACAGGAACAGATTTCTGTGATGAACTACTTTCCAATAAGGGAGAAGGTACAATTACCTTATCAAGTTTTTACTTTCCTCCCACTCACTTCTTTCGAGAGAAACTCCTTCTCTAGAAAGTTTCCGAATTTAGCAACAAAAGTCTTGCCTTCGGATATGTGATAGAAGGTGTATCCAATAGTTTCCTTTGGATATCCTATGAAGACACATTTCTCCGATTTGGGTTTGAGCTTATCAGGTTGAAACTTTTTCACATAAGCATTGCAACCTCAAACTTTAAGAAACGACAGCTTGGGTTTCTTGCCAAACCATAGTTCATATTGTGTCATCTCAACGGACTTAGATGGTGCCCTATTTAATGTGAATGCAGCTGTCTCTAATGCATAACCCCAAAACGATAGTGGTAGATCGGTAAGAGACATCATAGATCGCACCATATCTAATAAAGTACGGTTATGACGTTCGAACACACCATTACATTGTGGTGTTCCAGGTGGCGTGAGTAGTGAAACTATTTCACATTGTTTTTAACTGAAGGCCAAACTCGTAACTCAAATACTCTTCTCTACGATCGGATCATAGAAATTTTATTTTCTTGTTACGATGATTTTTCACTTCACTCTGAAATTCTTTGAACTTTTCAAATGTTTCAGACTTATGTTTCATCAAATAGATATACTCATATCTGCTCAAATCATCTGTGAAGATTAGAAAATAATGATACTTGTCGCGAGCCTCAATATTCATCGGACCACATACATCAGTATGTATGATTTCCAACAAATCTGTTGCTCGCTCCATTGTTCCGTAGAACAGAGTCTTAGTCATCTTGCCCATGAGGCATGGTTCGCACGCATCAACTGATTCATAATCAAGTGATTCCAAAAGCCCATCAGCATGGAGTTTCTTCATGCGCTTTACACCAATATGACCTAAACGGCAGTGCCATAAATAAGTTGCACTATCATTATTAACTTTACATCTTTTGGTTTCAATATTATGATTATGTGTATTACTACGATCGAGATCCAACGAACTATTTTCATTGGGTGTGTAACCGTATAAGGTTTTATTCATGTAAACAGAACAACAATTTATTCTCTTACTTAAATGAATAACCGTATTACAATAAACATGATCAAATCATATTCATGCTCAACGCAAACACCAAATAACACTTATTTAGGTTCAACACTAATCTCGAAATTATAGGGAGTGTGCGATGATGATCATATCAATCTTGGAACCACTTCCAACACACATCGTCACTTCACCCTTAACTAGTCTCTGTTTATTCTGCAACTCCCGTTTCGAGTTACTAATCATAGCAACTGAACTAGTATCAAATACTGAGGGTTTGCTATAAACACTAGTAAAGTACACATCAATAACATGTATATCAAATATACTTATGTTCACTTTGCCATCCTTCTTATCCGCCAATCACTTGGGGTAGTTCCGCTTCCAGTGACCAGTCCCTTTGCAGTAGAAGCACTTAGTCTCAGGCTTAGGACCAGACTTGGGCTTCTTCACTTGAGCAGCAACTTGCTTGCTGTTTTTCTTGAAGTTCCCCTTCTTCCCTCTGCCCTTTTCTTGAAACTGGTGATCTTGTCAACCATCAACACTTGATGTTTTTCTTGATTTCTACCTTCGTTGATTTCAGCATCACGAAGAGCTTGGGAGTTGTTTCCGTTATCCCTTGCATATTATAGTTCATCACGAAGTTCTACTAACTTGGTGATGGTGACTAGAGAATTCTGTCAATCACTATCTTATCTGGAAGATTAACTCCCACTTGATTCAAGCGATTGTTGTACTCAGACAATCTGGGCACATGCTCACTAGTTGAGCGATTCTCCTCCATCTTTTAGCTATAGAACTTGTTGGAGACTTTCATATCTCTCAACTCGGGTATTTGCTTGAAATATTAACTTCAACTCCTGGAACATCTCATATGCTCCATGACATTCAAAACGTCTTTGAAGTCCCGATTCTAAGCCATTAAGCATGGTGCACTAAACTATCAAGTAGTCATCATATTGAGCTAGCCAAACGTTCATAACATCTGCATCTGCTCCTGCAATAGGTCCGTCACCTAGCGGTGCATCAAGGACATAATTCTTCTGTGCAGCAATAAGGATAAACCTCAGATCATGGATCCAATCCGCATCATTGCTACTAACATCTTTCAACACAATTTTCTCTAAGAACATATCAAAATAAACATAGGGAAGCAACAACGCGAGCTATTGATCTATAACATAATTTGCAAAATACTACCAGGACTAAGTTCATGATAAATTTAAGTTCAATTAATCATATTACTTAAGAACTCCCACTTAGATAGACATCCCTCTAATCCTCTAAGTGATCACGTGATCCAAATCAACTAAACCATGTCCGATCATCACGTGAGATGGAGTAGTTTCATCGGTGAACATCGTTATATTGATCATATCTACTATATGATTCACGCTCGACCTTTCGGTCTCCGTGTTCCGAGGCCATATCTGTATATGCTTGGCTCGTCAAGTATAACCTGAGTATTCCGCGTGTGCAACTGTTTTGCACCCGTTGTATTTGAACGTAGAGCCTATCACACCCGATCATCACGTGGTGTCTCAGCACGAAGAACTTTCGCAACGGTGCATACTCAAGGAGAACACTTCTTGATAATTTAGTGAGAGATCATCTTATAATGCTACCGTCAATCAAAGCAAGATAAGATGCATAAAAGGATAAACATCACATGCAATCAATATAAGTGATATGATATGGCCATCATCATCTTGTGCTTGTGATCTCCATCTCCGAAGCACCGTCGTGATCACCATCGTCACCGGCGTGACACCTTGATCTCCATCGTAGCATCATTGTCGTCTCGCCAAGCTTATGCTTCTACGACTATCACTACCGCTTAGTAATAAAGTAAAGCATTACATCGCGATTGCATTGCATACAATAAAGCGACAACCATATGGCTCCTGCCAGTTGCCGATAACTCGGTTACAAAACATGATCATCTCATACAATAAAATTTAGCATCATGTCTTGGCCATATCACATCACAACATGCCCTGCAAAAACAAGTTAGACGTCCTCTACTTTGTTGTTGCAAGTTTTACGTGGCTGCTACGGGCTTAAGCAAGAACCAATCTCACCTACGCATCAAAACCACAACGATAGTTTGTCAAATAGACTCCGTTTTAACCTTCGCAAGGACCGGGCGTAGCCATACTTGGTTCAACTAAAGTTGGAGAGACAGTCGCCCGCAAGCCACCTGTGTGCAAAAGCACGTCGGGGGAACCGGTCTCGCGTAAGCGTACGCGTAAGGTTGGTCTGGGTCGTCTCGTCCAACAATGCCGCCGAACCAAAGTATGACATGCTGGTAGGCAGTATATGACTTATATCGCCCACAACTCACTTGTGTTCTACTCGTGCATATAACATCAACATAAATAACCTAGGCTCGGATGCCACTGATGGGTTTGGTAGTAATTTCAAAAATTTTCCTACGCACACGCAAGATCATGTGATGCATAGCAATGAGAGGGGAGAGTGTTGTCTACGTACCCACGTAGACCGACTGCGGAAGCGTTGATGCAACATAGAGGAAGTAGGCGTACGTCTTCACGATCCAACCGATCAAGTACCGAAACTATGGCACCTCCGAGTTCGAGCACACGTTCAGCTCGATGACGATCCCCGGACTCCGATCCAGCAAAGTGTCGGGGAAGAGTTCCGTCAGCATGACGGCGTGGTGATGATCTTGATGCACTACAGCAGCAGGGCTTCGCCTAAACTCCGCTACAGTATTATCGAGGAATATGGTGGCAGGGGGCACCGCACACGGCTAAGGAATAGATCACGTGGATCAACTTGTGTGTTCTAGGGTGCCTCTACCTCAGTATATAAAGGAGCCAAGGGGGAGGGGGGCGCCGGCCAGGAGGAGGGCGCAGGAGGAGTCCTTCTCCTTCCGGGAGTAGGACTCCCCCCCCCCCAATCCTAGTTGGACTAGGATTCCCCGAGGGGGAAAGAGAGAGAAGGGGGGCCGACCACCTCTCCTAGTCCTAATAGGACTAGGGGGAGGGGGGAGGCACGCGGCCACCTTGGGCTGCCCCTTTCTCCTTTCCACTAAAGCCCATCTAGGCCCATATGGTTCCCGGGGGGTTCCGGTAACCTCCCGGTACTCCGGTAAAATCCCAATTTCACCCGGAACACTTCCGATATCCAAACATAGGCTTCCAATATATCAATCTTTACGTCTCGACCATTTCGAGACTCCTCATCATGTCCGTGATCACATCCGGGACTCCGAACAACCTTCGGTACATCAAAATGCATAAACTCATAATATAACTGTCATCGTAACCTTAAGCGTGCGGACCCTACGGGTTCGAGAACAATGTAGACATGACCGAGACATGTCTCCGGTCAATAACCAATAGCGGGACCTGGATGCCCATATTGGCTCCTACATATTCTACGAAGATCTTTATCGGTCAGACCGCATAACAACATACGTTGTTCCCTTTGTCATCGGTATGTTACTTGTCCGAGATTCGATCGTCGGTATCCAATACCTAGTTCAATCTCGTTACCGGCAAGTCTCTTTACTTGTTCTATAATACATCATCTCGCAACTAACTCATTAGTTGCAATGCTTGCAAGGCTTATGTGATGTGCATTACCGAGAGGGCCCAGGGATACCTCTTCGACAATCGGAGTGACAAATCCTAATCTCGAAATACGCCAACCCAACATCTACCTTTGGAGACACCTGTAATGCTCCTTTATAATCACCCAGTTACGTTATGACGTTTGGTAGCACCCAAAGTGTTCCTCCGGCAAACGGGAGTTGCATAATCTCATAGTCATAGGAACATGTATAAGTCATGAAGAAAGCAATAGCAACATACTAAACGATCGGGTGCTAAGCTAATGGAATGGGTCATGTCAATCAGATCATTCAACTAATGATGTGACCTCGTTAATCAAATAACAACACTTTGTTCATGGTTAGGAAACATAACCATCTTTGATTAACGAGCTAGTCAAGTAGAGGCATACTAGTGACACTAAGTTTGTCTATGTATTCACACATGTATTATGTTTCCGGTTAATACAATTCTAGCATGAATAATAAACATTTATCATGATATAAGGAAATAAATAATAACTTTATTATTGCCTCTAGGGCATATTTCCTTCAACTCCTTGTTCCATAATCCATCAAATCTTTACCCAAAACTTGAAAACTTCACAACACAAAACTTAAAGTAGAAAATCTCGTGAGCTCCGTTAGCGAAAGAAAACAAAAGACCACTTCAAGGTACTGTAATGAACGCATTCTTTATTTATATTGGTGTTATACCTTCTGTATTCCAACTTCTCTATGGTTTATAAACTATTTTACTAGCCATAGATTCATCAAAATAAGCAAACAACACACGGAAAACAGAATCTATCAAAAACAGAACAGTCTGTAGTAATCTGTAGCTAGCGCAAGATCTGGAACCCCAAAATTTTAAAATAAATTGCTGGACGTGAGGAATTTATCTATTAATCATCTGCAAAAAGAATTAACTAAATAGCACTCTCCAAATAAAAATGGAAGCAGTTCTCGTGAGCGCTAAAGTTTATGTTTTTTACAGCAAGTTCAACAAGACTTTCCCCGAGTCTTCCCAACGGTTCTAATTGGCACAAACACTAATTAAACACAAAAAACACAACCAAAAAAGAGGCTAGATAAATTATTTTTTACTAAACAGGAGCAAAAAGCAAGGAATAAAAATAAAATTGGGTTGCCTCCCAACAAGCGCTATCGTTTAACGCCCCTAGCTAGGCATAACAAGCAAGGATAGATCTAGGTATTGCCATCTTTGGTAGGCAATCCATAAGTGGCTCTCATAATAGATTCATAAGGTAATTTAATTTTCTTTCTAGGAAAGTGTTCCATGCCTTTCCTTAATGGAAATTGGAATCTAATATTTCCTTCCTTCATATCAATAATTGCACCAATCGTTCTAAAGAAAGGTCTACCAAGAATAATAGGACATGAAGGATTGCAATCTATGTCAAGAACAATAAAATCTACGGGCACATAATTCCTATTTGCAACAATAAGAACATCATTAATTCTTCCCATATGTTTCTTAATAGTGGAATCCGCAAGGTGCAAGTTTAGAGAGCAATCATCAAAATCACGGAAACCTAACAAATCACACAAAGTCTTTGGAATCGTGGAAA
Organism: Triticum aestivum; assembly: GCF_018294505.1. Taxonomy (NCBI): domain Eukaryota; kingdom Viridiplantae; phylum Streptophyta; class Magnoliopsida; order Poales; family Poaceae; genus Triticum; species Triticum aestivum. The sequence continues at coordinate 592,703,715 of NC_057803.1, read as the reverse complement.
CACTAGCACCCAAATCACATAAAGCATAGCATTAATGATCTTTAATTTTAATTTTAATAGTTGGTTCCCACTCATCATAAAGTTTTCTAGGGATAGAAACTTCCAATTCAAGTTTTTCTTCATAAGATTGCATCAAGGCATCAACAATATGTTTAGTAAACGCTTTATTTTGACTATAAGCATTAGGAGAATTTAGCACGGATTGCAACAAGGAAACACAATCAATCAAAGTGCAATTTTCATAGTTAAATTCCTTGAAATCCATAATAGTGGGTTTAGCAACATCTAGGGTTTTAATTTCTTCAATCCCACTTTGATCAAATTTAGCATCAAGATCAACAAATTCCGAATTCTTAGAATGCCTTCTAGGTAAAGGTGGATCATATTCAGTCCCATCATTATCAAGATTCATATTGCAAAACAAAGATTTTATAGGGGACACATCAATAACTTTTAGATCTTCATCATTATTTTCATAGGAACTAGAAGAACACGCTCTTATAAAGGCATCTTTCTTAGCACGCATCCTAGCGGTTCTTTCTTTGCATTCATCAATGGAAATTCTCATGGCTTTGAGAGACTCATTGATATCATGCTTAGGCGGAATAGATCTAAGTTTCAAAGAATCAACATCAAGAGTAATTCTATCAACGTTCCTAGCCAAATCATCAATCTTAAGCATTTTTTCCTCAATCATAGCATTAAAATTCTTTTGCAAAGTAATAAATTCTTTAATATTAGATTAAAAATCAGAGGGCATCTTATTATAATTTCCATAAGAATTGTTGTAGGAATTACCATAATTATTAGAGGGATTACTAGGATAAGGCCTATGATTAAAATTTCCTCTATACGCGTTGTTACCAAAATTGTTCCTACCAACAAAATTCACATCCATAGATTCATTATTATTCTCAATCAAAGTAGACAAGGGAATATCAATAGGATCAGAAGAAACAATCTTATTAGCAAATAATTTCATAAGTTCATCCATCTTTCCACTCAAAACATTAATTTCTTCTATCGCATGCACCTTTTTATTAGTAGATCTTTCAGTATCCCGTTGAGAATAATTAATCATAATATTATCTAGGAGTTTAGTAGCTTCCCCTAAAGTGATTTCCATAAAAGTGCCTCCCGCGGCCGAATCTAAAAGATTTCTAGAAGCAAAATTCAATCCGGCATAATTTTTTTGAACAATCATCCACAAATTTAAACCATGAGTAGGGCAATTACGTATCATTAATTTCATTCTCTCCCAAGCTTGTGCAACATGTTCATGATCAAGTTGCTTAAAGTTCATAATATCGTTTCTAAGAGAGATGATCTTAGCGGGAGGAAAATACTTAGAGATAAAAGCATCTTTGCACTTATTCCATGAATCAATACTATTTGTAGGCAAAGACGAAAACCAAGCTTTAGCACGATCTGTAAGCGAAAAAGGAAATAGCTTCAATTTAACAATATCATTATCCACATCTTTCTTATTTTGCATGTCACACAAATCAACGAAGCTATTCAGATGGGTAGCGGCATCTTCACTAGGAAGGCCGGAAAACGGATCTTTCATGACAAGATTCAGCATAGCAGTATTAATTTCACAAGATTCAACATCGGTAAGAGGAGCAATCGGAGTGCTAATAAATCATTGTTGTTGGTATTGGTGAAGTCACACAGTTTAGTATTATCTTGAGCCATCGCGAGAAGCAAGCAAACTAACACACAAGCAAACAAAAAGCAAATGGGAAAAAAGAGGCAAATAGAGAAAGAGAGGGAGGATAGAGAGAGAGGGAGAATAAACTGGCAAGGGTGAAGTGGGGGAGAGGAAAATGAGAGGCAAATGGTAAAGGACACTGCAACATTGAACCCAAAGCTAAGCACTTCTCCCATTGCAAGAAAGATCAATCTAGTAGGCCAAACCAAACTGATAATTCGAAGAGACTTGCAAAGATAACCAATCATACATAAAAGAATTCAGAGAAGATTCAAATATTATTCATAGATAGACTTGATCATAAACTCACAATTCATCAGTCTCAACAAACACACCGCAAAAAGAAGATTACATCGAATAGTTCTCCACAAGAGAGGGGGAGAACATTGTATTGAGATCCAAAAAGAGAGAAGAAGCCATCTAGCTAATAACTATGGACCCGTAGGTCTAAGGGAAACTACTCACACTTCATCGGAGAGGCTATGGTGTTGATGTAGAAGCCCTCCATGATCAATGCCCCCTTCGGTGGAGCTCCGAAACAGGCCCCAAGATGGGATCTCATGGATACAGAAAGTTGCGGCAGTGGAATTAGGGTTTTGGCTCCGTATCTGATCGTTTGGGGGTACGTAGGTATATATAGGATGAAGGAGTACGTCGGTGGAGCAACAGGGGGCCCACGAGGGTGGAGGGCGCGCCTGGGGGTGCGTAGGCGCGCCCCCTACCTCGTGGCCTCATGTTTCTTTTCTTGACGTAGGGTCCAAGTCTCCTGGATCATAATCTTCCTAAAAATCATGTTACCAAAGGTTTCATTCCGTTTGGACTCCGTTTGATATTCCTTTTCTTCGAAACCCTAAAACAGGCAAAAAACAGCAATTCTGGGCTGGGCCTCCGGTTAATAGGTTAGTCCCAAAAATAATATAAAAGTGGATAATAAAGCCCAATAATGTCCAAAAGAGTAGATAATATAGCATGGAGCAATCAAAAATTATAGATACGTTGGAGACGTATCAAGGATGTGCCTGTTGTAGTTGCAAACATTACTATTTTAACGGACTTTATTATTCTTGATATTCCCGAGGATGATAGTATGTCTATTATTCTTGGAAGACCCTTTTTGAATACTGCAGGGGCTGTTATTGATTTCACTAAAGGCAATGTCACTTTTCATGTTAATGGTAATGAGCATACAGTACACTTTCCGAGGAAACAACCTTAAGTTCATAGTATCAACTCTATTGGAAAAATTCCATCGATTATATTTGGAGGTTTTGAATTCCCTCTTCCTACTCTCAAGAAGAAATATGATATTCTTATTATTGGGGATGTGCATATCCCCGTTGAGGTAACATAGTGTTATTCAAAATTTCTCCGGTTCCATGTTATTCGGAATGAGTTCGTTAACAAGACTTGATCAACCTTGTTAGTGGATTCCTTTTGATGATCATGAGAGGGATGAAACTAGAAGGCACAACCTTATGTACCCCACTTTTACTTTCTGTTATTTATATTAAATAAAACAAAATAAATATTTTTCTGTCTGTTATCTGATTATCCGTGCAATATAAAAATACCCCCGAAAATAAAAGTTCTCCAAATGCCCTGAAATTTAAATATGATTTTTTCTAGAATATTTGAGAATATTTGGCACTGAGAACATAGCAGGGGGTCAACCACCTGCCCACGAGGGTGGAGGGCGCGCCCTACCCCCTAGGCGCGCCCCCTGCCTCGTGGGCCCACGGTAGCCCTCCTCCATTTATCCTTTCACCCACACACTCCTTCCTCCCAAAAACATGAATAACCAGCTCAAGCACGAGTTCTAGCTCATCTTGCTGTCCATATTACTCTCCCTGCTCCTGCCTTCTTTGATCATCACGCGGAAGGAAGATATACTATTACTAGAGAGGAGGCAGATGAGTATGAGAGGAGAGCGGAGGCCGCTCGTCACCACGCTGCAGCTCAGCAGGCGATAGCCGCTGCATCGCAGTACGACCCCAGCTATTATTATGGATATCCGCCAGGCCAGTCGTGGCCATAGACCAACTTAGGACAAAAGCCTAAGCTTGGGGGAGTACGTATTTCTCACCGACATTACATTTATGTTCACACACTCATTGATAGATGTCGGTGCTCATACTTTTTCATTGTATCATCCATGCTAGTTTAATTTCCTTCTTATGCTTTCTTCTTGTGTGTTTAATAAACCTTAAGAAAAACAAAAAAAATAGTTGTAGCTTTTAATTAGTTTACTTTCCATGTTTGTAGTAATAATTAAAAAGAAAACCCAAAAATATTTCATGTTCTTATTTTGCTTTTTGGGAGCTTTCCCGTGTAAATAGTTTTATTTCTTTTGTTTTCTTTGGGGGTCGATAGGAGAAGACCATGATTAAATTATTGAAGTTTCTCTTATATGCATAATTGTTGATCTGACAAAAGAGCCCATATTGCCTTGTCTTCTCCTGTTTATTGAATGCTTGCAGATTTAAGCTTAGTCCAATGCACTCGCACTATTATTATTATTCACATCGTTCGGTCGTGCAAGTGAAAGGCAATTATGACGATATATGATGGACTGACTGAGATGAGAAAAGCTAGTATGAACTCGACCTCTTTTGTTTTTGTAAATATGATTAGTTCACCCTTCCTGATTCGGCCTATTATGAATAAACATGTTTGCAATGACAATTAGAGATCATAGTTTCTTGTGCCATGCTTGATTAGCTATGAGTTATAATGGTTTACCTTGCGTGCCAACATGCTATTGAAATGGTTATGATGTGGTATGATAGGGTGGTATCCTCCTCTGAATGATTTAACTGACTTGACTTAGCGCATGTTCACGCATGTAGTTGAAACAAAATCAACATAGCCTTCATGATATTTATGTTCATGGTGGATTATATCCTACTCATGATTGCATTCGGTGTTGATTAATTTTAATGCATGTTCATGACTGTTGTCGCTCTCTAGCTGGTCGCTTCCCAGTCTTTGCTAGCCTTCACTTGTACTAAGAGGGAATACTGCTTGTGCATCCAATCCCTTAAACCCCAAAGTTATTCCACATGAGTCCACTATACCTACCTATATACGGTATCTACCTGCCGTTCCAAGTAAATTTGTATGTGCCAAAATCTAAGCCTTCAAATAAATATCCTATTTTGTATGCTCGAATAGCTCATGTATCAACTGGGGCTGTCTATATCTTCCATGTTAGGCGGGTTATTCTCAAGAGGAGTGGACTCCGCTCCTCACTCACGAGATAAATGGCTGGTCACCGGGATGCCCAGTCCCATGCTTTATGCAAACTAAATCAAAATAATTGCAAACAAAACTCCCCCTGGGACTCTTGTTAGTTGGAGGCACTCGTTGTTTCGAGCAAGCCATGGATTGATGCTTGTTGGTGGAAGGGGGAGTATAAACTTTACCATTCTGTTTGGGAACCGCCTATAATGTGTGTAGCATGGAAGATATCGCCATCTCTTGGTTGTTATGTTGACAATGAAAGTATACCGCTCAAAATATTATTCACCTCTGTTTCAAAACCGAGCTCTGGCACCTCTACAAATCCCTGCTTCCCTCTGTGAAGGGCCTATCTATTTACTTTTATGTTGAGTCATCATCCTCTTATTAAAAAGCACCAGTTGGAGAGCACCACTGTCATTTGCATTCATTATTGTTAGTTTACATTGAGTATGACTTGACTGGATCTCTTTTACCATGAATTACAATGTCTAGTCAGTCTTTGGTCTTTAAAGGTGCTCTACATTTATGTTTTGCGGTCTCAGAAAGGGCTAGTGAGATACCACCTTGTTATATCATATTATGATTGTTTTGAGAAAGTGTTGTCATCCGAGATTTATTATTATTGCTCGCTAGATGATTATGCTATTGATATGAGTAAACTTGAGACCTAAGTGTTATTGCAAATGTGGTTACTTATAATCCATGCTGAAAACTTGAATGCTGGCTTTACATATTTACAACAACAAGAGCAAACAGAGTTTGTAAAAATTTTTCTTTATCACTTTTAGTTTGTCAACTGAATTGCTTGAGGACAAGCAAAGGTTTAAGCTTGGGAGAGTTTATACGTCTCCAACGTATCTACTTTTCCAAACACTTTTGCCCTTGTTTTGGACTCTAACTTGCATGATTTGAATGGAACTAACCCGGACTGATGCTGTTTTAAGCAGAATTACCATGGTGTTATTTATGTGCAGAAACAAACGTTCTCGGAATGACCTGAAACTTCACGGAGCAACTTTTTGGAAAATATAAAAAATACCTGCAAAAGATGAAGGCCAGGGGCCCCACCACCTCTCCACGAGGGTGGGGCGCGCCTGCCCAGGGCGCGCGGCCTACCTCGTGGGCCCCTGGTGCCTCTCCGACTCCAAATCCAACTCTATATATTGTGTTTTGGGGAGAAAAAAATCAGAGAGAAGAATTCATCGTGTTTTACGATATGGAGCCGCCGCCAAGCCCTAAAACCTCTTGGGAGGGCTGATCTGGAGTCTGTTCGGGGCTCCGGAGAGGGGAACCCGTCGCCATCGTCATCATCAACCATCCTCCATCACCAATTTCATGATGCTCACCGCCTTGCGTGAGTAATTCCATCGTAGGCTTCCTGGACGGTGATGGGTTGGATGGGATCTATCATGTAATTGAGTTAGTTTTGTTAGGGTTTGATCCCTAGTATCCACTATTTTCTGAGATTGATGTTGCTATGACTTTGCTATACTTAATGCTTGTCACTAGGGCCCGAGTGCCATGATTTCAGATCTGAACCTAGTATGTTTTCATCAATATATGAGTGTTCTTGATCCTATCTTGCAAGTCTATAGTCACCTATTATGTGTTATGATCCGTTAACCCCGAAATGACAATAATCGGGATACTAACCGATGATGACCGTAGTTTGAGGAGTTCATGTATTCACTATGTGTTAATGCTTTGTTCCGGTACTCTATTAAAAGGAGGCCTTAATATCCCTTAGTTTCCGTAAGGACCCCGCTGCCACGGGAGGGTAGGACAAAAGATGTCATGCAAGTTCTTTTCCATAAGCACGTATGACTATATTCGGAATACATTCCTACATTATATCAATGAACTGGAGCTAGTTCTGTGTCACCCTAGGTTATGACTGTTACATGATGAACCGCATCCGGCATAATTCTCTATCACCGATCCATTGCCTATGAGTTTTTCCTATATTGTTCTTCGCTTATTTACTTTCCCGTTGCTATTGCTATCATCACTACAAAATACCAAAAACATTACTTTTACAACTGTTACCTTTTGCTACCGTTACCACTACTATCATATTACTTTGGTACTAAATACTTTGCTGCAGATACTAAGTTTTCAGGTGCGGTTGAATTGACAACTCAGCTGCTAACAGTTGAGAGTATTCTTTGGCTCCCCTTGTGTCGAATCAAAAAATTTGGGTTGAATACTCTACCCTCGAAAACTGTTGCGATCCCCTATACTTGTGGGTTATCAGTGCAATCTATGATGTCTCTTACCGATTTACCACTATCGTTTTGGGGTTATGCATTAGAGACAGCTGCATTCACGTTAAATAGGGCACCATCTAAATCCATTGAGACAACACCATATGAACTGTGGTTTGGCAAGAAACTAAAGTTGTCGTTTCTTAAAGTTTGGGATTGCAATGCTTATGTGGAAAAGTTTCATCCTGATAAGCTCAAACCAAAATTGGAGAAATGTGCCTTCATAGGATACCCAAAGGAGACAGTTGGGTACACCTTCTATCATAGATCCGAAGGCAAGACATTCATTGCTAAGAATGGATCCTTTCTAGAGAAGGAGTTTCTCTCAAAAGAAATGAGTGGGAGGAAAGTATAACTTGATGAGGTAACTGTACCTGCTCCCTTACTGGAAAGTAGTTCATCATAGAAATATGTTCCTGTGACTCCTACACCAATTAGTGAGGAAGCTAATGATGATGATCATGTAACTTTAGACCAAGTTACTACCGAACTTCGTAGGTCAACCAGAGTGAGATCTGCACCAGAGTGGTATGGTAATCATGTTATGGATGTCATGTTACTTGACCATGACGAACCTATGAACTATGAGGAAGCAATGATGAGCCCAGATTCTGCGAAATGGCTTGAGGCCATGAAATCTGAGATGGGATCCATGTATGAGAACAAAGTATGGACTTTGATTGACTTGCCTGATGATCAGCGATAGTAGTCTTGCCCAAAGAGGAAGACGGATGCTGATAGTAGTGTTACTATCTACAAAGCTCGAATTGTCGCAAAAATGTTTTCGACAAGTTCAAGGTGTTGACTACGATGAGATTTTCTCACTTGTATCGATGCTTAAAAGTCTGTCCGAATCATGTTAGCAGTTGCCGCATTTCATTAAATCTGGCAATTGGATGTCAAAACTGCATTTCTTAATGGATTTCTTAAAGAAGTTTTGTATATGATGCAACCAGAAGATTTTGTTGATCCTAAAAGTGCTAACAAAGTGAGCAAGCTCCAGCGATCCATCTATGGACTTGTGCAAGCATCTCGGAGTTGGAATATATGCTTTTGATAAAGTGATCAAAGCAAATGGTTTTATACAGACTTGCGGTGAAGCCTGCATTTACAAGAAAGTGAGTGGGAGCACTACAGCATTTCTGATAAGTATATGTGAATGACATATTGTTGATCGGAAATAATGTAGAATTTTCTAGAAAGCATAAAGGAGTATTTGAAAGGAGTTTTTCAAAGAAAGACCTCGATGAAGCTGCTTACACATTAGGCATCAAGATCTATAGAGATAGATCAAGACGCTTGATAAGTTTTTTCAATGAGTACATACCTTGACAAGATTTTGAAGTAGTTCAAAATGGAACAGTCAAAGAAGGAGTTCTTGCCTGTGTTGCAAGGTGTGAAGTTGAGTAAAGACTCAAAACCCGACCACAACAAAAAATAGAAAGAGAATGAAAATTCATTCCCTATGCCTCAGTAATAGGTTCTATAAAGTATGCTATGCTGTTTACCAGTCCTATTTTATACCTTAGCATGATTCTGGAAAGGGAGTACAATAGTGATCTAGGAGTAGATCACTGGACAACGGTCAAAATTATCCTTAGAGGACAAAGGAAATATTTCTCGGTTATGGAGGTGAGGAAAGAGTTTGAAAGAACATGCGGTGCCCCCATGTTTGGTTTTGGAAATTGATGACAATCTCTATGGACTAATGGTTGCCTTGAGTTATATTTGAAGGTTTTGTCCATAGGCTTTTCTTGGAGTACATGTGTTGGTTTCAAGAAAAGTTTGTGTCGACCAAGGTGCTATTCAAGGAATTATCCAAAGATTGGTCATTTGAGAGTTGAGCTTATTGCAAGCATGTCTTGAAGAAGAAGATTGTGTGATCATTCATGTTTACCTTCAAGACATCATCCAAACGAAGAGAGTTGGAAAGATTCAAGGTTGATCAAGACTAAGTCAAGAGTGAATCAAGTTGATCAACTCACTAAGCATAGAAGATGTACCGAGAGGGATCAAGTGATCCCATGGTTTGGTAAGCATTGTCCATTGTGCTTTGTGTACTAACCCATGGTCTATGTGAGAGTTCTACGTGGGGTTAGGTACATGTTCATGGGCTTGTGCCAAGAGGAAGATATCTCTCAACCCATGGAGAGGATGACATCAAGTGGTGATCGTCATCAAGATTGCCGTGTGCAAGTTCAAGTGGATCATCACGAAGAGATCAAGTGCTTGAAGCTTGCCGGCCATTGTGGTGACAATGGACTTGTGAAGATGTGCCGAAGAGTGGCTCACCCATAGTGGTTTATGGGGGAGCAATCATCTAGTCTTCATCGTGCCAACACAATCAAGAAAGGTGGTCCAACTTGAGGAAGTCAAGATCGTCATCATCTAGCTCAAGTGGACCATGTGCAAGGCAAAGGTTTGCCCTTGATAGATTTTCTATTTTACCGGTCTCATGATGGTAGTTGGGAGACCGAGTTATAGGATCGATTGCCGTACTATCAAGGGGGGCTCTCGATGAGTAGCTTGATCATATCGTTCGTAGAGAGCTCAAACCATTGCATCCTTGCATCATCTTTCTTGGTTCTTGTTTGGTTCTCTTTGTGAGTCTTAGAGCTTATGGTCATCTTGATGACAAGCTTGAGTTCATCGAAAACGGAGTTTGCATGCTTCTTCTATGATGTTTTCGATGTTGTAGGTTTTGCCGGTTCTTCTCGGTTGGACGTTTCACTCCTCTATTTGTTGGCATTCCTCCCCTGCCTCTTCGCTGTTTTGATGCTACTTGTCGTCTTGTTTTCAACAAGCTTGAGTTTGCTCAATTCGGAGCTCATATGCAGAAGTTATGGCAGTTCTGATTTTCTTGAGTGTGGTTTTTGTTAGGGTCCCAGCGGTAGTACCGTGGTACCCAGCGGTAGTACCGCTGAGGAGTCACAAGCGGCAGTAGCGCTCCGCAGCGGTAGTACCGCGGGCCACAGCGGTAGTACCGCTTAAGCTCACTAAGCGGTAGTACCGCTCCTCGGAGCGGTAGTATCGCTCCTCGGAGCGGTAGTACCGCTTGATGGTCTCAGCAGTAGTACCGTTGCGGCTCCGTGCTCCTACCGCCTCGACTCGAGTGCGCTTTTTCTCGTGTCGGGTTTTGCGGCACTTGTTGCGGTAGTAGTGGCGGTAGTACCGCTTATTAGCGGTAGTAC